>NW_017728918.1:71816602-71817801 GCF_001723895.1 Crocodylus porosus
AAGAGAAGGCTGAGGGGGGATCTAGTGGCTGTTTACAAACTAGTCAGAGGGGACCAGCAGCCATTGGGGGAGTCCCTGTTCCCCTGAGCATTACCAGGAGTGACTAGAAATAACGGTCACAAGCTGGCAGAGGGTAGATTCAGACTAGACATCAGGAGGCGCTACTTCATGGTCAGGCCTGTTAGGATCTGGAACCAACTTCCAAGCGAAGTGGTGCTGGCTCTTCCCCTGGGGGTGTTTAAGAGGAGGCTGGATGAACACCTTGCTGGGGTTGTTTGACCCCAGTACTCTTTCCTGCCATGGCAGGGGGTCGGACTTCATGATCTGCTCAGGTCGCTTCTGACCCTACAAACTATGAAACTATAAATTTGCATTCATAAATGTATATAAAAGTATGTTAGCCCAAGCAGAATTTGAGGCTGAGATTCCATTACAAAATCAGGCTTCAGTCCTGTAAGTAGTTCCATGTGGACAGAAGCCTTAGAGTTTGATCAACTTCAGGGGAGCTTTGGGCAGGACCTTGCTCTTTAATGCTTATATTATATTTACGTCACGTGAACAAAATTAGCTTCCATTTTGTGCTGAGGTTGTTGGCATGAGTTGATGGAGGGTTGTTGATGTTCAGTAAATATATATTTTTAAAGTACACTCTAAAGGAAGGGTTCTCTGGATGTGATACATGTTTTATGTGGTCATTGATTTGACATTACTTCCATGCTTGATCCTATAACTTCCTTTTGCCAACTGAACCCAATACTAACCTAGAAAAATAAAATTAGGAAAGTATTTTGTGTATGTGTATGTCACGGAGTCATATAGGTGCCCCGTGACTGTGAGTGAGATTGGCAGATCTGCCAATCACCAGGGCAGCTCAGGTGCCGGTTGCCAGGGCGACTAGGCGGGTCAGGTGGCCAGAAGGGGGCAGGGCTGGGCCTTCATAAACAGCTCAGGCCGGCACCTGACCAGCAGTTCCCTTCTGACTGCTGCAGGAGCAGGAGCTCTGTGGCTGAGCTGAGTAGCCTGAGTTAGGAGTTGCAGCTTTACCACGCTGACTGGCTGCGATGATGCAGGGGACAAGAATGCCCTAAAGGGAGGTAGGCTTGAGAGCCTTGGTGAGGGGCTTGGAGTTTATGTTTGGAGCACGGAGACTCTGTGTGGTTTATGTTACAGCCAGGTGGCTTGAGTTTTGGTTACAGTTA
>NW_017728918.1:71818175-71822665 GCF_001723895.1 Crocodylus porosus
CGGACATTGGCGAGACAGGCCCAGGGGCACCGGGAGCGGGCTGGTGGATAGGAGCCCGGCTCAGGGGCGCCAGGCAGGCAAGGAGCCCAGGGTGCCCGAGAACGAGAGAGAGCACCAGAGGGGTAAGGGACCGCATAACGTCCCACGGAACAGCTGCAAGGCTTGGGGCATGCTAAAGGGGAGGTTTGGAGGCACACATACCCCTTAAGGGAGGGGCGCACCGAGGCACCCCATTTGGAGTAGGGGCAAGAACACATGCTGTTCACTAGGGGAATAAAGGCAGCCTCCCATTTAACCATTTAAGATCAAAGTCATGGCGGGCGAGAATTTGAGGGTGCTGAGTACAGCCTTGACTGATGGTAGGGGCGCTAGGGAGTTCATGGCCGCTCCTAGGCCCCGCTTCCTCACAGTGTAATACAGTTTTGCAGCTCAGGAAGAAAGAAGGCTAAGTATGAAGTGACTAGACACATTCTTCATTGCCAACCCATTTAATATTAGGGAAAAACTAAATTAAATTAAATTTTGTTTACAGAGTCTTTTCATCTTGGCTGAAAATAGAATGCTTAGAAATTATGTGAGGAACCACGATGAGTGTCCCAGTCAGTCCTCAGGCCAAAGACCTTTTCTTAAGTACAGATGATCAAACAACTTTTAAGATGTTTAGCTGAGCTGAAAAAAGTAATATCTTGAAAGTAAATTTCATGAAAGACAAAGCTCAACTGAAGTCAGCTAAGACATTTCAGGGAGTACTTTAAACCTCTGCATTTTAGTGTCAAGGTGTTCTCAAAGAAGACCTCTTGCCTTGAAGTCACTATTCTACTGTTCTGGTAAAGTTTGAGTCTACTGACTTCCAGAGCATGCTGAAAGTCTCATTAATTTGCAGAAGCTTTTGCCTAAAGAATGGCTTGGTTTACCTGGTATATTTTTGAGGTGAAGATTTTGTTCAGTTCAATTAGTTTAATTAGGACTTTTGATGCTATATGAATGATTTAATTTGTAGGTGTTAGGGCATGTTCTCTTAGATGTTAAATATATGTTTAATGTAAGAAATAACTACATGGTGGGCACATCTACCAAGATGCTAACTGCGCAGTAGCCTAATAATACTGCTTAGTAGTTCATCGCAGCACAAACAGTGCTAATACACTAGTGAGCAATACTATTAGCCTAAGGCGTGCACCAGCACTAGTGTTCAGTAGTGGGGTAACCAGCATATCAATTTAGTACTTGATTACACAGGTACTAAACTTAATGTGTAGAAACTATGGAGCATTAATGAATATGTAAGCAGTGACACACCCAGTGTAAACCAATGCAAATAATTTACACCCAGTGTAGACCAACGCAAATGATTTTACCTTTATTTTTAAAAACATTTATATCATCATATTAGTCTTAAAAAACAGCTGTGTATTCAGTGGTTGTACTTGTGTATTCCAAGGACACTATGACAGATACAGTATAAAGTAAGATTTTCTGAAGAAGGCAATCTCTGGAGAAGTATAAAAGCTATGGAGAGTCTATATGTAGGACTCTGTTTGAGATGTGACAATCCTTTAGAGGCTTCCTTAGGATCATTTTTTTTAGCCTTAGCCTAGCCACAGTGATAACAAACCTAACATTAGGTTACCTAGAACAAGATTTTTCAGGGCCGTGAGTTCAATACCAACAGCAGGGGCCAAATTTTTGGAACACCTCACATCCCATTTAGAGAAGAAAAAATTAGAGGCAGATTTTTTAAAAGTGCATAGGGGATGCAGTGTTTAAAAGGGTTTGTAGCCAGAGTTTCAAGGTGCTGACAAGTGCGGGGTGCTGCATCTAGGGAGAAGGAACCTGAAACATACCTATAGGTTGGAGAACTCCCTTCTCAACAACACAGTGGCTGAAAGGGATCTCAGAGTCATTGCTGACTCTAGGGTGGACATGAGCTGCTAATGCAAGGAAGCAGTCAGTAAGGCTCTGTTTCCCCGGGCACCACCTGGGATAACAAGGAATAACGGTGACAAACTGATTGAGAGCAGGTTCAAGTCCCTGAGCTTAGAGGTCAATTCAAAGAATGTCTGCCAAAAAATTGGAGCTCCTCACTTGGAAATGACTGAGGAGGAGAATGATGGGGGCATATTTGATGGGGGCATATTTACTGATTTCAGGATGACCATTTGCTATGAATGTGATGTGATGGTGAAAAAGAAAAATGTAATCATTCGATATGTTAACAAAGGGATTTTCAGTGCACATAAGGATGTATTGATGCCACATCACTGATGCAAGTCATGAGTGAGCTTGTATGCAGTTTTGGTACCCATATTCAGGATAGATGAATTCAGACAGGAACAGGTGCAGACATTGGCTATTAAGATGAGCAGGGGAATGGAAAACTTATGATATGAAGGCAGAATAAAAAGACCTTGTTTTGCTTAGTTGAGCAAAACAAAAAATAAACATCAGGAAGTGAGAAGAACAATTTAAGATGGAGAATAATGTTGGCCGGAAATAGGATAGGAAGTGAGAGCAATGAGGTTCTGGAACAATTTCCCAACAAGATTAATGGGGCTAGAAAACCTTACTGGCTAGGGACAGACATTACATATAAATATGGCCTTACCCAAATTCACAGCGGACGTGGGCTGCATGGCAACTCCTTTAAACTTGCAGGTTCCCCCATGCACCTCCTTCCCTCCACCTCGTTGCTGATTGGCTGAGGGGCCTTGGCAGCCCTGCTGCTTGCTGCTGACTGGCCAGGAGGCAAAAATGGCACCATATTTAAAATCATGATTTTAGCCTCCCTGGTGATACAGAGAGAGCAGCGGGGCCCCTCTGCCAATTGAGGGAGGGGGACACAAGTGGGGGAATCTGCAAGATTAAAGGAGCCCCTGCACAGCCCACTTCCACTATTAATTTGGTAGGCCCTATAGGTACACCAGTGTAAGTGACTGGCAACTGGTTCAAATCTGTAACGTAGCAGAAGTTCAGTGCATATAAACTGTTTTGAAAATGGCTGAAACCAGTTTAAGATAAACTTGGATGGATGTAGTATGAGATTTAACTGATTTAGGTTAAATCAGCTTATTAAACTTCTTTCCCAGATCCCCTCCAGATTCAAGTCAACTCACAGTCACCCAGCATCCTAGTATGCTTTGCATCTCCCCTGCAAACTCTCTGTCTGCTCCAGCCAAGCAGGGAATTGGTGCTCTAGTACTTCCTGGCTTCTGGCCTAGGCCACTGCGGGCATGTGGTGGTATTTCTGGATGTCCATTCAGTAATGTCCATTCACTTGCTTATTGGTCAATCTATACAGTTTAGACTAACATACGAAGATTGAATCGATTCAACCGTGGGTTTTCTGACTGTCTGTACTTATGCACTATTTCTAAGACAGACCTCAATCAAATTAATAAGGTTATATGACATGGTTGCCTGAGATACTAGGGGCCTATAGTCAATGATCCAAGAGGTCCCTTCCAGTCCAGTATTCCTCTGTTCCTTTGTATGTACTGACTTCAGTTTCTTTATGATTTATCATGGACCTTACATTTCAATTATACTAAAAAGTGATACCCCCATTGTTTTGTAGACTGGATATGGAGAATAATAAGACCATGGCATATGTGTAGATTCTTTTCAAGAAGTCTTTCAGCATATTCAAAGAAGAATCTGTGGAAAATTTATAGGGTAGAATCCTAGCTCCACAGAAACCAATGACAAAATTCTCATTGACTTCAATGAGGCCAGTGTTTCACCTATGGTGTATTTTTAGGAGAGGAATAGTATCTATAAGGAGAAGCAGTTCACTGTAATGTTCATCTAATCTCTCCAACGTTCACCTTTTTGCTCCAATTTAAAAGTGATACGGCGAATAATACCATTTTAAAAAGAACCAGACAACAAGATTATTAAAGGTTAATGGGCTTGGAATGAAGATTGTAGGACAGATCTCATTCTTTGGTCTGAACAGATAGCATGTTGGAATCAGAAAAATATGAGTCCTTAAATACATTCACTTCAGGATGAAACATTCTTGGATTACAGGAGAGAAGAGGCCCATAATTTTCCTGTACTGTTCACTGTCACTCAATAAATTTAAAAGATTATTGAAAGCAGGTTAACACAAGACTCTGCTATTTGTCTTTTAAAATACACAAGAACTCTTAGGACAGTTCATCTAAATCACTTTGAAACACTCAAGAGACTGGTATTATAATGCAAACAGAACAATTTTATGAATCAGTCAGTGGGGCCCATTCTTTAAAAGGTATGCTATATTACTAGAGGCCAAGAGCTCTTTATTTCATTATATAACAATGAAAATAACTCAATTTAAGTGTATAGTGACCCAAGTCAACAGTCCATAGCAGCTAAAATTTAATAGGGACCTTATCTAATATACTGACATGTTCTCCAGAAAACATTATATGCTCTTCAGTATGCAACACAATTGGCTTTAATCTTTAATACTGTTAAGCAGCAGGGGGCAGATAGGCATTTTTGTA
>NW_017728918.1:71823589-71867655 GCF_001723895.1 Crocodylus porosus
GGTGCTGGCTTGGGCATGAAGATGCTAAAGTATGGTGGCTGCCAGCTCCTCCATCGCCCAATGCCACCATCTGGAGCCTGGGGCTGACTCCTGCCAGCCCTGGCTCAAACTGTGGTGGTCCTGGGTGCACGTGTAGACTGCACTTGGAGTTTATCATGTCACCTTATTGGCATGTGTAGATGCACCCACCAGTCAGCAAAGGCAGATCAAGACTGGATATCAGGTGTCCAGGCTGAATGCTTTGAGAGAACTGGTGTGAAAAACCAAGAATCTATTGGAAGTGGGGAAAGAAGGATTTGCCTGGGGAGCCTATGGAAGAGAAACAGGGAAGAAGGGTCTGTTGGGCAAGAAGACGTGTGAAGAAGGATTCACTTGAGGGAACTGGTGAGGTATATTGGTAACTCTGGAATGTGTGTATGAGAGAGGATTTGAGGGTTACACTTAATTCACCCCAAGTACATTGAAACAAGATGTCTCATACCTAGGAGGATCTCTGTTTTCTCTAGACATGGGAGTCAAAGACAAAGCAAAAGTGTAAGTGTTGAACCAAACCTCCATTGCAGAAATGCATTGGGCTCCTTTAAGCTTTCTCTGTCTGAGTGGTAGGCACTCTTTTATATGATTAAAATTCCCAGAGAAAATCTGTATCAGTTGCTAGTTTTATTCAGATGAAATGTCTCTGGGTTTTTAGAAGCATTTAACATTTCTTGCTCACTTTTTTTTTTTTTTTTTTCCTTATTAAAGGTAGCAGGGTCTGGCACACCTGAAGGGAGAGGACAAGGTCTATCATCATCTTCATCTGCCACAAGCCTTTTGCTGATAGAGAGCTGTTAACTGACATGCTGTGAAGGTGTGAACTAATCTTGCTTCACTAAGAAAACTTTGATAGATTCAGCATCTCTTTTATTTTCCTCCCAGTAGTGATCATTGTGGTACAAAATGCTTTCTGAGGTTATGGGATAAGAAAGAGTCCCATTAAAGTAAGCCTTATTGATCTTCTTGCAGGAGGTCTTATCACTGCTGACATGATATGCAGCTGTTCAATGGCTTTTTACCAGCCAATGGGAACATTTGTGCATTCAAGTGAAAATGGGTTTAGAAAATGAATCTCTTGTGGAGTGAGATTATAGATTCAAATTACCTGGTGATGTTTATTCTTTCTGAAGTTCATTCATTATATCACCCACATTTCTACTTCCTCAGATTTGGATTTTGAGGGTTTATTGCAAAACTGAAGAACTGAAACCTCATTCCATGTTATGATAAACACATTGTATGTCTTTGTTACTATGCAAGTAGGCACATGAAACTTCTCAAAGGTAGTAGTATACCATATAGCGCATGCTGTCTCATACAATATAGTTCAATGCTCTTATTTTTTGTACCAGCATCTTTATTTTAAAAGGGTTTATTTTTTCATATATTTCTTCTTAGCGGCTCTGTGAAGGTTGTGTGTGTGCCAGTTTATTTGTGTTAGTAGGCGGACACGCACTCTCATACACTTACAGAACAAAACCTTGATTCCTACCTGCATGAAACCATTTGAAGGACTGGGGCCCAAGTTTGTAATGTCTATAAAGATAAAGCTTGGAGAAGATTAAAGGATTATATAATGATGATTAAACACCAAAGCCTGTCGCTAATAAAGAAATGAGGTATGACCTAATTACTACAGTTTGCCAGTAAAAGATCGATCCATTTATCATTTTGCTCTTCTTAATGGTTAAAGTTTTTTATAAAGAGGAACTTTCAAAATCTATACTAAGTTTAAACTCCAAATGTTCTATTTGGCAACCATGAGAAGTGCAGGGAATGTCAGCTGTGCTAGATCCTCAGGATATAAACACTCTGGGCGCTTGTATACAACGTCATGACAATGTCATGATATACACGTGATGAAAATTTCCCTTTTTGTGTGCCTTAATGGCATCACACTTTACATGTATGTGAGTTTGGGGAGTTTTAAATGCGTTTGCTTCATTGGAAACTGAATCCTGATGTAGTTTAGTGTTTGCAATGCTGCAATTTGGAACAGTGTAGCCATTAGTCAGCTTCCTTCCTGGCTGTGGGAGAGGCAGACAGCTAGGCTCCACACAAAAAAAGGATCAGGCCCCTTACCGCTTCTGCCTTCAGCAGGCTCCTGCAGCTGGCAAGACACCTGGGTCCACCCGGGAATGAGCTGGTTTGCCCCTGGGGCAATGTGGGAAGGTGGCAGGAGAGCAGCTGGGTGTGCTGGCATCTGCAGAAGGTGGTAGGGTTGGGGCACGGGACACACTGAAAGCCCAGGCATGCTGCTAGCTTTCCCAAGCCCACCTGGGCTTCCAGCACCGTGTACACCATCCCTGTCGCCTTCTCCAGCCACCAGCATGCCCAGCCATCCTCCTGCTACATCCCTGTGCTGCCCCAGGGGCAATCCAGATCATTCCCAGGTGGACCCAGGCATCCTGCCAGGTGGAGGAGCCTGCTGAAGGCACAAGCAGTGAGGGGCCAGATCCTTTTATTCTGTGGAGCCTGCTTACCTCTCCTGCAGGCAGGGAGCAAGCTGACAGATGAATGGCACAGAGTAATGTTCCCCCAGTCATGGAAAAGGTGGGCAGGTTCTGCCAAAACAAACAAAAAAAAGGATCAGACTCCTTGCCACTTCTGCCTTCAGCAGGCCCCTGTGGCTGCCAAGACAATAACATGCATACAGTGACAGAAAAATAAAACCCACCATTTCAATTAAAAATCCACAGTTTCAATTTAGGGGCATAGAATGCAACCCTAAGAACTAAAACCTGTCACATGTACAAGCGCCCTCTATGCCCAGGATGCTTACATTTGGGTCATATAGGAGCTTAACTATGTGGTGTGACTGGGGCAGTAGTTCTGGGTGCTGACTTGAGGAGGGTGGGGAAGCACAGCAACTGCTGCTACAATCATGTGAGTGGCACAGCAGCAGTTGGAAATTGCTGCTGCCTTGGTGAATTTCACTTGCTCCAGGTGCCTGGCTGACTTGTTACACTTCTGGGTTCATATACCTAACCAAGTTGTGGACATCTGAAACTGAAACTTGGAGCTTCATTAAACTTCCTCCAAGCTGTTGTGAAAGTCCTTTATGCTTGCACAAATAGTGTGTCCCACTGGGATGACATTAGCCACTCCACTGCATTTGATGAAGTAGTCCCTTTGCTTCCATTTAAGAAAGGCCTTTCTCATAGGAAGACTGGAAATGAAGCAGAACTGATGCTGCTCAACTATGGAGTTTCCTGTTGCTCTAAGAAAAACAAAAATTTTGCAGGAGTCATAAATGGAAAAGACATATTGAGATATCTACCCTGTCCTTTAGGAGCCAGCCTGAAATTATCCTTAACTATATTTTCTCTATTCCTTATTGAGTCTGTTTAAAAATGAATCAAGCAATATTACTTTTGCAACTTTCCCTAGAAGACACTCCCACAATTAATCAGTGTTATGGGACATTTTTCTTGGTAGTCTAAATAATACTTTATTCAGTTTCTTCCCTAATATGCCCTCCAAGGCCATTGATTTCTTGTCCTTACTTCTTGTCTTGAGCTCCTCTATTTCCTCACTCTTTCTGCACACATTTACCCTAAGCAAAGAGTAAATCAGAATTCTCTACCCACATGAGACTACCTTGCAACTGCAACAAGTGAAAATGATTATGTAAGCTAAAAGATAGTGGAAAACGGTGTCTGTTGTGTTTATACCCTGTAGACGCTTGTTGATGCTATACAGAAGTGTCCCATTTTGCATTTGGGATATAACACTGCTTGTCAGACAGATGCTGATTCTTTCTCAACTATAATCTATATCTATATGCATGAAGCCTAACTTCTATATTTTGCATCAGTAAATTCATGGCCAAAAGGTTGCTTTATTAAATCAGAAGAAGCAGGGGAAGAGGAGGGCAAGCCAGTAAAGATATAAATTTCCATGAAGCCTGCATCCTTAAGATGGTAGGACACATCTATGAAATCCAGCTATGGCAATTCTAGTCTATTTAGAATTGTAGCCAAATGCTGGGACTGGTTCTACTGCTTTGTTTCCATGAAACTAAAGACTACAAATCTTGTTTACTGAACTGACCTCTAGAAAAATTCAATGAGACAAATAATGGGCTGTAATTGTAGACACTAAAATTTCCCAGTAAAGGTGGGATTTCTGATAAAATATTTATTAGGACATTTTATACCTCTTTTTCACAGTGCTTGAAATTTTCCATAAAAAGGTATTTATTGCTGCCTCTGCTGATGAAGACAAGTTAAAAAAAAGTTTCTCTCAATATTTTTTCTTTGTATTTTATTAGCATTGAATGCAAACAAGGATGAATGTAAGCAGTGGTGATGCATAGGGGGTGCACCCCCTGGCTGGCTGTGCTCTCCACTTAGGTGATGGGCAGGGGGGGCAGGTGGGAGCACTGGTGCCCCCCTCCCCATGAGCACCAACCAGAGAGTGGGAGCGCTGGATGAAGTGCCGCAGCCACTTCTGGGAGCTCCACGGCCACTTCCTGGTTGGCACAACTGGCCCCGGTCAGTGAGATTGGCCACAGGGGGACCCCCTCCCCTGGTCATTGACTGGTTGCTGGGGGGGCACGTGCCCCCCTGGGCTAAGGTGGCACCAGTAACCCATGAATGTAAGGCTGAATCTACACAAGCTGGGTCATTTAAAAGGTGCTAGATTACAACTTGACTGTTACTGAAAGGATCCAAGAGTTGGAAAAACTCTCTGCAGTGGGAGTGTTAGTTTAATTATTCTGTTATAATAACTTTTGTACTTTGGGGAGAGGGAATTACTCCTGACACTCTTTAGTAGGTTTTCTTTTCATGGGTAACCTGGATAGTTTTTTCTCTTTCACCTCACTTGGCATCTTCCTGCCTCTCTGCAGGAGTTATTTGTAGAATGCTTGTCATGTACAACTTGAAAAGGCCAGCCACATTAGGGCTAGGAATAATGAATGTATGCATTATCAAGCACTGTAAGCACTGTCTCAAATACAAGAGGCGTCTCCTTCCCCTTTTCCTCTAATATTTAGGATTTGATGTTTCTGAAATACACTTTCTGTGTTGCAGCCTTAGAGTGCCTTTTATAACCTGGATTGTGCAAATTGAATGTTGTGGGTGAATTTCTGTGTTCAAAAAAGAATACTGCCTATTTTGCCTAGTCATCTGTCTGTGTGGTTCTCTTTTTTCAGGACTGGGGTCCTCATTTGTATATGATATAAGTAATGAATCTGTTAATAGGGCTCCCCAGAAAAGGTAATCTATTTGGCAGTGGGGGGGCAGAGGCAGAAGGGAAATGGCTAAAAGTTTTTGCACCTTTGAATCTGCAAGTTGATAAGGGACTACTGTAGTAGGGGTTTCCATTGCTGGGTGGACTTGGTTCTTATTTATCTAACTTTAGCTTTTATTTCTATACAGGACTGTGATGCTATATCTGATAAAACACATTATGAAAAAAATCTCATATGTATATACTGGTAGCTGATTTTCAACCACTTGAAAGTACCTGAAGGATTGATTTACCACATTATAGACTATTAAAAAACAACCTGCTGATATTCTGTATGTGAAACTGAGTACTCAGCTGGGTGCATAGTTATGGAAACAAAATTTCCTGTTCTAATTGCACCATTCACTTCAGTTACTTTTATAACAGCCAGTATTTAGATACAATTGAACATGCAATTTGTCTTCCACATTGAAAACACTTTAAAAAAATGTAACTGAATTTAGGTATATTTTCTGGGCTTTATAATGGCCAAATCTTTAACTCTAACAGTACCAGTGAGAATTGAAGAAGAGATTATATGATCTTAGTTCCTTCACATCCAGACTTAGCTCAGAAGAAATCTAGGGCAACATATGAGTTCAAATGAAAGCATGTAGCCATGGTCCCAGAGAAGGAACCCTTTATAACTGTTTAGAACAAGTTATAAAATATGATAGGTGATAAAATACATTCTGAGCTTCTTTTTGCTGCTTATTCTAAAAACTATGAAATCAAAGGGACCTGACACTTCAGAGAAATTCAGTAGGGCTGGGTGAAATTCCAGCAGCCATTTCATTTTGGAGGTGTTTCAGGCCATTTTGGCACCTGAAACACCAAATCCAAATCAAAATAGAACTTTGAAACCGCTCTGAAATGAATCGGAAGGCTCCAAAACATTTTGGAAATGTTTCTGAGTTTTGGAGCCAGGCTTGCATGGAAACAAAAACTAAGAAGAGGGAGGGGAAAAAGGGAGGGAAGGACTACTTTGATATTGATATCTAGCTCTTGGTTCAATTTCCCAGCTCTCTGATCACTTCCCCCTGCTCTCTGATTGTTTTACTAGGTGTTCCTGGGGGGTGCAGGCCCCTGATCTGTATGTGGGGTTTTAGCAGGCTGCTGCTGCAAGCTGGGGCCAGCAGCAGCTGCTTGGTGCAGCCCACGCCGAGCGCCAGGAAGACCATGGTGCTGCCACTGGCCCCAGCCTGCAGTTGCAGCCTGCTGAAACCCAGTGTGCAGATCTGGGGCCCTGCACCGCCTTGGAAGAGCTGGGGGAATCACCAGAGAGCTTGGGGAAGTGATCAGAGAGCTGGGGAATCAAACCAAGAGCTAGGGAAGTGAACAGGTTGCTGGGGAATTGAACTAGGGACTCAAACAGGGAGCTGGGGTATTGAGCTGGGGGCTGAGGAATTGAACCAGGAGCTGGTTCCCATTCCCCCAGTTGCTGGCTCAATTCCCCAGCTTCTCCAATTTTTTCCCAGCTCTCTGATTGTTTCTCCCAGCTGTTCCTGGGGAACACGGGCCCCTGGATGATGTGGGATGGTAGCAAGTTGCCGCTACCAGCAAGGGATGGCAGTGGCTCTGGGCTTTTTCCCTAACTGGTGGCAGCAGCAGCAGCAGCTTACTGAAACCCTGTGAAAAGATCCAGGGACTGTGTGCCTTGGAAAGAGCTGGGGGAATGATCCGAGAACTGGGGAATCATGCCTGGAGCTCCATCTGACAGGTGAATCTGCCCCAGCTCCAGGACAGTGTGCAGTGCCCTGCTGAGCTGTGCTGCACCTGTGTGATAGTAAAGCTTCTGCATGGGTGCCAGGCAATCCCTGCTGCCCCACGCTGCGTGTGTGTGTGTGGGGGGGGGGTCTGCCGTGAGCCCTCAGAGTTCCGAATTGCCACTGCCAGAGCTGGTGAGTGTGGGGCTTTTTTTTTTAAAGCTCCACACTCACTGGATATGGAGCATGTAGATGACAGCATACTGCTGCTGCTGGCTGGGGCCAGCACCAGCATCTGAGTCTACCTGGTGCAGCCCATGCCAAGTGCTGGGAAAAACCCTGTGCTGGTGCTGGCCCCAGGTGGCAGTGGCAACCTATTGTCATCCTGCATGCAGATCCAGGGGCCTGCATCCCCTGGGAGGGCTATGGGGCTGTGTCAGACTCCTCCTGGGGGGCGCAGGCCCCTAGATCTGCATGCAGGATGACAACAGGCTGCTGTTGCCAGCAAGTGATATTAGTTTTGCATTGAATAGTTTGAGGTGTAGTTTCACAAACCCCCTACACCTATCTCTTTGAAACTTGGCACGCTTCATGCCCTCAGAAGCAGCTACTGTTCTTGCAAATTTCTTCTGAATCAGGCAAGAAATGACAAAGCTATGGGCATTTTAGTGATTCCCCATTATAGCCTATGGCTGAAACACTGAAACAGTGTTGAAACTCCAAAACAGATTCAGCTGAATTGACAGTGATCCAAAACACCAAAACAAATCACTGTCCCTCTGAAATGCCAAATCCAAAATGAAACATAGTGAATTTTAGGGCTGTGCAAAATGGCTAAGTCATTAGCAGGGATCCGGGTTTTCTCTGATTTTAAAAAAATCCCCAATTTTCAGTTAAAAAAAGTAACCCCAAATTCACATTTTTCTGTAATTAAAATGAAACACCACTATATAGATATTGGGCTTTGTTTTTTTTTTTAAATTAGAGAAAACCAGGATTTCTGGTCATTAGGTATCTTCTGTAAAATGGTGTTACTGTCTTCTCATTTTATTTAAAAAACAATATTTTTAATAGAAAAATAGTGGTATTGAATAGTGCTGTCATTTCATGGTCATACCCCTAGCTTCTGTATGAGTCTTGGTGGTTATCATAAAACTGCCTGAAAGAAAGTGTATTAACTTGCAGGAATGCAAGAATCTAGAATTCTTGGTTCCAGAATGATACCTTTTATTAGATCAACTGAGAAATTGCAAAAAAAAAAAAAAATTTCTGCTATTGCATCTGTACATTTTCTTATAAATACTGCAGGATTCTCTAGGAGGGAAACAAAGAAAAAAAGGTTTAGCTACCAGCAATGACTGCAATGGGCCATAAGATACGCTGGCAAGCCTTGCTTATGACTTACTCCAATTTGTGTAAAGGCAGTTACGATTGCTGAAGAGCACATGACAGACATGAATTAACAGCTGCTTTGTGTCACCAGAGCATCACAGGGTGCATCTACATGTGCGGTATGGTGTATTAGTTAATGCATAATGAACCTGGCTAATACTCTTTTTATAGGGTGAAATCCTGTCACTAGTGAAATCAATAGGGTAGTTGCTGTTGACTGCAGTGGGTCAGGATCTCATCCCTAAGACCTTTATGGTAATCTGAGATGTTCAGGTAGACATCAGTAAGCTTCTGCTCCATATACAAGATGCCAGTTCTCTACCGTATTGAACACTAAGCATTATTCTTCACCCTGCCTGAGAACAGGCTTTCTGGGATTTTCCTTGATTCCCAGCCTTCTGGCACTTTAATGTATGCTTTCAGTGACCTCATGCCTATGGAAGTTTGGGTGTAAAAGAACCCTCTTCTTTCTTCCTCTTTGCCCCTTTTCCTCTCCTCCTATTACACCGGAGCAGAACAGTATCAAATTAGAATTCTTCGCTCACTCACACTAAATACAATGCTTTACAATCACATTGTATAAGTGTACATGAGTGAAGAAGATGGAGGGAAAAGGAGAATAGAGGGACAGATTTTACAAGCGTTAAGTTGTATTTCAGATTAGAATTGAGCCCATATAGTTGTCTGATGATTCAGAAGTTGAATTTATAAATCTGCCCTTGTAAGAGGTTGAGTAATAAACTTAGCATCTAATTTATAGAACTTGCGAGCAAGACTTAACTGCAAATTTTGATTTATATGTCATCGTTTTAAATAGTGATTTTTATTTTGGATTTTATAGAAGTATTTCAAGGCATGACAGGTCAGGGAGTGAATTTCCATATCCTAAACAGGATTAACAAATTTTATATGAGATTTGTAAGCCCTATCTATGGCAGATTTACAAATTGTACCAATGAATCTTGAATAAAATAAAACCTTGTCTCTTTTTTCCTTTGGTTTACAAATCCTGATTTTGCAGCTGGTAATCAGGGAATGATTTATAAATCTGGAATTTAAAGCCCATCTGTCAGCATGATCAACTCTGAAAAGTCTGTCTCTTGCATCGTATCTTAATACTTTGATTTACAAACTGTGGTCAGATTCTCTCTGTCTCCCATTTTCTCTGAAAACTCTGCTCTGTTTATTATGAGATATACAAAAGATTATTTTCTCTGTACACTGGACTTTGCCTGGGCTGGTAGTGTTATGGAAAAGCTGATGCCTAATCAGATTGTAGCTGGCAAAAGTGTACTACATAACATCTTGTTGTCAGAGAAAACAAACAGAAGCTAAGCAATACATTCTTGGAATGGTACTAAGCTGAAATCCTTGTCCTTTCTCCTCCTTTCATGTGTATCTATGAGACATAATACCCAACTTAAATACTACAGTGATAAAGATATTGGCCCCAATTTAGCAAAACACTTAAGATATGTTTAAATCCCATTTTAGAAAAGATTAAGCACATGCTGAAATGCTTTGCTGAATAGGGATGGATTTAAAAACCTGTTGCAGAACGTATTGCATCTACACATGCAGGCACGTGTGGTTTGTGGTGCCAGAAACCTCTTTTCAGCTCCACAAACCACACATGTTGCATGTTAAACCATGTACAGTGCTGCTAATTTGCAGTGTGGGGGCAAAATTTGCTTCCGGAATTTCCCAGTAGCAAAAAAAGCCCCAGAAAAGAAGTGGTGCAAAGCATGTGAAAATGGCATGTGCTGGGACAAATGCAAAGACCAGGGAGCAGGCAGCCCAGGACTGCCTGCTTTCCTGTCTCCATGTGCTGCTCCCCAGCTAGCTGGGGCACAGGGTGCCTCAGAGTGGGGCTGCCTGCCAGCCAGTCCCATGCTGAGGTATCCTGTGCCCTATCCAGTGCCCTCTCCCCATGCAGCACAAGGAGCTCACCTGGGAACTGGGGGGAGCTGGGCATGGCCCACAAAAAAGGACATATGCAGGGGCATGTGCTGCAGCACAGATCTATGCAACTACTATTTGTGTCACTGCAACCACACACCCCTGCTCATCTGGATGTGACCATTTAGTATACTGCTGAATCAGGGGCATATTTGGCACCCGGTTCTGAGTCCCTAACTCACATAAATAACAGTTACTTAGAAAAAAACTACTAAACAATTCAAACTACCCCATTTCTAGCCTATTTTGGAGATTTAAAGGGTTGTAAGCAGCTGTTTGTTTCCCAGCTAAAACCAATAGTTAGGCTGAAGACAGTGAAAGCCCTTTACTCAATAACCAAAAGCAGCTTTATAGGTAGGAGAATATATCCTTTGCAGAATATTTATTTGAATCTTTTTCCGTATAACTGATTATTTGCTACTAATCATTAAGTCATTTAAAAATAACTTTCAGTAATGTATTGAACCTTTTAATGCCTATTTTTATTTGGTGATAATCAAGCTTTACTTTATGTCCTCTGACACTTTTCTCTCTGCTCACTTCTCTCCTCTCCTTTTATTGATTTAATACCACAAATCTGCTAACACTGATGAATTTGGCAAGTGGTGTGCTTGCACGTATGTGTGTTGGCATTACTCATAAGGAGGCTAAGACCTTCCTATTTTTCAGACTCAGTCACTACAGCTGCAGCAAATACCAGGATTCTTTATAGATTAAGAAAAAGGAGTTTCATTACACAAAATTTATTGGAGCACAGTTCAAGCATCATTTAAACTCAGTAGTATTTTTCACTTACACAAATGTTATATATATATGTTTCTAAGAGTAGCTATAACTGGGGAGTACAACAGCAAACTCTGGAGATAATAGCATTTGGATCACCCTGAATTTTCTGCTTTCTAAAATGTGGGAGTTTAAATTCAGTCAAAACTAGGGCTTGGGCATCTAAATAATAGGCCTGTGTGAAGCGGCAAGTATTTGATTCAGATTCAGCCAATTCAGAGGGACAGCGATTCGATTCAGTGATTTGGGTCAGTGTCCCAACTTGATTCGTCCAAAATGGATTAAAAGATATGGTGCCAATTCGGAGATTTGGCCATAGACTAAACAGGCAGCAGTCCTTGACCACACTGGACACAGCTGCCTCCAGCTGGTAAGTCTGTTGTGACAGGCAGAGGGGGGAGGGAAGGGGCATGCGGGGGAGATCAACACCCCCACAGCAAGGGAGGGGTTGGGGCTGGGGCTGGGACAAGCTGCCCAGTCAGGGTGGAGGGGTGCAGGACTTGGGGAGTGGGGCTCCTACCACTGTGCACTGCTGCACGCTGCTGGTCCAGGAGGGCATGGGAGCAGGCATGTGCCCTGGATCTGTGTGGGGCACGCTGGGATGGGCTGCACTCAGAAGGGCAGCAGAAGGTGCTGGGAACAGGGTCAGGGAGGCATAGGACAGTGCCACTGTGCTGCCTCAGACAAGTGGCATGCAGTCGCAGAAGCTGCTCCAGCCTTCCTATACTTCCTGGACAAGCTGCGGTTTTGCTCCGCTGCGCCCTAGCTGGCAAGCAGCAGCAGGGCATGCGGGCAGGCATGTGCATTTGAATTGGGGAGGGGCCAGCAGCAGGGAAATTTTAGGGTGGCTGTAGCGCCCCTTATAGACCCTGCTCCACTGCACTCTGCAGGGCAGGTGGAACCAGGGCTGTGGCTATCTGCTCAGAGCGCAGCCCTGGTTCCTCCTCCCTGTGGAGTACAGCCCAGCAGCAGGCAGCTGGGGCTAGCCTCCCAGAGTGCTGCCCATTGCAGGTCTAGGGGCACACACCTGCTCCTGTGCCCTCCTGGACCAGTGGTGCGCGACGGTGCGCAGTGGTGGGAGCCCTCCCCCCACCCCAAATCCTGTGCTCCCCCACCCCAGCTGGGTAGCTTGTCCTAGCCCCAGGCCTAGTGCCAGCCCCTATCCCTCCCTTGCTGTGGGGGTGTTGATCTGCTCCCCCCATGCCTTTTTCCTCCCCCCTCCACCCACCATAACAGACTTACCATCTGGAGGCAGCTGTGTCCAGCGTGGTTGAGGAATACTGCCTGTTTAGCTTCCAATTTGTTTCAAACCTTTTAATGGGTCTTCCAATTGGATTTGGAGATTCAACAGCTGAATCAGGTTGAATCTCCTCCAAATCAAATCGGCTATTGAAGCTTTGCACAGTCCTATTAAATAAGTGTATAAACACCTACTTGGGCATTTTCTTCATTACAAGACCTTTAACCTTATTTCAGCTAATATATTAGTGATTGGAGAATCCTTAAAGCAGTGTCTGAGGAAAAAGAAGTCTGAAATTTGATTTAATGTATATCCTTTTACACTGTTTAGTATTTCTAAACTGTTATATTACAGATGCTGGTTAAGTTTTGTGAAATGAATTAATATATTTTATTGGATGAGCTGGTATAGTTGGGAGAGACAGAAGATACAGTCACAGGATTCAAATACTCTTTATTTTGTCTTTGAAAGAAGCAATCACAGTCCATGCTAAGTACAAGTAGAAGTTGTTTATGTTTTATAGCTAGCAAAGATGTCAGCCATAGGAAAAACTTCTGTTAGAAACAGTAATATGTATACTCATATTGCAAACCCAAATATCACAATGCTCAAATTTAGGGATCTATTTAGGTAAATATTAATAGTATTATTTCACTTGGTTCCTTTTGGGCTAGTCTAGCTTCTGCTTTGAGGCTAACAGTCCAAACCTAGATCATATTCTGATCTCAGTTACACTGGTGTAGATTACAGTTTACCTCTGCTGCATCCTAGGTTGAGTCATATCTGATTATAATCCTAGGGCTTCTATCAGAATTCATATTGTTTTGTGTAGACAGATGTGACCAAGAAATTTTAACACACTCATCATCAAATGACTGATAAAATGGACAGAAAGCTTCTAATATGGTTGAGATTTCTACCATTCAGGCTGCTAGACATAAAAGGCTCCACAGACAAGTACCTGTTTTTGAGGAGCTGAGATACGATGTGTTGTTGTCTGCTGATTACACCATGATTATTTAAATCCTTGTTTGTTGTTGAAAGCTATTTGCAGAACACAGCAGCACGCCAAATAAAGGTTTTCCGAACTGAACAAATAAATCTGGTAATCCTAATGGTAAACAAAGTGGTACAGAAATAATGAAAAGCTCAAATGGGGGGAGGGGGAGGTTGGTGGGGAGAGTTTGCATCAGTAACCTTTTCAATACATATCTCTCCACTAGTACCTTTTTGTCTAATTTAAAGGACCAAGCTAGCTTGTACTTTGTGGCAAAGCAGCAGGTTGTACTGATAACAACATATTATTTATAAGTAAACATAATTACAATCATTGGGTTGTGTCCTTTTTATATTCAAACTGATGATAGTGGTATGGTTTTAATAATGCACAAGACTGTTCCAGAATACATAACTTTATTCCTGCCCAGCATTATTTTATATTACTTTAGTTTAAACCAGTGCATTGTTTAACCATCATTTCCTGTGGATACCAGGATTATGTGAAAAGAGGAAAGCTTTAGGGAGCTGTCTGAGCATGGGAGTGGGAATCCAGAACACACTGGCTGTGTCTACATGTGCAGTTAATGTGCCTGAATTTTCTGTGCAGCAAATTCAGGCCCATTAAAGTGCTCCCGGGCATGCATCTGAACGTGCCATACCCTGCTCTGGTCCCCTGCAACAGTCAGGGGGAGCTCCAGGCTTCCCCAGGTGCCAGCTCAGGTTGGCAGGAGGGATAGGGGCCCATCCTGATCTCCATGGGGAGGAGGCAGCTGCCTCCAAGCCATGTGGAGATCAGGACCAGCTGGCTGGGAGGCAGTTGACCCCAGACAGCTGCCTGTGCCCTGCAGAGCTCTGAGCTCTGCATGGCTTGGACCTGCTCCAGGGAGTGGGCAGGCAGCTGTTGACAGCTAGGCAAAAATAACTTGGGCCTAAGCTGTGGCCCTCTGCTGCCTGGGCTGACTGAGAGCAATTTACTCCTAGTCAGCATCTACACATGCGTTGTACCTGTACCTACCAGTACTAGAAAATGGTTCATCATACTAACCTACTGAGCATGTCTATATGCACCATTGCCATGCAGTAACTTAGGTTACTGCAAAATAACCAAAAATTACTGCGCAGTAGAAGCATGTAACTTAGGTTACTGTGCAGTAACTGAAAATTACTGTGCAGTATGGACATGTATCTACATGTGCATTTCCATATTGCGCAGTAACTATGGTGGTTTATGCCTTTATTGGAACGTGCATGATGCAGGTAGCAAATCTACTCATGAATTGTTATTGCACAGTAAGGCATGTGTACAGACCCTACTGCTCAGTAACCTGTTTGTAGATGTTGGCATAATAGCCCCTTACTGCACAGTAATTTAGTGCTCAGTAAAGTACTGCACAGCAAATACATGTGTAGACACACCCACTGTGCAATAGTTGCCATGCACATGTAGACGTTGATGATAGTGCTATAGTGTCCCATCGATTAATCTAATGGTCAGTAAAATGTCTCATGTATATGTGCCCATTCTCTCTGACACCTACTATGGCTTTAGGTAAGTCAGCCTAAATCTTATCTGTAAGTGGGATACCTGTTATTTCTAGTAATTACTTAACTTGCATGTTGGGAAAATTAATCTACAAAGAAGTTTGACAATAGAAAATATACTAGAAATGATATTAATAACTATGATAATTACAGTTGGCATACATGTGAGCGCATATGCCTGTGCATGATGTTTTTACTTATATGTAGCAAAATCTACAGTCCCCAGTTAATGCTAGCTCAGGCAAAATTACCAGTGAAGTCACTAAAAATTTTTCCTGAAGGGAGACAGACTATGTATTACAGGACGGATGGTCTTATTTTCCATTGTGCTCAGCAGTAGAAAAGTAAAGTGAAAGTTATGAGTATAATTGTCTCAGGGGAATAGCTCTTAAGGATGCTTCCAGGTGGCATAAAACAATGGAGTGACCTTATGTTGGACCTGAGCTTAGGCTCAGCAAAGACCACGGGTTAAATCCTATTTCCTCTTTACATGCTTAAGTGGCTCCTATGCATGGGTGGATCTAGGATTTTGAAAAGGGGGATACAGATGGTGTGGCATCACATGTAACACAACACACATTATTGTTTGTTAAAAAGAAATCAGAACTTTCACTAATAAGTAGGGGTATAGAGCTACATTATTCAATTTAAGACTGAATTTAAAAAAACAACCCTTTATTGGAATGTGCATTAATTGGCTATATCATATATTATATATAAACACACAACAAACTAGGCACAAATAATCCAAAGATGTTGTCTCATTAGTCCTTGAGTCATTATAGTTAAATGTACATCTCTTTTTCAGACTTATAAAACAAAATCAATCATTCTTGAGACTCTGGACAGTGCCTCCAATGCTTCATTGACAGTGATATCCACACCTGAGCTAATGTTCACCCAAGTTAATATTCTCACACCTGAGCTAATGCTTTTAGCTAGAATAAAAAACCCAGCGCTATGCAGGGCTCTGAAATAGGGCATGGATTTTGGGTCTGGCCCTGCCTCTAAACAGACAAAAATCATCCCACTTCTGTTTATCCATTGGGTAGTAAATGCAAGCTATAGAAAAGAAGCCCAGGCCCTGGGCCCCCTCTTTTAGAGCAGTATCCATCTCACTGAGCTCTCCTTTCTGTAGCTTTTGTTCCTCCTTCTGGTCCCCTATCTCTTTCTTTCTGGTTTCTGAATAGGCCAGATTCAGACTTTGGACAGAGCCTGGCCCGTGGCGTGGTGGTTTTCTGGTTGAATAACCTGGGCAAGTACGGTAACCATTACACTCTCCACAATGTGGGAGAATCTTTTTCCTCCTCTATCAGCATTGCAGCATGGGTAGGCTAAGATGTGTAAATCTGCTTTGCCTCACTGCAGAATAATTTATTATGTGGATTATGACCATGAGAAACAGAAGCCTAATTCTTCTGTATTCTCTTTACAGTATTTAGATATTGGGCTGCTTGTGCCTGATTGTAGATCTGCCTGATCTGCCCCCCTTTTACATCCTCAAGAGAAGATGAGGAAAGAACAGCTGTCTCCCACAGCTGGTTTGGGTGGGCAGAGGAAGGAGAGGTGCCAAGTCAAGGGAGTAGAACAACGCACCTTACTATCCTGCTTGTGTGTGTCCATGGCTAACAATCTATGTTATCTCATCTCCTTTCCTCTCAATCTTATGATGGGGGAGTGGAGTAAAAGAAATTCAGTACTCCTGGCCTGGTACTCATTTGTTATGGGGCAGAAATCTCCTTGATGTCCCGCTGATGTTAGACTCCATGATACCTGGTCCTAGGTATTAAAATCTCAAATTCTACAACAGTTTACTCTCTTAAAAACATACCATTTATGTCTGGTTAAAAATGTGCTGGCTTACCAAATTTAGAATGGCTCTTCTTTTAGCATGAAGTTTTGAAGCAAAGGAAGGAAAATATCTTTTTAGCAACAAGATATGGCTCTTAACAGTTTCTTAGTCAGTTTCCCATGCCAAAGAATACTTAGAAGTTGGGAAAATAGACACTTTGGATAGGATAAACTTTTTTGTATTTAAATTACAAGTTGGGCTCGTCGTTGCTTTTTAATCATAAAAAGGAGAGAGGAAATGCTGAAGCAAGTATTGACTTCACAATGATGCAGATTAGGTTTGTGTACTCATGCAGACATGAATAAGAATTCAAAGCCACACACCATCTCACAGTAGGAAGAAATGGAAAATTAAATCTCTCATTACTGTATTGGAAATTGCAGGATTATATCCATCATCCAGAGCATATGACAAATGTCGTACCTGGCTTTGTTTAGTGGATTTGTAACACAGTATTCTAAAACTGAAAAGTTATAAGTATTAATAAAGAAAGTTGCTAGTTGCTTTTTTTTTTTTTTTCTTCTGATAGATTATGGGCTTTCTGTAAAAGGCATTTTATCCCTTCAGCCTGGCTTGCTTTTAGTTATATTTCTGTGAAGGCTAAAGGAGAAACTTAATGGAGACCATAGCCTTAAACATATACATGTGGTCAATCAGTAGATCAGAATTCACTGCTTTCCTTAGATGTATTTGGCCTATTTTTCTACCATGATTCAACTAGCAGCAGGAATGTAATTTATCTCATTTAATTTTTAAGCCTTAATAGCTGATCTATGTTTATTTGTATTTTAAATAAACATTTAATAATGGATGTGACTAGAAAGGAAAGAAATTTAGAATTAGACAAACAGCTGTGTCCATTTTTCTACTGCTACTAAAAAGTGTCCTGAAAGGAGTAGAAACTAACTTGGAATACAATGTAGGTAGGACTTAGCATGAAGGAATGCAGAGAACAGCATTTTTCTATATATTTCAGACCTAATACAAAAGACTAATATTTTCGCATTGGTGGTGTTTTGAATTCACTGGGATTCATAGATTTGTAACAGCAAGAGGAGAATCTGGCCTTAGGAATGCAAGGTAGTTAACTCAGTCATTATTCATTATTAATGGAAGTTTTTCAAAGTAAGACTGGTCATAGAATTTATCCACAGCCAGTCCATGCCTGTGCATCCAGGTTTGCTGAGCACTCATTATCTGTGAAATAAATGGATTCTTAAGCCATATAAAATGAGAACACAGCAAAGTATTCCTTTACTTAAAAACAGCTTTCCATGTATTTCTCCTTATTCAATGACATCATGGGATAATATCCAGGAGAGACATTTAGGCTGCAATAACTTTAATTAGATAAAAACATGAAAATAATATTTAATATTAGTACCAGTTTATTGGTACTAATACTATTATTCCTTGATAGTGCCCTTATCAGAAAATCTGATTTGGTTCAAATATTAAGAACTAGATTATGGGCTCAGTAGTGTGACATGGGGTAGGTGAGAGGGGGATGAGCCCTGAGTATCCCTTTACTATGGCTGTCAGAATTGTGGCTCTACCCTTATGGGCCACATCCAGTTGTGCAGGGGCATGTGCCTGCAGCGGCACAGATAGCAGCACAAATTTGTACCACTATTTTGTGCTGCAGTGCATGCCTCTGCACATGTGCTTTGCTGTGAGACCCTGTGTCCCATTTTGGGCAAACCTTCCTTGCCCAGCTCCTCCTGGCATACTGGAGCAGCCAGGGCACAAATGGAGGAGTGCAGACTCTTTGGCCGGTAGCCAGAGTGTCCTCCTGGAGGACCAAACCTCCGTTTGTTCTAGCACATGCTATTGTAGCGTGTGCCACTTTTTTTTTTGCTACTGGGAAATCCCAGTAGCAAATTTTGCCCCCATGCTCAAATCTGCAGCATAGGGCATGTTTAAATGCTTTATGTGTGTGGTTTGTGGTTCCACAAACACCACATGCCTGCATGTGGGGATGCGGCCATGGTGTCTACACGCTGGCAGGAAAAGCAGCCTTGTGGCGTTGCTCTTGCAGCAGCAGCAGCTGGGTGCATGGACACTACATTGCTACTCTAGGAGCAACAGCTGGAGTGGGCAAACCATGCTGCAGCTGTGGTTGTGGCTGTAGCAGCAGGAGCAGCAGCAGCCAGGAGTTGTTTCTGAATTCCAGCATAGGTAAGACTCCTATTCCTTCCTTGCCCCCCTTCTTTTGAAACTCCTTTCCCTCCAGTGCTCAGCAGTGCCTCCCAACTACTCCTCCTTCCTTCTCCACTGTCTTCAAAACCTTGCTCACTGCCTGTGCATCCTGATCTAGGATAATCAGTGAATCTGCAATGAAGTCAATACAAACACCTTGATCTACATTAGCTAAGGATCTGATTCTGTGACATTAAACTAGAACCTGGATTGGGAGCTTCTGGATGGATTTTGACTAACTTGGCCAAAATTTTTCCAGGAAATTTAGGAAAAGAAGCACTGGAACATTATTATTTTAAAAGAAGTAATATGTTCTCTTCCCCATATCCCCCATGTGGCTCCTCTAGCCAGTACAGAGGTGGAATACAATAAGGTAAGGAAAAGGTTCTTGTTTTTCTTTGCCTACGAGTGAATACACTCATGATCAACCACAATCCAGCCCCAGAAAAATATCTAAATCAAACCAGGTGCAACAGCCCATAAATTAACCAGTGACAGGGTGCTAGAGGAAAGAGGAAAAAAGAAGGATATGGTTAATCAAGTTTGGCATATATTTGCTTGATGGTTCTATTAAAATATTGCATTTTGAAAAATATGAATGAGTGAATTCAGGTCATTACTGTGATTTGGGCTCATGGGACTAGGAACTAGGGTTGGTCAGCTATGGGAGAGATGCATCTGAAAACTGTCATTCAGGTTCTGATTTGCTGTTTAACATGTTTGCATTAATTTTATTTTTTGTTATTTGTGAATATTTCAGTAAATGGTTTTTTGTTTGCACCAACTTGTGGAAAATATCTATTCCTTCTCCAAATACCCATGTTACCAGTGACCAAAGCAATCCAGTATGCAACAGTGGCAGCATCTACACAAGATGTTTACTGCGCAGTAGCTTGTTACTACTGTGCAGTAGTGTTGCTGGGCATGAACCATGATGCGATGCTACTGTGCAGTAGTACTGAGCTACTGCACAATAAGTGTCACTAGGCAAACATGCTGGGAAGTTACTGCGCAGTAACGCTGGTTACTGTGCAGTCATTTAGTATTTGGTTATGCAAGTACTAAATGAATTTGCAGTAACAGCTGTGCAGTGGCTGTCTTGTGTAGATGTGGCCAATATGCAGCAGTTCTATATCCATTTTTTCAGACTTTTCCTGTTTTAAATGCTCTAGACATCAAAATCAGGGAATGGAAGCAGTCCTGTGTGACTACAACCTATGAACCCAAAGGAAATGGTCAAATTGGATGGATTGCCAGCAGCCCCAAGGATGAGATTATCCAGACTACCTTTTAAATAGTTACAAGTAGCAAATACTATTGTTCTAATGAAAAATTGTTCTAATGAAAATCATTTCTTGAACAACTGTGAGCAGGAAAAAAAGGTTACATTTTCAATGACTATTTCAGCTATCTCTAAGGTAAACATAACCAGAAATTTTACTTTAGATTTCCATCCTTTCAAAGACAAGAGTCATTGTGGAGTGCAACTAAATTCAATGAAGTGCCATGAAGGGATCTGCTCATGGATTTTTTTTTGCCAGATCACCATAGATTTTAGTGTCATAATTGAAATAATTAGTGCCATTGATCCACTGATTAGTGGGCTGATGTCCATTTCACAGAAAATGCTTGTCCCATAATTATCACACTTGTCAACAGTGCCAGCAGAGTAGTCAAGGAATGAATATGGAATCTTTTTACTAACAAATGGGGGGTGCACTGGTGGAGCTTGCATTGCATCATGGTTAGGCAAAGATTTTTGGTTTTCACTGAGGTTGAATAAGCACCTTTTTATGACCAGAAAACATAACAAAGCAAAGCAAAACAGGAACAACAACATTAAAATATCATTTAATAGACGATATCCTTTCCAATTATAATATTTATTGACGATAACCTTTTCTCTTATGATCAGCATTTTTAGTTTAAACACTTGCATTATCTATGAAATCTCAGAATCTCTGATCATTATTGTTTGAAAAACAAAATAGGTTGAATTTTTGAGGTTCTTTCAAAATATTATAATGTGCTGTCCAAACTTTTTGTGTTTTAGATTAAACAGCTTTGTGGTATCTTAAATATCTTTAGATAAAGATTAATATCAATAGTAAAAATGTCTGAATGACAGCATTATTATGAGAGTATTAGGCTTGATCATTTGATAAGTCATACTTGACTGTTCAATGACAATATTTGATGAAGTCTCAGAGCTATCTCATTTAAATTAATTTATATTCAAAATAATAGAAAAGTAGATCTGATAGATGATTAAAAGCAAGCATATGAACCACCATGCAGTACTGGACCTACACAGTATAAATCAGCAAAGTTCCCTGAAGTCAAAAGGGTTATTTTGCTGAAGATCTGGGTCATTGTGTTTCACTTTCATCATTCTCCTAGTGGTTCAAGAACCCAACGTTTTGTGTCTTCATAATTCCAGGGCAGGGAACAAAGTGGGTTTAATGTGTGTTTTATTGGGATATGACAACAATATGTGTTGGCACCTCTCCATTTGGTAATAGGCAAATGTTATTGATAAACAGTGATAGCAGATGAGAATAATGCAGGCAAGGCAAACAATTCTATATCTACCAGTCCTAGGACTGTCACAAAGGGAAGGTACATCTGGCCAGTATGCAAACTTCACCCTGAGGTTCTCTATTGAATGTCAGATGTCAGGAACCTGGAGGTTGAGGGCTGAGGCCTACCTGCCCCCGCTCCCTCCCTGGCCTCCCCACCCCATGGGGTGGGTGAGATTACCTGGTGGTGTGCCCTCTGTCCATAGTGGCCTTGAGTTCCCACCTTGGGCACCCTTTGCTGCTCTGAAATCCCTCCTTTAGTAGTTGCTTTCTCCTTTCATCCCTGGGCATTGTTGATTGGTTTCCTTGTGGTCATCATACTGCCCATGTTCTGTTGTGTCAGATATTCCTTTGTTTCCCAAACCCATCACATGCACATATATCTTAATTTCATTATTTACTGGGCCTCCTAATTTGCTATGTTCACCAAAACTGGAAATTTCAAGGGTTCTGCAGTAGGACACTGCGACCTAATGCCACTTAATCTCATGTTATAGAACAGTGTGGTACGTGTCTTTAATTTCCTAGCCTGTATATCTGCTGGCTACAGACACAATGGGCCTTGAAGGAAAATTCATCACAAACAGGCTTTTGGAAACCAATTAATCCTTGCTGTTGCCCTGGACCATTTATTTTAATAAATATTTACTTTACCTACAAGCCAATTTCTAAAAGCAAACCACTAAATACCATTTTCTAGCCATCAATATGTAGATTAATATGGACCTGCTTTTGCAAATTTGGACCTGTAATATGTAAGGACGGTTATTAATGTTAGTAAACCTGAGATTAAATAAAAACCAGGAATTTAAATTTTGGCTATTTTTTGTCAAAACCATAATTTTAGTAATAAACATGGTTTATTTTCTGCTCAAGTTCTCTGTGTTTCTTGATCATACTAGAGATTGCATAACCAGCTATAGTGCATAGTTTAAACTATTTAGATTTACTTGCAAGGAAGCAACTTGCTACTAAGAATCTGAATAGAAGCATATAGCTATATGCTTAAGAAAAATAATGTTTGGTTATATAGATGGTGACAGAAAGTGTCTGTTTTATATAATTACAGTTTGTAGACCAAACAAGAAGAAAATTCCATTAACAAGTTATGCATATGATAATCAAAGCAAGTTATCATATTCCCTGCTTCTGAACAGAAGCAAGATGTAATAATTTTCTAGAAATTAAAGAAACTATTCCTCGCTTTGGCTGCATCATACATTTCTGTGCCAAGTTTCTGCCTGAAGCAGATTTTAATAGCTGCATTACAGAACTCTCAAAGTGGTTGTAAGGAAGACAATGGCAAACTCAGAACAATATAAGTGTTGCCCAGTGACATTGCAAAATTACTTCTAGGATTACTACATAAACCCTCATGCATGGCAGCATGAGCCAACCACTAAATTAAAGGACTTAGGAGAAAAGTTCACCCACATACAGATCATTCCATAAATGGCTTCTCTAAGGTTGAAGTGTCTGGCATTTGTTGCTATCAGAGACAGCATGCTGAACTAGATGGAGCCCCACTGATCCTGTGACAGAGGGTCAACTCAGGGGCCTTTCAAAAATGTCAATCTGCCCACCTGTCTAGGGCACACCTTTGATGTAATTAATATGTTTTTTGTAATTAATAAGGTAGGAGGCTTCTCATTTAATGCCCAATGCCAAGGGCCTGATGCATGGATCCTAACCTTCCCTTATACCATGTCCCATGCCTTGCAGATGGCATTCAAATTACTCCTAACTCCCCTGGCCCCAATGCTGGGCCGTACTTGGCCTCTGGCCCAAACTTGGCTTCAGGTGTCCGGAGACTGTCCTGGGCCACATGCCCCCCTTACTGGGGCCTCAATTCATGCCCCCTCACTGTGGCCTCCACTATCTCCTTGCTGGGCTAACTACTCTGCCTCCTCACTGAGGCTCACAAACTACCGTGGCCAGCCTATGCATAGTCCTTCAAGCCCCTCTCATAGACCCTACTATATGCAGCCCTTCAGACCTGCCTATGTGGACCCTACTCTATGCAAACTATGTGCAGCACTTCAGGTCCCCCATATGGGCCCTACTATATGCAGGCTACTGCTCAGCTGTTCCCTCACATGTTCCTCTACTGGGACCACCCCACTGCCCCATTTTGAGGCTATAATTCTTCCCCCTTTATGGGCCCACTACTCTGCTACATCAATGGGGCTTCTGGGGCTTACACCTCTTGGGCCTCGGAAGTCTGTTGACCTACCTGGGCCCACAACTCAGCCTATGGCCCACTCAGGCCTCAGGTGTCTATCAACATGCCTGGACTCTGCCTGTCCCTGCTATGGAGTTACCCACCAGGCTGTGTGGGCTGAGGCTATAAGGCACCCCATACTTGCCTTTCATTAGGGAGGCAACTGGTATGGCACTTCCTTGGAACCACCCTGCCATAGGCAACCCCACCATACCATCCCTCCCTAGCAGGGTGTAGTTTTAGGTCATTCCCTGGGATCATGAACCTCCTTAATCCCCATAGTTCATACCTTGAACCTCCAGGTGTGTTGGGAGCAGAAGCTCCAGCTGGCAATGTTATTCCTCTAGTTCCCTCCAGCAACTGCCAACTCAGCCCTGAAAAATACCACATAGTAGTGTGTCACGGTATGGGCAGTGTTAATATGCTACTGCACAGTATTATTAGGCTACTGTGCAGTACTTTCACTTAAAAGATGTTTGCCGGTGCTACTGCGCAGTAACTGCACATTTATGTAGTACTTGCTAATACAAGTATTAATGTGCAGTAATGACTGCGCAATACCATCTCATGTAGATGTGCCCTGTATGTGTTCATATAATACTGTAAGCAGAAATTTCACTTTAAAATTCTATTAGTGTGAACATTGTAACTTTATCTACTAGTATTTCCCAAGATATGTATTGGAATAGACTTAAGTAGCTTCACTTGACTCTCAACTATTATTTTATAAGTGTCTAAACATGTGTGGTTTCTCCAAACTTTATATGTTGGCCTAACAGTATTATTATCATCATTGCTATTGTTATGATGGCACCTGGGACCCTATTATACTAAAATGTGCACAAATGTCTGATTATTGTTAGGATGAAATTACTAGATTTATTCTCACTGCTGATATCCAGAGATGATAAGTGAACTAAACTTGTATGCTAGCATCGTACTTGTCCCCATGCTAAAACACTGTCCTCTTGCCAAATCACTCGTGAAAGGGGTCTATATAAACTCACTCAAAGTATCACCACTTGTGAATTATGTCCCTTCCTTTCATGAACTAGTAAAGATAAAAATACTACCCCACTGCCATCCATTAAGTGTATTCTCTATATATAGAGAATATATTACAATGATACTACGGATATTGAATTTATCTTCATGAGATAGGGATGGCCTCATCATTCATGAATGTCATAGCTAAGCAAAGACACAAGTGAAGGATGAAGCCACCCTTATCGAGTATAGATGAATTCAATTTCCTCTGGACTGTAGTGTCATATTTGATTCACCGAACTATCCTACCTACTTTTTATTTTTAAGTTGCCTGTGGATTTGAGCCCTCTCTCATTCTCTCCATGGGGCTTTCGATGCATTACATTTCTTTGCTTTAATCTAATAGGCATGTCTATTGCCTCTTTCTGACACTATGACTATGTTGAAGTTCAAATGGTACATGCAGAATGAAAATATTATGGTGTTAGATAACTAAATTCCATGTCTCAACTAGATTTCCTGGAAAATTTGTCCTTGAGGAGTTAAAAGGACTGGGCCATATGTTGAAGGGTTTAGGTGTGCTAAACACAAATGCTGCTCTCTAAATGCTGTCAGTGGTTTCCCATGAAATATGGTCAACTCACTAATCTTGTACATAGCAGTGGGTATATTGACTTGACCATGCACATCCTCTAGGTAAACCAACTGCTGCTGAACCTCCCTCTGACTTGCTGTCCATTCTCTAGTATTTAGCGGACAACTAAAGTTTTTGGGCTGCATCAACAGAAGTAGCATTAAGTGCAAGACATGGGAGATGATTGCTCCTCTCTACTTGGTATGCTTAGGCCTCATTTGGAGCACTGTATGCAGTTCTGGGCTCCACATTTTAAAAAGGATGCTACAGTGGGTTGCCAGCTAGCCTGGCTCAAATCAGTCCTTGAGCCCTTTAATCTGGTCCCAGCAACAGTTTTTTTCTGGGCTCAGAAACACAAACTGTAATGCCCTGGGGTCTTCTGCTTCCCAGGGCTCAGACAAAAGCAAGCAATCCAAATGAACACAGCTGTAGCATTTGCCCAGCAACACAAGCTTCAAAGCCTCAAGTTAATGTGCACCACAAGGCTCAGTTGTGATTATAAAACAACCCTAACATAACACTCCCAGTTAGTTCTCACCCTCTGCTCTTTCCTTTGAGAAGTCCTCCCTCTTCATACAAACATCGTCCCCTCTAAGTCCCCTGTCCTCACTTCATCTACCTGTCTCCTTTTATTTCTCGGTCAGCCAGTCAACTTCCCCTCATTTACTGATTGACAGAGCCAGCTGTGGCCCCTTAGGCTGATGAGCTGTTAGTTGAGAATTGGTCTCCCTCGGGCATGTAGCGGTTTTAATGGAGCATGAACTGTGACTAATCCCCCAAGAGATAATACTGGAGGGTCTCTACGGCCCATTTATTCACCAGACACTTTTTCAATTGTCATGTATTTTTGTTCTTGGGGAAGGAGCTTCCGGCTCAGGTACATGAGGGAGCATTCCCTGTCTTCGAATTCCTGTTTGAGTACTGCCCCAAAATCTCATTCTGAAGCATCTGTTTGTGCTATAAATTCTTTCTCCATGTCTGGGGAACGTAGGATTGGGTCACTGCATAGCAAGTGTTTTATCTCTCCAAATGTGCTTGCACACTCTGGTGACTATTGTAGTTGTTGCAGGGCCCCCTTCTGCAGGAGATTAGTTATGGCAGCTGTGAGGGTCACAAACTGGTGAATAAAGTGCTGATAATAGCTAGCCAAGCCCAGATACTTGGTCTCAGTCTTGCCTAGGTGACACTTGGTCAAGTTGACCATAAGTTGCACCATGTGAATTGACTGGAGGACTGCCCTTACTTCTTGAATGTGATCTGTCCATGTTCTGGTGAATATTATGACATAATCTAAGTAGGCAGCTGCATATGCCTAGTGTGCCTGGAGTATCCTGTCCATTAATTGCTGGAATGCAGGTGGAGCACTGTGGAGTCCAATGGGGAGCGTCTGAAAGTGATATAGTTCCAATGGAGTGGTGAAGGCCTTAATTTCTCAGGATGTGGGATCCAGGGGAATCTGCCAATACCCTTTTACTAGGTCTATAGCAGATATATACTTGGTGCAGCCAACAGGTGAGTGTTGCAAAGGGCTACAGCTTGCTGCACCCCTTGCCCAGCCCCGATATCCCCCCAGGGCTGCTGGCTGGCTGTCTCTGGTAGCAGGGTCAGCACCTGTTCCCTGCTGCTGCTCACACTCTGAGTGTCCCCTGTCCTTACAGGTCTTGTGATGAAGTGTCTCTGCCACACAGCTTCCAGGCCTTGGGTGTGCTTCTGCACTGGCCTCTGCTAGCAGTTGTCCACAGCCAGCATTACAGGGACAGTTGTGCAGGGGCCCAGAGAGCCCCTGTGTAGCTCATGTCCTCATGTCTTCTATTACATCCTCATCATTCTCCCCATTGAGGCCCAGCCCTGCCTGCAGGTGCATGCCCACATTTATGAGGTCCTGTCAGGCAGCATATGGGAGCAAGGGTACTCCTGGTTGGCACAGCAGTGCTACATTAAGGTCAAGGCCTTATGGGTACAATGGATGGCCATGACTGACTACAATCATTGGTTCAGTTGTGCCCACAGCAGCATTGCCTCTGTGTGGGAACTGACTTGGATTTAGGCACCCTGGGACCCAGGCCGCACTCCTGCGAGTGTCACCAGTAGGGGCAGTCTGCCCAAGCCCCCCACTCTGTTCTGACCCCTCTGCTGACAAGTCACTGGAGGAGGGGAGCTTGGGCTTTCAGTGCCCCACCCTGCCCTGCTCACCTGCTATATTCACTGACAGCTCAGGGAGCCCTGGTAAGCAGCTGCCTCCCTCAGTGCAGCCCCAGACCCTGCCATGAGGAGTGGCTGGCAATGTCACTGATGGCTGCCAGAAGCACCCGTTCCTCCTTGGCGGGGTGCCAGCCTTCTGCATACTGCAGGCCATGGACACTGGGTGCAGCCAGTCACCCTTGCTGACCAGGAAGCCCACACTGAGCCACCAGTATCGCTAGTGCTGGACATGTGGTGAGTCCTGCACTGGGTGGGGGGGAAGGGACCTCCCAGACTCTACCCCTGCCCCTGTCCCAGGTTCTGGCCCCTGGTCGTGGTCTTGGCCCCTGCCCTTGCTCCTTGCCTAGCCCACCTACACTTTCTTGGCCCCCCCACACCACTAAGTTCAGAACTTTATTCAACAGCCTGTGTCCCCACAGCTGGGTGGGAATGGGCCTCTCACATCCCATGGAAGACAATTCTGGTGGGAATGTCTTTCTCAGCAGTGGGGGGTAGGGACACATAGTGCTGCCACAGGTAGCCCTTCAGGTGGTGGCAAAGGTTGTGGGGCAGCCCAGGGTTGTTCCCCACACCGTTGTAGCTCAGGGTCCCAAACCAGGAGTGTAGGTGTGTCCAGGGCACCAGGAGGATCATCATCAACAGGGTGTAGTGGCTTGGGCACCCCTCAGCCTACACAAACAGCTCATCATACAATGCCCAGGGCACATGCAGCAAGGGTATGCTTGGGAGCACAGCACGCAAGCAGCACAGTGGGGGGATTGGCCCCAGGGCCCCTCCCTGGAGGGGCCCCCTGTGGGGAGGCGAAGGTGTGGCCAGCTCCCCACCCAGCTGTCTGAGAGGCCTGTGCACCCTAAGCCCAGGAGCTGTGGGCTGGGTGGCAGCACAGCAGAGTGGGCTGCCTGAAGGGGCAGAGGGAGGGAGTGAGGTCTGGAGCCTGGGCAGCAGATACTTCCAGAAGCTTGGCCTGTCCTGCCCTGGGAAGGGGACAGGCTAAGCAGGCTGTCTGCATCCAGAACCCAGCAGCCTGCTGGCCCCAGGGGAGAAAGCGTGGATGGCGGGGCTTAGCTGGTGGCCACCTGGGCCTGCCCAGCTGACTTATCATGGTCCCTGAGCACCTGTGCATGGCCAACCCTTGATCTGAGGCTGGGCAGTGCATGGCCCCAGATGTAGAGCATTTTATCTTTGAAATGTTACAAACTCTCACAAAAGGCTTCTGTCTCTTGCCTCTTGAGGCCAGCATCTGGAAATGGGGAAAAGCCCACCAGCCCCAGTGGGGATGTGGACTCTGGGTTGCTGCCACCCAGCACTAGAGCCATCTGGATGTACCAGGTGTGCTAGTGGTGCAGCTGTATGTCCTACTCTAATGGCTGATGGCTGTGGCAAAGGAGTGGGAGGCATGGGAGCAGGCCTGGTGAGTGGAGGATATCACCTGGGAGACCACCTGGGAGGAGGCATGGGACCTGGTGCAGTGGGAGCACTGGGTGCAGATGGAGACCCTGGAGTGGGAGTGCATTGAGCTGGTCTGGCAGTAGGTGGCCCTCCAGGCTTGGACAGCTGTTGCCCACTGGGGTTGCTGTGGCCTCCAGACCCATGGGGGAATGGCCCAAGGCTGGTGCGCTGGGCACCTGCCCCTGGGCTCTGTCCTTTACGCTGCTTTACCCCATGATCCCCTAGTATGGAACAGACAAACAGACACATTGTAAATAGTTTTGATCTTGTAAAGCAAGTTTTTTATTGGTGGTGAGTGGGGAGGGTGCTGGAGGGGCCTTGTTTGCTGGGGAGGGAGGGAGAAGGGATAGGGGTAAGTGTTGTGAAGGGAATAACGCTTTTTTGTTTCAAATATGTGCCTGTCCTGAGAGTGGTGCTGGGGGTGGACAGGAGGTAGTGGGTGTATTGTCAGCAGGCAGGCAGGTTGGAGTGGGGAATGCAGGAGGAGGGGTTCAACCAGGGCTATAACCAGTGCCCTGGCCCCTTCTGGGGCCTGGGGGATGCTGCTCAGGCCTGCAGAGCCAGCACCATGGCCAGCAGGAGTGTGGGACACTAGTTATTGCTGGCAGGGGCAGGGCTATTGCAGCAGTGGGGCATTGCTGGCATTGCTGGCAGGGGAAGGGGCTGGAGGCAGCCATGATGTGGGGAGGCAGGGTGGGCAAGGAGGGAGCTCCTGTGTGTTGCCCATGCTGGGCATATGGGTCCTGGGCAGGGAAGGGGCTGGACAGGGATCAGAGGGTGGGGCTGTGTTTCCAAGATGGCAGCCAAGTGCTGGCGGCTATGGCTGGACCCTGGACCTCCTCCCAGTGGCCACAGTGGCACATGGAAGGACTGGAGGGACTTGGCTCTAAATTTAGGGCCAAGTCTTTGTAGACACCTGCAAGATTGCTTACTGCGCATTAGCTTAATGAGCAGTACATTTAGTTGTGACTAATTGCATGCATAGATGTGCCCTTGGAGGAGTCCTTCTTCTCCAGTCAAACATTCTCACCTCTTATGAGGAGGTCATCCTCCTCAGTTCCTCTTCCTGTATCCTTTTATTTCTGGGTCAGCTAGTTAATTTCCTCTCATTTACTGATTGGCTGAGCCAGCTGCAGCCCCTTAGGTGGGTGGCCTGTTACCAGCTGGCTAACTGCTCCAGCCTGCAGCCTGTTATAGATGTGAAGAAGTTAGAGAGGGTCCAAAAGCAGGCAACAAAGATGATCAAGGGCTTAGAAGGCAAGTTCTACAAGGAGAGGCTGAAGGAGCTAGGCATGTTCAACTTGTGGAAAATGCATTTGAGGGAACATGATACTGGGCTTCAAATACTTGAACAGCTAGCATAAAGAAGAGGGAAAGTAACTTTTCTCTTTTGCTGCAGAGAGGAGGATGCAGAACAATGTTTTAAAGTTGCAGCAAAATAAGTTTAGGTTGGATATCTGGAAGTTCTTCACTGTTAGAACAGTGCCTAGGGAACTTGTGGACTCTCCATCACTGGATGTGTTTAAGAAGAAGTTGGACAGTCACTGGTTGGGGGAGATCTAAGCATAGCTATTCCTATGTTCTACTTTGGATATTTCCCATGTGTTGAGAGGTCATGTGGTATGGGAAGGGCCTGTATCTTCATGGTTTCCAGTGAGCATGCATCTTTGGGAAGGTATCCCAGAAGACTTGTCTGTCCACAATTCCCATTGGATCACTCTCTCACCTGCCACAGCTTGATGAAATAATTGACTTGTTGGGAGCTGGAGTGGGCTGACAGATGCCTTTCATGAGACCCACGCAGGATCATCCAGGGACTCCTCCCTTTCCTTACACCCATGCCCTTACCACATCACTAAACAAAAAAGTGCATATCTGGTGAATGATTTGGGCCAGCCACTTGGCCAACAGATCATATTCACTCAGGTCCTGGAGGTTTGGGCTGTTCAGTCTGGATTGAACCAGCTATTTCTGGCTGCACCATTTGGGGCTTGACTGGGTATACCCACCCTGGAACAGTCTCTTGCCAACTGGCCCTTTGGTGGTTGGCAGGCACTATCCCCAGTACCCTCTTCCCCTACCCACCCCCCTGGCCCTAACTCATTCAAAAAGGAAAAAAAAGGAAAATACCAAAAAAAAAGAAAACAAAAAACCAACAGTTCTCAATAAGTTACTCCCTGGGACAGCGCAAAGATGGGTCACTGGCTCCCCTCTTAAAGGACCCACTGGGGTGTGGGTCTGCACACAGACCAGAGCAATAGGCCTCGGGTCCCTTGCCTTCTGATATCTGCCAGATTGGGAGCAGATGAAAGGAAAAAACAACAACAACAACAAAAGAAACAAAACAGTTGGCAAGTTGTGCGGCTAGTTCTTGCCTCATTAGGCAGCCCACCACCCTTCAGCCTCTTCTGGCCTCAGTTTTCCCAGGTTTTGCCTGCTGGGCTCTGGGGCCTCCGCTTTTCCCCTTGTAGGGCCTGTCTTCTAACGGGGAACCCTCTGCAGAAAATCAAGAAGTAAATAAACAAACGTCAGTCAAGGGGTTTGCTCTGTGTTACTCATTGGTCAGGCTTTTATTGTAGAGCAGCTTTAATCTTTGCTGGGTGTGGGCCACTGTTCCCCTCTCCCTCTGGGTCCATTGCTTTGGATCCTTCTTCACAGCACACTGCTGCTGCGTCTATGGTTGTCCTCTGATCCTCTGACCATCAATCTATGCTGCAAGTGCTCCTCTCTGCCCGCTGGAGAACAGTTGCTCCCAGACCTGGTGAAGCCTGGAAAAGCCTCACCTCTGGGTCTGATGGCGTTCTCCTCACGCTGCCCTATTCTGGGTCCAGAAGTCTCCTGCTGGGAGCACCAGCTTTGAAAAGGCTGTGGCGCTGCCATGGCAGGATGTGGAACCTCCACGCCAACTGAGGTGAGGGTCTTTCCTCACTTGGCCCCATCCTCTGGATGCAGTTCCACCTTCACTCCCTTACACCATGCTTCTGGTTGTCCCTGTCACCCTTCCTCTTCTGCTACATGTTTCAGCATGTTTTAAGTTTTCCCAGAGGAATTGGATGTTGGCTACAGTCAAGGCTATGGACTTTGACTGCAGTGTGTATCAATGCTCCTACTGGGACCAAAGCCAGAGGCTCCTGGCTAGTGATTCTGGCCTCTCTGCTCAGGGTCAGACAAATTGCCATATTGGGATCAGGAAAGAATTTTACCCCATGGTCAGATTAGTACAGATTAGTAACTTTCCTCTATAGTGGAGGGCATAGCCCACTACCTGGGATCTCTTGAGTACATATTAATAATATTTCATAGAAGCAGGACATTGGCTGCCGTGCGGCAGGTTAGAGTGTTAGGTCTGTGTTGTGTCAGGGTTGATGATAGTTTTACATAGATTTTAGATTATGGTTTGTGTGGGATGGTTTGGATAGGAATGATTCTGCCTCAGGTAGGGGGTTGGACTAGACCAGTCCTTTTCAACCTGCCATCTGCAGACCCCTGGGGGTCCACAGACTATGTCTAAAGGGTCCATAAAAATTACTATGATCAATCAGAAGTATATGAGTACTCACACTTGCAATTCAAAGGAGTCTGCACCTCCATTAGAAATTTTTAGGGGTCCGCAAATGAAAAAAGTTTGAAAAGTACTGAACTAGATGAACTCTGTAGATGCCTTCCAGCCTTACTTCTCTATGATTCTATGATCAATTGTTTACCATATTACTAATTACTGACATTTCCTGCAGTCTAGTTAAACTGTTGTCTTTTTGACAAACTGAGAATTTTATCCATGGGTAAATATAGGAGTTCAAGTAAAGATTCTGTTAAAAGAAGGCTGGCTCACTTACTCCATTTTTATACAGTTTACATTTTTAAAGATTCTTCTCTGTGGTCAGCCTCTTTATTACCTAGAAGGTGTCCTCTGGTTTGTTACCCTTCTGCCCAGCAAAAGATGTACAAAGACAACCTCCAAGCATGCCTTGAAGTATCAGTGAAAAAGGTGATGAAGTCAGTGCTACTTTGAGATGAAGCTGCCAGGCAGTGGAGGAGGGAAGTGGGCAGGGCAGGTATTGTACAGATCACCAATAAACATTTAGTTCCCTTCAAATTACCACTACTAAAATTAGAAGTTATGCTGAAGCTGACTATGCGCAGTTCTACATGCATATTCAGTCGTAAGAATATAAGAACATACGAAGCACCCTACTGGGTCAAACCAATGATTTTCATAGCCCAGTACCCTGTTTCTGACAGTGGCAGGAGTGGATGCTACAGAGGGACCGCACTGAATAGCATGGACTGGTATAGGTAAAGTGATCTATCCCCTATTCATTACCCTTCATGGCATCCATAACAATAAATGTAGAGATGCTAGAGGAAACAACTCCAACCATTCTGTTCAACAACCACTGAGAGAACTATTATCCATGAATCTGTCTAGTCCCTTTCTGAACCTGGCTCTGCTATCTGACTCTACAAACCTATGGGGTAATGAGTTCCACAAGTTAACTATGCTCTGTGTAACAAAGTATTTTCTCTGTTAGTTTGAAATCTGTCTCCTAATTTCAGTAGGCACCCCCTAGTTCCAGTATTGTGGGATGTTGTGAAGAAGAGTCCCCTATTAACTTTGTCTATGCCCTTCATGATTTTATAGAACTCTACTGTATTTCCCCCCAACCTGCTCTTTTCCAACCTGAAGAATTCCAAAGTTAGCCTTTGTGATCTCTTTTGGTGTGGCAACTGTTACATGCACCTGATCATTTTGGTTGCCCTTCTCCGCCCATTAACTAATTCTTCTACATCCTTTTTGAGATGTGGACACCAGAACTGCTCCCAGTATTCAAGATGTGCACACACCATGATTTTTTATTGTTACTATAATTGTGCACATAAGCCTATTGAAAAAAAAGACTGCACTGCCTGCCCAAAATAGAATGTGGTTACATGCTCCACTGTGCATGCATACAGGCTTCTTTGGAAAGGTGGACCACTGCTTTTTGGCAGGGAGTGTCATTTTTATTTTTTGTTTCTTATATGTATATGTTTTCATATACATGGTAACAGAGTGGTTAATATGTCTTCTCTGTGGCTCAAGAGACATGAATTTGAGCCCTGCCTTGGACTTGTGCCAAAGGCCACCCCAACTATAAATGGGTGCTTGGCTATTTAGGCTAAGGATATGATGCTTGCCACATTGCTCCCTTGCATGCTAATAACTGCAGAGATTGGCAGGCCTTACCTTTTTGTTAGTACCTAGGACACTGAAGCGCTGATCCTTGATTGGAGTCCTTAGATGCTGCTGTAAGTGATGCTCCTTGGAATATAAATAGGAAGATGTTGAACTACCTGCACATCTGTTATAGTCGCACAGTGAGTGGTATGTTGTTATGTACATATACTGTGTATTCTGCCTTGCTTAATAAGGGGAAGGTCACAGAGGCTCAATTTCAACCTAATTATAGTAGTAGAAGATTCTGTGGGAATGACTCTCCAGGTTTTCACCAATAAACTCCTTAGAGAAACAAGGAAACATTTTCACATTATATTTACCTAATAGATGAGATTCAGTCGATTAGATGAGATATGAAATAAATTAAATTCCATGGCAGGTGAACACCCTGAGGGTACTGTGGTTTATAACACTATATTAATATTCTCTAAGACCACTGCATGAGCTTAGCAGAGCTAACTTCAAAATTAGCTTTACAGGCCACCTGCAGAACTTTTTTTTTTGCTTTCATAGTCAAAGCTGCAATCAGAGATAATTTAACACAAATATTAATTAAATAATTGGTTCAGAACATTTCAGGTTTAAGGACATAAATCTCATTCTCCTAAAAATACAGAGAGGTGCATAACCTGGAAATTTTACTTTCTAGTGAGTCATGTTCTTTTCCATTAAAAAAAAATTAAATACATTCTACAGGAGGCAATGACAGAATGAACAGACAAATTAAAGCGGAGAAAGGATATTAATTCAGGAGTATATGCAGAAAGTGCTCAGGCTACAGATAAAATGATTGTAATGAGCATACGGTTTTGGAGTGCTTCCATATGTATTTAGTGATATTAATATAAGCTGGGGATTTTTTGTTATACTTTTTCCAAAATGACATCTGAAGCGGAACACTAACTGAGATAATAAGGAAGTGATGGTGGGTGTGCCTTATTAGTGCAGTTGTGGTTAGTAGGAGCTTCCTAATTAGGCTCTAGAAACCTAAAGCTTGTAGGTTACCACAAAGTAATAATCACAATAACTAGGCAGTATCTTTAGCCGGAAGGCACATTTACATTTTGAAGGTCAACAAGCTTTTGTTCTTTTGTGCCAGAGCTTGGAAAGCAGATCAAGTAGAATTACTCTCCAATGTCAGACATTTTGGCTGTTTCCAAAAGATTGTAATGATTCATAACATTGATACTTGGGAATGAGTCAATAAGTCACTAAGTCTGTCGTATATATTTTATCAACATTAGCTATGTTTTTGTTTAATTTCTGTATCTTTGTAGATTCTCACTTGATGTTTTACTTACTAAAGCATCATGAATAGTGCAAAGTAGACCATGTTTAAATTGTTGGTTCTGAGTATCAGTAATCTATTCTTCCTTTAAGCATTGCAAAGTCCTTCTCTGAATTCTTGTTTTCTGACGTTGTCAATTTGTGAGAGGAGAGGTGAGGAATGGAAAATACAGGTATTTCTCACAGGACAGGATATCGCCCTCTTTGAGAAAATGACCTAAACAATGGGCCTGTGTGAAGCTTCAGTCCCTGATTCAATCCAGTGGAGATTCGGCTCAATTTGGTGGCCTAATCTCCTAATCTGAATCGAATCAGAGGACCCTTTAATTTCTCAGAATTGAATCAGAACCCTCTGAATCAATTCGGAGAGATTTGGAAAGATTCAGCAATTCGGACAGACAGAGCTCTAAATATTTTTTCTACCTACCTCTAGGTAGCAGGCAGCTCGTGAACACTTTGATACTGGGACGCATGGAGTATCTCACAGAACCATGGCGGGCTCCCCAGCATGCTCAGCAGCAGACCTGAAAGTGGACCAGAAGCACTTCCAGTCCACTCCTGGGTCCACTGGGCAGTGCACAGGGAGCCCCCCCTGCACCTCACCACACCCCCCAGCTTGGCAACTGTTGCCTCCTGGGTCTGGGGGGCACCCAGTTTTCCCCATCACAGCCAATTGCCAAGTCAGGGGGTGGATGTGGGGGGGCCCCCAGCATGCTCACCGCCAGACCCAGAAGTGGACTGGAAGTACTTCCAGTCCATTTTCAGGTTTACCGCAGAGCATGTGGAGGGCCCCCCTGCAGTCCTGTGGGATGCTCCATCTGCCCAGCATCACAGCATTCACAAGCTGCACTGGTACCTCGAGGTATGTAGAAAAAAGATTTAAAGCTGTTTTTATGTCTGAATCACTGGTTCTCTGAATCAGCATTGAATCTTCAGATTCGGATTCGGCCAAATCAAAGCTTTTTGAGAAAATTATTCTGGCACATATCCACAAGGGGCCAGCAGGGGAGATCATGCTTAGAGGTAACCAACATGGGTTCATTGGTGGCCTTCTATGATCAGATCACCAAATCATTAGATGCAGGGGTAGCAGTGGACATAGTCTTCCTGGACGTTTGGAAGGCCTTTGACACTGTCTCTCACCCTGTTCTCATTAAGAAACTGGGGGACTGTGGTGTTGACGCCTACACAGTTGTCGCATCCAAGAACCTGGATGAATGGCCAGGCCGCTCCGGCATGCCTATGCAGAGCTGGCCGATCGTGCAACACGTGCAGAGTACATGGCAGCTCCTGAGCTGGCTAGCGCCCCTGGGGAGCCAGGATTGAAAAGCAGGCATTCACAGCCATGTGCAGAAACAGAGAGAAGCACACACACAACCATATAAAGGGCGAACGCAGTGTCGAGATGTGATTGGCTGGAGCGTAGTATATAACACCAATGCAGGAAAAGCCGCGTTGGAGAGAGAAAAACACGGAACCGAGCAACAAAGGGCAGCAACAGCAGCCGGCCTGATCATCTGAGCAGCCGCTCTCCCCTTCTCCTGCAGACGATGTCCTTAAGGACTTCACGTAGAATCCATCAGAAATGTCAACTGTGTGGTTTTGTCTGGTACTATATTAAGTTTATAATCAGTTTAAGCTTTGTAATTTTTGTATTAATTATTGTTGAGAGAGTTATATCTGTTGTATGTCTGTTGTATGTGCCAATCCCAAAAATGAGCCGCGGAACAGGTCTGGGACTAGGGTTTAACTCAGCCGCCCCAAGACTACTACCAAGTAGTTTTGAAAGCAAGGGAGTTAACCTGAACCTTGTGACCCAGCGGACACCCTGTGTGTTGAAGCAATTGCAATACTCTCTACCTCTCTGTCCCTCTCTGTCTGTCTCTCTCTCTCTTTTCCCCTTTGCAAACTGTTATTGTATGAACAAGTTAAGACACCTAGTTATTGTTAAAAAATAAGAAGAAGAAAGAAAAAAAACCTCAGAACTTGTGACTGGTCCTTTGTCCTGGGCCGGGCATTATAACAACCTAGGAGCTATCTTAGCGGCTCCTCCACAACAGTCAATTGGGTCGCCAACTGGCTGGAGGGCCGCACCCAGAGAGTGGTGGCGGATGGGTCATTTTTGACCTGGAGGGATGTGGGCAGTGGGGTTCCTCAGGGCTCGGTCCTTGGGCCCGCACTGTTCAACATCTTCATCAGTGACTTGGACGACGGGGTAAAAAGCACCCTGTTCAAATTTGGTAGGGGGATGTGGGCACGCTAGAAGGGAGGAATAGGCTGCAATCGGACCTAGACAACCATATCTACAGGTTGGGGAACTCCATTCTTGTCAGTACAGAGGTGGAAAAGGATCTTGGAGTCGTCATTGACTCCAGGATGAACATGGGCTGGCAGTGTGGGGATGCAGTCAGGAAGGCTGTACCTTGTCATGCATCCACAGATGCATCTCAAGCAGGTCCAGGGAGGTGATCCTCCCCTTCTATGCAGCACTGGTCAGGCCACAGCTTGAGTACTGCATCCAGTTCTGGGCGCCGCACTTCAAGAGGGATGTGGACAACATGGAGAGGGTCCAGAGGAGGGCCACTTGCATGAACAGGGGGCAGCAGGGCAGGCCCTATGAGGAGAGGCTATGGGACCTGAACCTGTTCAGACTCCACAAGAGAAGGCTGAGGGGGGATCTAGTGGTCTCTTACAAACTAGTTAGGGGGGACCAGTAGGCACTGGAGAAGTCCCTGTTTCCCTGAGCACTGCCAGGAGTGACCAGGAATAACGGTCACAAGCTGGCAGAGGTAAATTCAGACTAGACATCAGGAGGTGCTACTTCCTGGTCAGGGCAGCTAGGATCTGGAACCAACTTCCAAGAGAAATGGTGCTGGCTCCTGTCCTGGGGGTCTTTATGAGGAGTTTAGATGTACTCTTTCCTGCCATGGCAGGGGGTTGGACTACATGATCTACTCAGGTCCCTTCCGACCCTAGAAACTATGAAACTTTGAAATCGGGGACAGTGATCCAAATAAACAAATCAAATCACTGTCCCTGATTCAGGCTGAATCCAAATCCAAATCAAATAGGGTCCGCTTCACCCACCCCAACTAAATAGCATTCTTGTTAACCTCAGATGTCATAGAAAAATTACAATCAGACATTTAAATTTAAGAGCTTGCTTTATAGTCTCACTTAAAGAGAGGTAGTTAGCCAAGTTATTCTGAAGTCAGGCAGAAGGCAGGACAGGGTGGTACCTTAGAGACTAACTGAGATTGCGCCTTAGAGACTAACTGGTTCAGAGAGACATAAGCTTTTGTAGGTGTTGGCCTACTTTGTCAGCTTTTGTGTCTCTGAAGCAGTAAGTCTCTAAGGTGCCACCTTGCCCTGTCTTCTATCTTGCATTTAGTACTTTTATAAATATTATAGAAATCTCTTTTTTCTTCTAATTTTACCTAATGCTGTGCTCTTGAGGGAGGGAGATCCCATGCCAAGTCCCCTTCTACCATTCCATTGGTGCTTGGAGGTGCTGGAAGAGGAAGATATGTATTCCTTGGCATAAGGGAAGTTTTCACAAAAGAAAAATCTTTATGGAGATTTGGAAAGTCCAGTGTCCTTCTAACAGAGAAAACCAACCTCTCCTCAGAGATGTGTTGGATGGGATCGTGATTTGATATATGGAATTGTATCATAATTTCTCTCTGGAAATAATATACATTTGCATGAAATGGTGCTTAAATGACAGAGCGTGGCTGTGCCCCTTTTTCATGGCTTGATCAGTGCTTTCTTTTCAGGATGGCTGTCTGCCAGGACTTGATGGTATTGAGGTAGAATTCTATCCCAGAGAAGAAAACCAGCTCTGCTATCAGGGCTTTTATTACTAGTCCAAAAATAATCAGTTATGGCCTGGAGCAAGACCTCACAGGCCTATAATAGGGGCTTCTCTGACCCCTACACTCCCACCACAGGCCTCCTGGTTGATTAAGGGCTCCACCTGTTAATGCTTCACGGACAGGAGCAAAACACAATACCTTCCCGGTCTGCTTCCAAGAATTCCCCATAGTCTGTCAGTCACAAAAATAAAGAAATCTGGGCAGGGGTTCCCCTCACTTCCTGCCACTGCCTCTCTCCAGCATAGGGTATTTTCCTTCACCACTTCCTGCAACCTTTTAGGTTCTCTTCTGCATTTCCCAGCCTATCAGTGTTGGTTTCTGGTCTTGAGCTGTGGCTCATCAGTCCTGTATTAAGGTGAATTGCTTGCAGTGAGCTGAGGTCAGGTTTTTCTTCCCCTGAGGGTGTGAACTGCTCAGGATATCCTGTCCCAGCTTCTATGGTCCCAAATAGGGCTTTTCCCTCTAAGGAACTCTGCTTTCCAGGGGGACACTTTAAGGGGCCAGACCACAGCTGCTACACTGCCCCAGGCATCCCAGCCTGCACCCCCAAATGGAGAAACTTGTGAGTTAAGGGGGTTATCCCTTTCATACCCCCGGACCTACCTCAGGGCTTCCTGGGAGTGCTGTGCTGGGACTGGCTCTCCTGCTGCCCTGGTTCAGCCGTCATTGCAGCTTGTCCCATCACTAGTGAGGCAGCTTGTCTTCTGGACACTGAGGGGAAGGAACTGACTAGGGATTTCCACTGCCTCCCCCCACCCCGCCACCTCCTGCTGTCCTACACAATGTAATGGGCAAGGTATAAATTTCCTGAATTAACCAAAAGTTATTTCAGAAAAAAGAGAAGGATATGCAGGGATTATAGCATTTGAAATCCTTATGTCACTGATCATTTGCTTCCTTGAATGTATGGAGCTACTGACATTTCTGTTAGCTGCATCTTCTTATTTCCACCACTCTTCTTGATTGCACTTTAGTTCTGTGTGGTATCACACCTATTGGGTGCATGTGAAATTAGTGTGAATGAATAAACTCTGGCACATATTGTACTGGAGTTTACTGCTCCTGAGCACTGCGTCTTCATGTCCTCCTGGGACTGTAGCACATTGAGCTGGGTTGGAGTCAGCCTGCCAGCCTGGGACTGCTTCGATCCAGTTCAACATGCTGGGGAACTGGGGTGCTCCAGTGCAAGGCTAGCTGGCAGGTGCCCCAGCCAGGCTGGCCAGTGCAAGGCTACCCTGGTGCCCCAGCCAGCCCTGCCAGAATTTACATGTGCATTGCTACACACTAAAGAACACCACCAGAGGTTAGTACTTGTATTTACAAGTACTAACCTGCGGCAGAGTTAATTCTTTTCCTCAGGCCTAATAGGGCTGCACGTGTAGATACTGAAACATTACTGTGGAGATAATTAGGCAGCTCTGCAGTAAATGTCTCATGAGGAAGTGCCCACTTTAAAGTTGTTTTTTGATGAAATAATTCGCATACGGAAATGCCTGCCTGCATGATTAGAACATACAGGAGTCCAAAACCCAAAGTCTACAGCTGACATATGAGGCAATTTACAGTGCAGTTTTGTTTTTTATATTTTCTTCTTTTCCTATAGCACCCTAGAGATTTTATGAGACAATGGAGACAATGTGTAATAAATGACAGAGAAGTAGTGTAGAGACATTGCATGGTGAATAAATTAAAGCTCTAGTCATAAGACCAGTAACAGAAGGAGAGAGAAATTAAGAAGCATAGGTATGGGAGACAAAGTATCTAGCAGAACAGATAGACACAATAATTTTAAAAGGTGTCAGTTTGCATAAACTGAAGTTAGCAATTAGAGTTTGAATGCATGTGTGAACCTTGCAAGTTTTGCCACCGCATACTGTAAAATGGAAGACAATCATAAATTCTTGGGGGCAAAATAGGAATGAGTATTGGGCCATTTATAATCATTTGCTGAAATGTGGAACCAAGAGTTTGTACTAAAACTAAGTTGTCAGTTTATTCATAGTCCATTCATAGTGCTGCAAACTATAAAATATTCTCTTTCACTTTTTTGCTTCAATTATTTCATCACCATTATCTTGGGACAAATCTCTAATAACAAGAGGTAATTCAATTTTGTTCTTGCTCATTCATAAGTAAAGAGCATTGATTGCTAAAATTTACAGTATTTGTGGTGCTTTTGGGATGTAAATTTCCAGTGGTCAGGGTGAAGTTATAACAATCACAAAATGCCAGGCTGTAGATTGATTTTGGACTGATATTTCATTATTATAGTTATTTATTACTTTATAGCACCAGAGAAATACCGTGTGTCTTACAAAACACATAGACTACTATGCTCTAGAGAGGTTACGTACTAGTATGTAAAATACTCAGTATTGGCTTATATTGTAATTGAGAAGAATACGAGTTTTCCTGTTTACTTCAAAGGGAAAAGTGTTAGGCCTATACAAAGCATTTTTACCGATTCCATGACTGTTCCATTGATCAAACAAATCGTTTTCCCCCTATTGTTTCAACTATTTGTGCACTCTGTGGAAGTCTGATAATTAAGACTCTTGGTTCAGATTCAACAAAACACTTAATGTGTCTTAAATACAGGCATTTAAGAAATCTCTTGAATTAGATATCACTTTCTGATTAAAATGTAAAAATATGCTTTGATTTCTTTGCTGCACTACCTGGCTGTGCTGCTATGGGCTTTGGGGTGCCAGTGGACAGCTTGGTACCCCACAGCCAGGGCCAATACTGGGTGCAGCTGCCTTGAGTCACTAGACATGACCTGGGGGCTCAGGTATGCCATCTGCTCGCTTGGAGCTGAGCTGCCTTTGGCTGTGGTCCAGCAGCCCTGGCTCTGCTCATGCTGCCGACAGACTTTGTAGCCCTTGGGTGCACCCTGCACCTTTCTCTGCATTCCCTGGCCAGGAATGTGCTCATTGTTCATGCTGCCCTGGCCATTTCCCCAGCGCAGCACCCATCTGCAAGCCCTGGTGAGGCAGTGCATGCAAAGGGCTGTCCAGGGTGCTGCTCAGGGCAGGCTACAAATATGTTCACCCAGAGAGCTGCATTAAGGCATGCATGTGTAGTAGACATGCACCTAAATTGCCTTGATGTGCCTTAGGCTAAGGCATATTAAGTTTAGGTGTGCATAAATTCATGTGCAGACATACCCTATGAGTGCTGTTCAACAATGACTTTTATCATACTCCTAGTTTTCTCCTTTTCCTTCATTGGATCAATTTTCCTCTTTTTTGTTTTCCTCATCTCTTGGCAATTTTGACTAAGTCTCCCTGCTTCTCTTTCCTGCTCCATCCCATTTTCTCAGTAGTACAAATCTAGACTTCACATCATTGTTCTCCTCTGCTTCCTTATTCTCATCACTGGTGCCATTTATCTCACCCTGGCCCCTTCTCTGTTTCCAGTCTTCCTACTTGGTTCATCCAACACCTCTATAATTACTCTTCTTTCCATGCTAATATTTCTAATCTATCACCCATGCACTTTCTTTCCTCTCCTACTGCCTCCCTTATTCTTGATGTCTCTGAAATAATTTCTTCATCTCTAAAATGCATCAGACATACACAGGCACTTTATATCTCACTGCCTCCAGTTCCTGGCTCTCACAGGAACCTGAATCATCTCTTGTCTTAATATTGTATCTGCAGCTTCCTTGCTTTATGTAGGCTTCTCCTTGTCTTATACTCCTTATTGTGGTTCAGGATCATGGTGGGGTTCTTGTCTTCTCTTCTCCCTTCTGTTTTCAACTTTCTCTTCTCATCTCTTTCCACCCTTTTGAGCAGCACTATATCTCACTCTTTTCTCTACTTCTGTTCTGTTACTGTTTTCTATCATCCACAGAACTGCTCCCTATCAACCTTTGTTTCTGATTTAAGATTCTGGATTCCTCTTCCCTTTAAAATCTTCTCCTCTTCTTCACATCCATCCGTAATGTCTTCAGTTTCCATGTTGATGACTTGCTCAACCCCCTAGCTTCGTGGTTCTTCATCTTTGCCTTGTCATTTGCTTTGTTGTCCTAGTTAAACTTCTAATTCACAAATGGGCTGATCACTTCAGTTGGTCTTCTCTTAGAACTGTTCTCTATTTGTTTGAGTTGTCCCTCACTGAATTTCCGTTACCATTCCCATCATATGTCATATCCTGTCAATCAGACTTTCTATGACTGCCAGTCCATCACCACTGATGATTCCTTCTCAACTCTGAGCCTTATCTTCCCTGATTTCTCTTTACAATCTCTCCCTGATTTTACGTCTTTCACTAATATGGTTATTTATTTGCTTCATGATCCTCTGCTGTAGAGTCTTTTGTCCTTCTCTTCCATCACAACATCTGCCTTAAAAACCATTAGCCTTAGCTTGCCTGCAACATCTACTGCCTGCATCACACTGTAACAAATCATCAGAAATAATCATGTAATTTTACTCCTTCAGTTCTGCCACTTTCTGAGCTAGTTACAAAACATATGAAGTTGAACAGTGATAAAGATGTTGAACAGTGCGGGCCTGAGGACCGAGCCCTGCGGAACCCCACTGCCCACGTCCCTCCAGGCCAAAAATGACCCATCCACCACCACTCTCTGGGTGCGGCCCTTCAGCCAGTTAGTGACCCATTTGACTGTGTAGGTGTCGACACCACAGTCCTCCAGTTTTTTAATGA
>NW_017728918.1:71867965-71876037 GCF_001723895.1 Crocodylus porosus
CCTGCAATGACCTCAGCCAATTCCCTCAGCACTCTGGGGTGGAGATTATCCGGACCAGCTGATTTAAATACATTCAGTCCCTCCAGAACACATCCTCTGTCATGGATGTAGAAGTTTGTCATATTCTTTTTGTCCTTCAAGTCCTCCACTTGTTGTAATGACCTTACCTTACGTCTCCTGATCTTCCTCTGGTCAAGCTTGTCCATTTCCTTTCTCATGAATGCTTCATTTTCCTCTGGCTCTTTCCCCTCACAATACAAGCATGCTTCTTTCTTAACAAAACAAAAACAAAAAAACCCACATCATTAAGCCTACTCGCCTGTTCAACTCTTATTTCCCATCTCCTTTCCTCATTCATCTCTAAGCTATTTGCAATCATTGTAATTCTACCAGAAACGTTCTTTAACAGCTCATGTTGGATTTCACTTTGTGTATGCCACAGACCAGTGGTGCTCAGCCTTTCAACCCCATTGTCCAGATGAATGGTGTGAGGTCTGCCTGTGGCCAGATAGGGCCCTGAGGCCTGGCACTGCTGTATCCCACTCCCTGCATGCTGGGATTGGGTCCTAGGGACCCAGCACCTCCCCCTCCCAGCTCTCCAAACTGGGATTGGGTCCTGGGGCCTGGCACCATCCCTGCCTGGCCCTGTTCACTAGTATTGGGTGCTGGATCCAGCATGCAGGGCCCCAGGCTCCCCATGGGTCCAGAGATTTGGCAGCAGGAGAGCAGAAAATAGCAGCCCTCAGGACTGACCTTGGGCTAGATGACAGGGTGTCACTGGCCAGATCTGTCCCACAAGCTGCAGGTTGAGCACATCTTGTTCCATATCTTGACCAAATCCCAGAATAACACTTTGCACTCATTCTTGACCTTCCAGCTTCTCTTTTAAATCCTGTGAGTCTCTTCTCCTCTTTTTTCTTCCTACGTCTTCAAATACTCCTTCAGAATGGCCATTAAAGAATCCTCTTAATCTGTCCTCCAAATTTCTTGGGTGAGGGGGGTTTACCATCTTTGCCCCTGATTCCTTCTTCCCTTGTATCTGGGTAATTTACTTTTCAAACATGACTTCAGCTACCATTTCTATGCTGGTAGCTTTTATTCCAGACTTGTCTCCTGTCCAAACTAAAGTCTCCAATGGTTTATGATTGAAATACAGGTCTGTGCTCCAGGGGCAGCCGTGATACCGCCTGGTGGCCATGTACTCCCTGTCCCAGCTTGAACTGTAGGGGACCCTCACCTCCTTTATTTTCCCATCACACCTTTGATGTTAATGTTTGGAATGGAGGGAGGTTGCATGAGGGTCGTAGGGTAAGTCTGCAGCTGTTCCAGTGGCAGGCTTCAACCTTCTCAGCCTCTGCCCTTTTTCACTTGCTGAGCCCTCTCTGGGCTTTTCTTTTGCTGGCTCTAGTCTGTCTTAGAAAAAGCATGTGTGCTGCCAACACAGGAGTGGAGATAGAAGCATGCGCCATGGCGATGGGCCTTGAAGGTGCCCTTTTCATGACCTGAAGGCCTGTCAGTCAAGTGTGACCTACTTTCAGAGAAGCTCAGGCTCAGTTGTAACAGAAAGCTTGTTGCTACGAATGCCCAGCATATGAGAGATATGAGGTAATCTTTCTAGAAAGTTCGGTCTTCCTAGCAATCTAATTGGCCATGAGAGTTACTATAAAAGGTCTGACGACCCCTCCCTCAGAATGAGACCCGCGGAACTGGAGACAGCCTGATCTGTTCAGGGACTGTCTTCCAGTTAGGCCCTTAGGCTTTTCGGTCTTCTCCTTCGCCTCGTGTTATATTATATTGATCTATCGGCTTTTGACCTACCTGGCATCGATCTCTAACCACAACCTCGGATCACCCCTTGGACTCTGACTACAGTTTCAACTACTTACCTGGTTCTGGACCTCGGCAACCACCTCGACCACCCGACCATTCAGCTGTCAGCAGACACCAGCGAGTTACGGTTCTGTGTTGTCAGTTGTTCCTCCATTATAAACTGTTGACCATCCCTGGGACTTATCCAACAGGCTTGTGCTGTCAGTGAAACCCGTGGGACAACAGGTTCCCCTGTTGTGAGTTAATACTGTAACTGAAGACTCCATACCTGCGTTCTTCCAAGCGTAAGTCAAATAAATCCATTCTGTTAAAAGAACTCAGCTTCCGTGTCGCTCAGAACTCCACCGCCGCTAGATCCAGCCTGTTCATTCGGTCTCACCGTGACACTTGGGACCCTTCCCTGGGGGAGGATTACCCAGCACAGTCCACTGACCAAATTGAGCTTTGGGGTTCCCAGCTTCTGGTCTGGCCCTTAATTCTATTCCTGAATTATCACAAATGTATGCTAACAGGGAATCAATTCTATGAATCCACAATATTGAATGATTCTATTCCTCTCTTGATTTCTGCAGATATCATTTTATTGTTAATTCTACTGTATCAGGTTAGCAAAATCTCAGCCTGGTTCCCTGGTGTCTTCCTGTTTGATAACTGTCAGCTTAGCTTCCACATAGCTAAATAGCTCTTATTCTTAGCCCAAGAAGCCCTCCCCATGACCTCTTTTTTCAAACACCATACAGAATTCCACCAAGGGTACCACCTATTAATCAGGCCTGTTATTTTTACCTTGAACATCTCGTTATGTCTTTATATCCAAGCTATCCACAACTTTCAGACCCCCCCACTCTTTTTTTTTGCATAACACCTGCTGCAGCCTCTCACCTTTCTTTCCATACAGCTAATGTCCAGGATCTCACTATCTTGCATCTCAATTACTGCACTGCACTTTTCTCTGGATTTAACAAACACAATCTGGCCTTGGTCATATCCATTCAGAATGCTGCCACAAAGATCATGTTCTTAGCCTGTTGCTTCCACCTCGCCACCTCTTTCTTTGCATTTTTCCACCTGGCTTTATCTTCTCTACTACATCTCTTTTAAGGCCATTCACAGCTCGTCCCCCACCTACCTATAACTCATGACTGATATATCATCTCTGATTTTTGATTGGCCCACGATGCCAGCCTCCCCCTCTCAGTTTTGTACATTTTCAAACAGGCACCTTCATGCTTGTTCATGCTATTCCTTATGTTTGAAAGTAGCTCCCTGTAAATGGCTGTGATTCTAATTTGCTGTCCTTAATGCTTCCATGATGCTTTACTTTACTACAAAACAGATGTGACAGTGCTTAAGCTGCTGCTGCTCTGAGGCTACTCTTCAGTAGGCTGATCAATATCATCACAGTGTTTCCCTTAGCTCCCCATCTTATCTCGTCTTATACTTAGATTGGCTGCTCTTTGGAGCAGGGGCCATGTTTCTGTTCTGTGATTTCAGTGCCCAACATAATGGGGTCATGACTTGGGCTGTGAGATTTGTGTTGTTGTTATCATCAGCATCCTCCTCCTCATCTGGTCTCAAAATTCTGTAAACCTGATTACGGCAGGTCTGAATGAGGTCCCACCAATCTGAATGCCACTAAACTTTGGTAAGTATGGAGGTGACTGCACAATAAATAGAGTCAGGCTTTATGGGTTGTCAAACTGTTGCATTTAATAAGCTCTTGCAACAACAGTGCAGGTACCTGAATGTCATCAGTGGAATCTCCTTTTTTTGGGATGCTGGTTTGTATTTCAAAATGAAAATAATTATACAGCATGTAGGAAAGAAGCCATCAAGGCTGATACTAGTAACAAAATAAATCAGTAAAGTCAATGTCCCAAATGTACAACACTGCCTAAGGGCTGCTTTGTAATTGTAAAAGTAAACTGTATTTAGACTACTGGCCTAAGCCCAACTGGGAGAATGAAAGGTGCAAGCTTTGAGTTTCCTTCCTTCCATCAACCTGGAAGGAAAATCAAAAATCCTAAAAATGACCTTGATCTAATTGCTGGCACCATTTCTCAACCCCTGGGTTGCAACCCAAAAGTGGGTCACAAGAATATATGAAAGGGTTGCGAACAATTGCAGAAAAATGTGGAAAAGCACAGATTTTCTCCTTTAAAGAAGAAAAATGTGGGAAACCACAGGTTATCTTTTGCAGCCTGGCAGAGTTCTAGCTTGCAAGGGGCTGCTTGGGAGCAGGGAGAGTGGGAGGAGGGCGATCAGGCGAGGGGTGCCAAGTGCATGTGCACACACATACATAGTTGAGGCAGCATGAAAAGCAGCTTCTGGCAGGTAAGTCTATGGTGGGGGGTGGGGCATAGACAATGCATGGGGGCACAGGCAATGCATTGGGGAGACATGGAAAGTCATGTGCCCCTCTAGATTTGTGCACCCACAGTGGGCATGGGGCTTCAGTATGGCTGGGCAGGCATGGGCAGGAGCCATTTCCATGGCCCAGTGGGTGGCAGCCAGCGTGGCAGGGCAGAGTGGGACAGTGAGACTCGCTGCTACCAGGACCCCCATGCCAGCCATCCCATCAGAAGCATGAGGAGTAACAGACCTGGGGTGTGGGGCATACTGCCCTCATTTCCTTCCACAACCAGCTACTCTTGTGAGGCCATAGCTCCACCCTTCCACCATGGCCTGGCTACACTAAAACTATGGCTGGTGTGGGTTACTGGAATGGTGAGAAGCAGCTGGGGTATTCTATGCGAGTGAATATGACCTATACTACTTATTAATATATGATGAAACAAAAACAACAATGGTTTTTGGTTTTTTTTTTTAATTTGGACCAATTTGTGGCATTTGACTATTTGTCTGAATAGGAAGTGGTACAGTGCCTATGAGCTCACCTTTGTGAAGATGGTCCAGCCTGCTTCCAGAAGCAAAATGGGACCCTGATTGCTTTATACATTATTTCTGTTAGGGTTCCTGTAATAGGGTGTACCTCCAGCCAGGTGCCCTCTGATGGCTGGGTTGCACCTGGCTGCTTATTCCAGCTCCCTAATCTGGCTCCTTTTTTTTCCTGCCTACCAGGTCTTGGTGCTATAATTAAAATGTTGTTTCAGGGGGCTTCCTTTATATAACCAAAGCCTCAGCCGTAGGCTCTGTTCTTCCCCAGCCATGGGTCTGAGTGGGCAGTGCAGGGATCTGCCCTTTTCTTTTGCCCACCCTTCATTGGCAGGTGAGGTTCAGGGCCTTTTGGGCTCTGGCATAATTGGTGGAAAGCCGGGACTAACAGGGCTTAGCCCCCACAAACTTTTCATGGTGGCTGGCAACAGCAGCAGCACCCCAGTGCCACCATCCCACAGCAGCCAGCATTGTTTGGTGTGCAGCTGCTCCTCCACCACTATGTACAGCACCAGCATGTGCCTGCCCTGCAACAGCCTTGTGGGAGGGAGAGGCAGGGGTCAGGTGGGGCTCAGCCTCCCCAAATAACATTTTCTCCCACTGCTTATGGGCTCTGGCCCTCCTTAATTTAGTGAGGGCCGTGGCCTGTCTCGGCTCTGACCCTCTTCCAGGTCTCCTGCTTTTGCCTGCCTCCCACTCCAAAACCAATGAAAGAAATATAAAAGAGGCAATGGAAGAAAGCACAAGGAGAATTGCAGGATGCTGGGTATTCTGCTCTGTCGCCTACACTCACAGCTGCTCTGGTCGCCCAGGTGTTGCTACCAAAATAAGCGGAGAGAAAAAAAAAGAATGAAAAGCAGACCCTTTTCAGGCTCTCATAAGTAGTCCTTGGTGCTTGGGGTGAACCCACTCTCCTGGGCCCTTCTTAGGCCAACACAAGCAGTCTTCAGTCTTCCTGGTATACTCAGTCCTCTAGGGCTCCTCCTGGGTTAACATACACAGTCCTCATTTCTCTGTATTCCCCACCCTGTGCCACACCAAAAGTGTCTTTAGTATTTCCCGTGCACTCATTCCCAAATTCTTGGCCAATAGAGGTTCCTCATCTTGGGTAGCAGCTCTCCGGGCCAGACATGGGTTCCCCTCTGCTTCCCTGAAGGGCTCTGTCTCCCTTCACTGCCAGGGCTAGCCCCTCTGCTCCGAGAAGAGTTTATATCACAGGCAGCCACTCCTACCGACCCAGCTGACCCGATTTCCTGCTCCCCTGGCTCAGGGGTGGTTTATCTCTTTCTCCCCTCTCACTGCTGGGTTCTGCAGCCAGCTGATTGCAGGCTTGCCTTTGCCAGTGCGAGTCCACAACCCGGGGCCTGGCAGCTCCCCTTGAGGGTCCTTACTTCCACCTGTGGCAAGACACTTGCCCCCACCTGTCTACCTAGTTGCCACTCTTGGTAGCCAAGATCTCTTCCACTCTAGCTGTGTCTGCAGGGCCTTTCCTTTCAGCATGTTATCCTTCCCTTCTCCAGGCTACAAAGGTTCTGGTCTTTGAGAGTCCCTGCTGACTTTTCTTCCTTGGCCCCTTCTTCCCTGTAACAGGTTAGAGTCTCCTGCTGTAGTTCCCTCTCACTATCTGGGCTTTCCAGTTTTTGATGGCACTCTGGTAGATGTTACAGCATCCTCTAAAGTTACTTTCAGCAGATTTATGCTGATACATTTTTTAAGATAAATATTCCCAAATGATGCAAGAACCCCCTCAACTTCTTTTGAACTTCATTTTTAATATCTGGGAAAGTTGATGTTTCAAATCATCCCTGATCCTAGTGCCCAGAGGCTTGCAAAACATCAGCTGTATTAATGAAAGTAATCTGAGGAAAACATTTGTCAGATAGGCCTGGGAAGAGGACCATGAAAAATGTATTATGTGGACAGGAGTGAAATGGCTAGCTCTCTGATTATAAATCTAAAATATTAAAATAATGAATTCACAAAATCCCTATTAGACATCAAAGCTTTTGCCTTATTGGGGTATGCTTTTAATTTATATGCCTTCTTTCAAGCCAAAAATGAACCTGATAAACTGAACAGGGAATTCCTACCCTGATTGAAAAAACCTGACTCTAAACTCTTGCTGTCCACAGAACTGAGATGGTGGCAGAATTTTGGAACAAGGGGCAGCTCTCAAGGCAGCCTGATGGTTCTTTTAAAACTTTGCAGCTGAAGAAGATATTGTGCTGTTTTTAAGAATAGTGTTTTTATAATACTTACTCTATTTGCTGCACTATCTGACTTGCCCTGTCTGTTCTTCAGAGTTTCACAGCAGAGGGAGCTGAAAAATGTAGTACTTAGAAATGATTTTAGCTGGCAAGAGTAACTAGTGTTAATGCTAATAAACACAAAGTCTGTTTTTTTTCCCAAAGAAATGAGTAGTGCAGTGGAATGAAAATGCAGCCAAGCTGTAGTTTAAATACTATGAGAAATATAAATTTAGGAATCCTTTAATATGTTTTATTACAAAACTTCCCTTTTTAAAGCCTTGAAGTTCTTAGTATATTCCACCAGGAAATAGTTTAAGATTCCCACAGCTAACAGTTAAATACAGTGGACGAGTCTGTTAAATAGCAACAAGCAAACAGGAGGTGAGAAAGTGGCTGAATGGTTAAGGGTGCAAGTGGAGGCTCTGGGAGACCTGCTTTCAGTTCTCTCATCTGCTTCCTCTATGAACTTGAGAAAACTGCTTCAACTTGTGGGGAGAGGTCTGAACAGTCACTTAGATTTTGTGGGGGGTCAGTCCAGAAGCTGGGCACTGCTTCTGACCTGGCTGCTACCTCTGCTGTAGTGCTGCCACTATCCCATCACCAAATTGCCAGCAACATCCTGGCTTTGTGGGCCAGATCCAGTCACTTGGCAAGCAAGATCCATGACTTAGATCTCAACTGGATTTTAGGTATGTAAATCCAAGTGAACCAGTCACAACAATATATCTATGTATACATTCTCACTAGTAAAACCACCGAGATGCCTATTGTGTATGCAGTATTGTGTATGCTACACAACAGGTAGTTTTGGTGCCTGTTGTATAGCAATCCAGTCTATGTATCTTCAATCTATGTATCTTGCGTTGTAGTCAGGAGGCTGTAGAGTGCAGTCATCTTCATATGTGGGATCATTTCACAGGTTGGGCAAGCACAGAACCAGGCTAGGGCCAGGCCATTCTGAACGGAGTGTCACTAAAGTTTCCCCAGTTACCTGTCTGCTGGGAATTGCTGTTATGTTCTTTGTCCTGGACTAAGACTGTATTCCAGAGGAGCAAATATTATATATTTTATTGCCTAAGACCACTTGGGATTCACAAA
>NW_017728918.1:71876187-71917065 GCF_001723895.1 Crocodylus porosus
CCCAGAAGCAGCTGCAGCCACTCACAGAAGTGGCCGCAGCCACTTCCAGAAGCAGCCGCAGTGATTGGTCATGGCGGGGGGGGACTGGCCCCCCCAGGCGATGGGACTGGATGTGGAGGGACCCCCCTGTTGCTGACTGGTCGCTGGTGGGGCACGTGCCCCTCCTGACTAAGGCGGCACCAGTTGCCCATGACATTGACACCACTGAGTTCAGCACAAAGCAAAACAGCTGTAGTCACTTTGGGCATGTATAAACATGGTCCGGGAGCGGGGAAGAAGTGGGGAAGCTTTTAATTAGTGCAGCTCTGAGAGCCATGCTAATTAAAAGCACCCAGAGCTCACATGTATCAGCATCACCATGCTGAAAAACGGTGGTGGGGTACTTTGAACTAAAGCTCATCGAACTGCCATTTTTTAGCACAGATACACATGATGCTGGAGCGTGGTAATTACCATGGTCCCCCAACATGCTGTAATCATGTCGCATGGGAGCAGCCTCCCTGCACATGTTTAGCAGCCCTTTAATTCATAAATGCAGCTGCTAGGAGTGGTACCTCTATCCACCTTTTACATAATAACATGCTGGTGACTGTACTTGGAGATAAAGAGGGAAACTCAGGTTTAATATTCACCTCAGCTCAAAGATGCTCAAACCCACAACTCCTACCTCTCAAAAGCATGCCTTATACCAGCCTATAGGTGTGGCAAGCCTCTAGTGGATACCTCTCCATACCTCTGATTAAAACTGGGCTGTTATGTAGATAGATTTCTAAGGTCAGAGAGAGCGCAGCAATGTAGTGCAGCCCAGTGAAGTAGGCATTCCCCTCGAGTGGGTAGCAGGAGTCCCAAATCCTTGTTTTTGCTTCATGGACTATTTATAATTTTGTATTAAAGAGTCATTGACTAAAATGATGCAGGGCTCTATTCTTCCAAGGATTGCTTCAGCATATGACTACAGAGTGAGGATCCCTTTCGTTTATTCTGTCTCTGGCTGTGCCTGCCTTTCTTTGCAGACAGGTGGTTTCTCTCCTGAGAAGTGGGAGCTTTGTGGGGACAGCCTGGAACCCGGATCTCCCATATCTTGGACAATTGGTCCATGTTCTAAAAGAAGAGAGTGAGTCTGTCACTCATACACAAAGGAACAACTTTTGCATCTAGATCTGGGAAGTTGTTTTGGGCTGTGAATTTGAACCTCATAAAGGTACAATTCAGTCTTGTAGTTAGGCACTGGGAATGGGATTTCAGACGCTCCCTTATCTTCAGCACCTGTTATTGGTTATCTTGGGTATCCCTTCACTCAATGTGCTGGCTGTTGTGAATCCCCTTCTTCTGAGATACCTAACTCCCTCCAACATGGGTGACTAGTGCCTCCTGAGACTGGGAGGGCACAGTTTGTGGGTAGCAGTCTTGGTGGTGTCTTCTGGGCTTACCCTGTTCCCACTTCCTGATCCTTCTTTCCAAAACCCTGCAGGCACCAAACTATTCTTCTAATTGAGAAGAACTAGACATAGCTCTTTTCAAAGCCTTGCAAACCCTACTTTCAGCTTGGCAACAGAGGACAGTCCACAGAAACCCAAGATACTCCTTCATATGTGCAGCAGCACAGCAACCCTAGCTCTTAGGGAAATTAGGAAATGAGGTAGGCTGGTTTATTTCTAATGCAGAGAGATTCATCTCCAGCAGTAAACTGAGGACAAAACAGAATGTTTTACACCACCACGACCCTTGCTTTTTTCAAATTACAGCAGCAGTACTTTACTACACGTGAAAAACAAGCACACTGCTGTGTCTTGCCTTCATCCATTTGCTAGAGAATCAGCTCACTCCAGCTTCACATAGATCAGTATGTTGCCAGAGATCAGCAGTTCCTTTTTAACCTTTCAGACTGTAGGCCCTACAGGATCATGATTTTTTAATCAATTATATATTCTCATTTTGTACTCATAATCAATAGTACTTCAGAACACTAATGTCATACAATATCTTTGTCTTGGGGTAGTAAGTAAATTATAACTAAATAATGCTTTTCAGACAACAGAACAAATGAATATTCTCCCTCCAGCACTCAAAGAAACATGCAAAAAAGAAACTGCTGAACAACAAAACATTGATTTTGTGGTACCAAACTTGCCAGCTGCAAGCAATAAAGACCAGAATTGTTTTGTAGTACATTATCTAATGCCAAAAGGTGCATGTGTGTAAAAGACTTCAAAATAATTCTCATTTCTTCATCATTGAGCTGAATCAATGACTGATGCTGGATCAAGGATTGATACAGGTGAAAGGAATAATGATCGGCTGGAATTTTTGTAGGACTTGAGCTATAGCCAAAACTTGCATAAAACTAAAGTCTTTCTGTACCTCCATCCTAATCCGTACTTCTTTACTTCACAGTGGTGTTGTAAGGATGAAAAAGTTAAAGATGGTGAGTGCTCACATGTACTACTAATGGCAGTCTTGTAAATACCTAAGGTAGAAGGATTATAAATTATCTGGAGTAGGGCTTGTCTTGTATTAGGAATAATGACTAGAACATCGCATCCTGAGTTTAGTTAGAGTATCTAGTACAGTTGACTGAACAGCAGCATTTCAGGTTATAGGAAGATTACGTTTTTAAAAGTTTGTTTTCAGCTTGAGTTAGTCTGAACTGGATCCAGATTTAAAAAATCTGGAAGCAATGAGTCTCTGGCCCTGGTGCAGCTTGCTAGAGATCCTTGTTGAAAAATTCATCAGAGCTGAGATGTTTCACATGAAACACTTTAAATAAACTGGTATTTTCTGCTGTCATTGCCTCATCAGCAAATTTCCAAACAACTCTAGTGTCTGGGGTACTATGGAAGTACAAATAATAATAATCCCACATAAGTATTGTGAGTGTCCACTAATTCAGGGCTGTCAAACTCAAGTGAGCTGGAAGGCTGGATCTCCACTGTGGGGCTTCTCTTGGGCTGGGTGTCCCACTTCTGGATCCAGTCTATGGGACTCTTCACTGTGGCTGCTGCTACTGAAGTCCTATTACTATGGCTGCTGAAGCCACAGTGTCAGCATGGCTAGCACCCAGTGGTGACTAAAAACACTAAATTGGGTGGTGACATACACCCCCTTCAGTGGCAGTGGCATTAATTCCTGGGATGCTAGCAGCCATGCAGGCCGTATGACCCACCTCCACAAGCCATATCTAGCCCACAGACCATGTGTTTAACACCCCTGCATTAACTAAATGCATACAAATGATCTACAAGGCTGAAAACAATGCCAAGCATTAATGGTCCTGATTCAGAACACTGCTTGTTCTTTGACTAAGCACCTGCTTAAGTACGCTTTCTTCATAAAGACTATTATGATCCATTTCTAGTAACAATAATGCATTAAAGTGTACAACTTTCATAGAAAAAAATCAATTCCAAACACATCCAGTTTTCACTTTGCACTAATTCCTTTCCGCAAGCCAGTATGTTGTCTACACCAGAGTTGAGGGGTGGGGGGGTTGAATGGGCTGTCTCTTATGGGAATTTTAAGATGGCTAAGCAGTGAAGAAAATTACTTCTGGTGCCTCTGCCAAGCTATGTGAATCCATCAAATTTGCAGAACAGTTAAACTGGTCCAAAAAAATAATCAAAATTTGAATATTATCACAAGGCAATATTTTTACAGATGCACATAAATCACAGTCCTAGTTTTTGAATAGTTAAAGAAAGATGTGAACACCAAACTAGACAGCAAGATATGGTTAAATGCACCAAGTTTAAACACTTCTACTGTTGCCAGTCTTGGACATTTTATGGGCCTCAGCAGGGCTAAAGGAGTATGCCTGAAGCAAAAAGCCCAAAGCCCATCTGAATTGACCGCAGGGTGAACTTTGCAAGTGTTACAAATGACAAGTTCAGCAGAGTGTTTGAAGTAATTAATGTGCCTGGCTAAGCAAAGGTTAAGCTAGAAAGGCATAATAGGAAATAGCTTGCTAGAAGCCCTAGCCTAAGGTTAATTACTAATAGTCTATCAGTGAAAAACAAAAAAATATATAAAGGATTTTACATTTTTAATTATACTACTAATAATTAGAGAGTTATGTAACCTTGTGTAGTTTATGTATTGTTATATTGTAATTGCAGATTTATGTTTAGGGTGACCATACTTCCAGGTTTGGTCGGATCAGTCCTGGCCTCTGGAAGCTGGTTTTGGCTGGCCAGTGAAAATTAAAATGAGCATTTCGGATGTGGGGTGTAGGGCTCAGGGTGCAGGGTGGGGAGGCAGAGCAGCAGGAGCTGTGAAGCCCTAGCAGACAGCAACATTGCCCTAAAATAGGTTAACTTGATTAGTGGAATGGCCATTAAAAAGGGGAGATGATTGTTAACACTGCAATATGCCGCTCCATCCTAGCCTCTGCCTGCAGCAGCACCCCTGATTTGAGGTGGGGGAGGAGCGGAGGCAGTGTCCTAAATTTCACATTGTCCTGGATTTCAGTGTCCCATGTGATTGCCCTACTTATGCTAAGCTTTTCTTAACCAAACTGTTAATACTTCTATGAATAAATAAATTGGGGGATAGCTTCATTAGTGTGATCATAAAGTAAGGAAGGGAAATTAGGAAAGAGATAAGAAGACAATCCAAGCCATTCAGGAAAGGGATAAGAAGCCCTTCCTTTAGCTTCACAAGGCCATTAATTTTGGCTAACTGACTCGGTCCAGGATGATTGAAGAACTAGCTTACATTGCTTCCCAGGGGTCTGAGAAAAACAAAGAAGCTTAAACTAGCCAATTAGAGTTAAGTGCATATATATGTAGCCTGGGTACACCCAGGGGTGTGCCCTGTCCACCTGTGGAAGGGATGGGGTGGTCAGGCAAGTGTGCCTGACCACACTGGGGGTCTCTCCCTTTCCCAGGCTCTGTTTAATTTTAGTTTAATTTGGAGCCACACTGCTGGGGCTAATTTGAGCAGCCTCAAGCTGCTCCCAGAGCCAGCTCTCCATGTGCCAACCTGTGCACCGGGTGGGACCCGAGCAGCCTCAAGCTGCTACCAAGGCCAGCTCTCCATGCACCAATCCACCCATCGCCTACCCAGCTGCTTGCCAGGTTCACAGGCTCAAGCTGCATCAAGCGGCTTCCAAAAGCCAGAGCACCGTACTCTGATCTGTGCACCATTGAGGCTCAGGCAGGGTCCCAAGGACAGTCATCTCTGGAGCTCCTCTCTCCTCACCGTCCCTCACTCCATCTCTCTCCTCCAGTGTGCTGAGCATGCTTTCCTGCTTCAGAGTCTCCATCCCCGAAGTTCTGCGGACTTGGCAGGGTGTAGTCTTGAACCAGGTTCAGATTGCTTCATATATAGGCTTGATCAGAAAGTGGGAGAAGGTACAGGGAATTGTAGAAAGTATCTGTTGTTGCTGCTGTGACTCCATTCTTTTCCTCCCCTCACCCCCCGCCCCTTCTGCCTGCAGTGGGCATGCTGGTTAAAGAATTTATGCTTCATTGTAACAGGCACCAGATGCCAATTATTCCCATACTTACTCTGTGGTTTGGGAGTAAACAATAAAAGGTTGGTCTGCAGACCTGTCTCTTGCCCTTTATCAATATACCTATAATACAGGTAACACTACCTACCTGAGATAATTTATGTCCCAGACTACATGGCAACGTTGTTTCAGCGGGAACCTTAGTAAATGTCAATAGCCTTTGGGGACTATGGGCTTAAGAACATATTCTCCCCATGTTATAACCCAGAGGTCTCAAATCACCCTCCTTGGGTGCCAATCTCTGCTTGTAGGGAAGTGTACTACTCCGCCACATAGACAGCTACACCCCTTGCTTCTTTGCAACATGATCCTTCCTGTATAAGGTATAGCTATCAATACCTGTGGTCCAGTCATAGGTGGAGTCCCACCAGATCTCTGTTATCCCTATGAGATCATATTCATTTATGCTTAGCAGAAGGGCCAGTTCCTCTTGTTTGTTCCCCATGCTCCTGGCATTTGTGTATAGGCAGCTAAGATTGCCATCTTAAGCCCTGGGCTTCCCTGTCCTATTAGAAGGGTCCCAGCCTTGGGCTGAGGTAGGAGTGAGCTCCTTTGTGTTACCTGACCTGCTGATTCTGTGGTTGTCACTTCCAGGGCTTGCACTAATGATTGTCTGCCTGTCCGCAAGGGGATCTTAGTTTAGAGCCCTGTCGAGCATGCTCAAGTTCATAAAAGAATCTTTCTAAGAACCAAAATACTGACATACATCTTGACTTCAAAAAAGCCTTTGATCTGTTATCCCATGATCACCTCTTGGCAAAACTGGCTGATTGTGGCCTTGGGTCCACCACGATCTGCTGGGTGGGGAATTGGCTCCGTGGTCGGACCCAGAGGGTGGTAGTTGACAGAAGTCAATTGTCATGGTGCCCTGTGATTAATGGGGTCCCCCAAGGCTCTGTCCTTGGACCCATATTGTTCAACATCTTCATTGATGATGTGGATATTGGAGTCAGAATTGCACTGGCCAAGTTCACCGATGACGCCAAACTTTGGGGTAAAGCATCCACATCAGAAGACAGGAGGGCGATTCAGGCTGACCTGGAGAGGCTGAGCAAATGGGTGGATGAGAACTTGATGGTGTTTAACACTGAAAAATGCAAGGTTCTCCTCCCTGGGAGGAAAAACCTGCAGCATCCTTATAGGCTCAGCAGTGCTACGCTGGCTAGCACTACGGAAGAAAGAGACTTGGGGGTCATTATTGACCACAAGATGAACATCAGCCTGCAATGTGATGCTGTGGCTAGTAAAGTGACCAAAATGCTGGCTTGCATCCATAGATGCTTCTCAAGCAAATCCCGGGACGTCATTCTCCCTTGTACTCAGCCTTGGTGAGGCTGCAGCTGGAGTACTGCGTCCGGTTTTGGGTTCCACAATTCAAAAAGGATTATGGAGAAGCTTGAGAGAGTTCAGAGACCTGGGGGAAAGTATGTTCACCAGAGTGCCCCAAGGGATGGCGAGGTCGATGGGCTATAAACTACTGCAAGACCATTTCAGGCTGGACATAAGGAAGAATTTCTTTACTGTCTGAGCCCCCAAGGTCTGGAATACCCTGCCATCAGAGCTGGTTCAAGCACCTACATTAAACACCTCCAAGAGTAAATTGGATGCTTATTTTGCTGGGATCCTATGACCCCAGCTGACTTCTTGCCCTTGGGGTGGGGGGCTGGACTCAATGATCTTCTGAGGTCCCTTCCAGCCCTAATGTCTTTGAAATCTATGACATACTCTTTTCCTCCAAAGGGAAGAGATGACATGAATGAGACAGACTTGGGTATACAAGTTGCAGCCATGTTAGGTCTGCAGGCAAAAATAATCAGAACTCCTGGGGAGGTGATATCTTTTATTAGATCAACTAGATAGTTGCACAGAAGTCTTTATTTGCAAGCTTTCGGGCATACACACCTTTTCTCAGGCATAGAAGAATGCAAAGATTGTAAAATTTCTCCCAGGTGGAAAATTCATATTCACAGGAGAGCTGAAAGGTCTTGTAGGATCTCCTGGTTGGAAAAGTTCATTTTGCATTCCAAAAGCTTGCAAATAAAGAATTTTTTTTTGCAGCTATCTAGTTGGTCTAATAAAAAAATATCACCTCCCCAAGAATTCTGTTTATTTGAGACAGACTTGCACACCCTTAATTATGCAGTGCCACACTTAGTACTGTCAGGCTGCTGCTGTAAGGTACCGTGCAGATGATAGTATTTTCAATGTGCATATGCTATGCTCTTTCTACTTCTGGAACCTAGAGTAAGACCAGGGATATAACATTTGAATCAGAAATCTGTTTATTGAATACTAGATAAAATGGCTTGTACAGGTACCTGGCTTTGCAAACTCTGAGTCAGTGTCTGCCCAGTGGGTGGGATTATACATGACTAATCTTAGAGAAATGGACAATAGACTCCTTTTCTTCTTCTTTAATCATTCCCACTTAAGCAACATCTCAAAGAAATGTTATGTTTGTCCTTAAGCCCGTGATATAAATGAACCGTTACAGTACAGATGAGAACTTGCTTAACTTGCCTTTCAAGAAGCCAGAGATTGTAAACACTTCACCCAGTGGAACTAGGTCATTATCAATGGCTCAGTCTATTTTTGTCTATGGTGCCTGTTTGAAAAAGTTGCATAAACCCTGGCATTGTATCAACATAAACATTTCATGCTTACTTCTTGTAGAACTTTACTTTTTGATGCAACCTGCATCTCAAGGGCCAGGGACAGAAATTACACCTAAATAAATATAAATGATCATCAGAAACCAATCTAGACCTGTAGCAGAACACAGACTGGTTTCAAAATGGCCAAGTCTGGACCTGTCTAAACCTATAGTATCAGATTAAATCAGTTTAGTTTAGACCAGTCTATCACATTTCTGTTCCAGATCCCCTTCCCATACAAGTTACTTCACAGTCCCCCAGAACCCAGGATGCCTTGCAGCTGTCAGCTAAAACCCCCCACTTGCAGGAAGGGCAGGCTAGCCTTGGCCTGTGCTGTCTGCTCCAGCTGAACATGGCCAGCCCTGCCTACAGGCTGTCACAGATCAGGGGCAGCAAAGCCTTTGTTCCATAGCCCTGCTTCTTGTCTGAACCTGCCAGCTGGGTAGGGCAGTGGGGAGGTGGGGAACAGAGTCGCCCTGTGCCAACCTCTGCCCCGAGCCCTGATCTGCAAGGGTTGCCTCCCTGCTGCAACAAAGCTGGGCCAGTGCAAGTCACTAATGTGCAAGAGGAGCAGGGGGAAAGGAATCCCCTATCCTGGGGCTGGCATCTGGAGCTGGGCATCAGCCTATGGAGGGGGAGCTGCATGCCTCTGGGGGTCCCTGGAGCCCCGGTACATCAGCAGCTGGCCCAGCAGTGTGGGAAAGAAGGGGAAATTCCCCTTGACCCCCTTGGGCAAATCAGGTCTCCAGGAATCCTAGGCCCTCCTAACACAAGTTACCTTACAGTTCCCCCAGAATCCCAGGATGCCTTGTAGTCCCCAGCTCACCTCCACTCACAGGGTAGGTGGCCTGGGGTCTGTGGAGCTCTGTTTTGCCCAACTTTGGGGTAGGGGGGGCAAAGGGAATCCTCCCTTTCTGCCCATACTGCTAGGCCAGCTGCTGAGCTCCTTCCCCCTGCTTGTAGGGGGGTGGGAGGAGGAGCCCCTGTCAAAGTGCCAAATTGGGGTCTTCCCCCCTTCCCCTATACGCCAGAGAGTGGGGGTTTCCCCTGCCCCCTCCTTGTGCAGACCAGAAAGTCCTGAGCGGGGGTCTTCCCCCCCTCCCCAACTGACCTGGATCAGGCCCACTGAAAAATGAACATGAGTTCACTTCATTACTGGTTCAATCTACACATTTTAGAGAAACTTGCAAAGACTGGATTGATTCCACCTTGGGCTTTTTTACTGTCTGTACTTAGCCAAGATGTTGGTACCAATTCTGATGGTGGATGTCCTGGTTCAGGTACTACTTCCTGCTCAAATGATACTTCCAGTATGCACATCTGCTGTGTCTATTTGCAGTCATTCTGGGCTCTCTTTTAGCACTTCCTTCTGACTCGCCATTGCTGTACAGGTGCCCAAGTTCAGTTTTCCATTAAGAGTTTGAAAAACTCTACCAACACTTTCTCTGGCTGATTTCACTTTTATTTATTAAGTGGTTAATTACATAAACAGTTCAACAAGTTCCTTAAGACTAGGGACAGACATTACACATAAACTTGTTTAAGTGATCAGAAACTGGTTTAAATCTGTAACAGAACGGATGTTCAGTGCATATAAGCCAGTTTGAAAATGGCTGAAACCAGTTTGAGATAAACCTGATTGAATGTAGTATCAGACATAACTGATTTGAGTCAAACAGGTTATTCAACGTCTGTTCGAGACCCTTTCCTGGTTTAGGTTAAACCAGACACCCCCAGCATCCAGGCATGCTCTCTGGGCTGGGCGGGACTCTCTGCTCCACAGCAGAGCTGGCCCCTCCTCTCTGCTCTTCCCAGTGCCCCCCCACACCTCCCTCACTACCTGCTGCTTAAGCAGAGATACCTTCCTCCTCTGTCCCACAGCAAGGACTGTAGCCAGCATGTGGTATGCTAGCTAATGCTGTGTAAGGCAGACAGGGTAGTGTCTGCTTAGGGCTTTTTGGAGGTATTTAACAGCTCAGATGGTAATGTCCCTGCATTCCTTCCTTTGCAAAAAGCTGCTAAAGAAGAGCTTGTAATGAGAGAGGCTTTGTTTTCAGATGGAGTGTTAAATGCTGATAACAGATCTGATAAATGCTCATCAAGGGGGGGACCCCACCCTAATCACAGTGTCCTGGCCACACCCTCCTCAGTTCCCTGCACAAGGGAAGGGAAGGTTGCTCTAGCGCCCCCTGGCATTTAGCCTGAACCACTGCAGGCATGTTCCTGCATTTCGGGGATGTCTGTTTGGGTTACAAACTGATCTAGCCTAGCCAGGTTAGACTAACCTGCAAAGATTGAATCAATTCAGGCTCAGGCTTTTTTGAATGTCTGTGTCTAGCCCTCAAGTCCCAGTCATAAGGTTCCAGGATATACTTCAATGTTCTTACTACTTACTGTTTTCTTTCTGCCACTTTACCTCGCACCCTTTCTCTATCTGTTTCCATTAAATATTAATTGGCTGCAAGTGTACTGCTAATTGTATAAGGCTGGCTGGAGCTACAACCTAGTGTAGCATGTGAAGGTAAAAGAGTAGCTCCACCCACCAGCGACTGGGAAGGATAGTATTCCAACCTTTTCAGTATTTCTCAGCCCCAAGGTAGAGAGCATGGATTTTTCCCTTACTAACATCTCAGAAAGCCCAAATCAAAGTTCTAACTAAATGCCATGTGCTTCCTATAAATTTTTTCCTGCTACGCACTGTTCCCTGCCTGGGAAAACTAATACTCAGTGATAACTTTCTGGGTCTCTAGTTTCTCTCTTTCCACAGAAGCTTCTCATGAATTCCAACACCCTTCATTCAATTCCAGCCTCAGCCATAACAGAAGCCATGTGCCATCTGTTGAATGCAATCTGGTCCAGAGCTATTCTACTAATGGCTAGGGGATGGCTTGTCTGAAGCTTCCTGGTCCAAAAAGGGCAAACCATTCAACTATATTTTTACTTTGTGTTATATTGTACAGTCAGATCTGAATGACCTCAAGTTATGATAACCCTTTGTTATGTATGTGTTTCATAATCACATGGCTATGGCTCAGAGTTTGCAGATAGTTTCCTTCCTGGTTACCAAACTTACAATTTTTCTCCATATATTTCTAGCTTGAGCTTTTATTCTCTGAATGCCTTCCTATGACACATGTAAAAGGTTAAGTATATCCTACTTTGTATGGTTAGGAATAGTTATCTTGCCACATCCAAAAACTTGCTGCAATGAAACATTCATCACAGTTCAATTTGGCTGTAGTCTGGGATTGACCTGTAATCTTCTATGCAGCCAGGTCACATAATCTTGTGTGACACTTGCATTACAGGATCTTGCTGCATGTCCTCTTACAGCCTGTTTAACAATCTGCACTAAGCCTAAAGAAGGCTCAGGTGCAAAGATTATCCACTGGTGATTTCATTATTTAGGTCTGCAGATACACACTGGCTGCACCTGCATGAGATGCTGACTGCTCAGTAGTGTATGCAAGTATGAAATGACTATGCAGTAACAATTGTGCAGTCAGCATCTCATGTAGACGTGGCCACTGTAGTGGAGCATAGTGTTTTCCGTTGCAGTTGTAAGCCATCGCTGGAGTGTGTGTTACATTTCTGACTTGGTGGGATCAGAGAACATGAATTCTTAAGCATTAGACATTGCAATGCCTTGTCAAGTTCCCATGACCACTGCCAAATGATGTGGCAATTGTCTCAGTGGAAATGAAAAAGATGCATCATCTTGAATGGACTATGTAAAGCATTTAATCATTCCCAATTATCTGTAATGCTCTTTTTGTCCAGTGGAGGTTACACATTAGCTGTAGATTTACCTTTGCTGTCATCTGTTTTCATTCTTTGTGATGAGAGTATCATGTCTAAAATATTTGATTTCTTTTTCTATGAACTGGATTTTATCTGGATTGGACTCAATCTTCTCTTCTTGAGCTTTTACCATCATTTCCCCCATATTTGATCTTGTCTCACTTGAATTAATACAGCTAATATCATGTCATCAGGTACTATATGAATGCCCAAAATATCTCAAAAAGTTGGATTGTTCTTTGTTCAACAGTGAAATACTTCACTAACCAACCTTATTTCAAAAGGCAGATAGAGAAACTTGTATCTTCCCCAGGGTGTTTTGAAAGTGTGCAGTTCAGTGATTCCTCATTCAAACTGACGTTTAAATACCAATCCCTCTTTATCTAGAATGCTAAATATGCTTTTACCAGCTAGCTGGCACTCAACACATGCTGGTGTGGGGCTGGAACAATACTATCTCTACCTAACCTTGCACAAATCCTAATTTTGCCATGTTTCTTATCAAGCTCTAACTTCAGTTACAGTCTTTGTATGGAGGGTAGAATACAAAGGTTCTGTTGGGTGTCCTACATGATTTCTCTTACCCAGTGATACTACATCCTCAAGAAAAAATGTTCATATTCCACTTCAGTTGAGGATTTATGGCCGTCTTTTCAGTTATTTATTTATTTTTTGCTCTGTCCACAGGAAAATAACAACTTAATTTTTGGCATTTGCTACCCCATATGCCAGGCAAACCTTGAGCAGGTGTTCTACCCAGCAGCCACGTTTACATGAGATACTGACTGTGCAGTCATTACCATGCAGTCATTCAGTACTTGTATAAACAATTACTAAATGACTGAGCGCAGTAGCCCAGGCAGACAACTTTTCTGTGACTGTGCAGTAGCTCGAGGTTACTGCACATCAGCATTGCATCACAGTTTTTGCCATGTGATGCTACTGTGCAGTAGTCTCGGGCTACTCTGCAATCAGTGTCTCATGTAGACGTGGACAGCATGTATACAATCGCATTGTGTAAAGTGTAATCTGTGTTGCTCTAAGTTTTGGGTGGCTGTGACTCTCGAGGCTGCTTTGAGCCAGTTTTGCATATGTTTCTACACAAACTTGTCAGTACATGGCCCATCTGATCTTTATTTGTGCTTTTTGTGGCTTCAGAGGTTTTGGAAATTCCTACTGTTTTTTGGAAGGCCCAGTCAGGTTTCCTCAGCCACCTTTTCTTTAGTCCTTTATCAATGACACTGAACACTCAGAGTATACCATTCTCAAAATTTCTAAGCTTATGGTTTCCTGTTTTGCGACAGACTGTATTCTTTGTGGGTGAAAAGAGAATTGATATTGTTCAAATAAAACATTTCTCTTGAATCACAATAGTTCCTAAGCAGTATCAAGACCTTGTCCAACATGGAAGCATTTTCAATTGTCTGCTGAATAAACTTCCAGAGCCTCCTTACCCACTGTGTTCAGTAAAATGGCTACTTTTAAGTCCTCTTTTATTGTGAGCTCCTGTGGCTTTCACACAGATGTAGAAATGCAGTTCCTGTCTCCTCCAATTCTTAGCAAACTTGCCAAGTGCACGAGAGGATGACTTGTAACCCTCCAAGCTCCACCCGACATTTCCCCCCCTTAAATGCTGTGTTTTTCTTTGACTGCTTTCCTTTCCTCTTTGTTCATGTAAATTGTGGTCACCTCTAACACCAAGTTAGGCTTCTTAACCTGCTGTGCTTCTGAGAGTACTTTCAAAAGGTATATGCTGTACCCTCTGTTTTTCAGAAACTCTAAGTGAGGCGAAGCATAGAAAGTTTGAACTCTCTTTATTAAATACTGACTTCTGGAGTTGTGCCAGCTTGGCCCAAACTGTGAGACCTTGACCACCTGGAGGCCCTTTGGTGGTTAAACATGAGCAATTTTAAAGAGATAGTACCACAATAGACTGCAAGCAAGGTTGGAGCCCTCCACTGGATGGAGGGGGAGGGCTGGAGTAAGGAGCCCATAGTAGCTGTCTTGCATTGACAACAGACTGTATTACCCTGCTTGGAGATGGAAAGACTCCAGAGCCAAGTCTATACACAACATGGTCTTCATCATGAGGAAGAGGGGAAAGGGAAAAGAAAACAATTTGGTGTTGAAGATGAGTAGGGGAGAGAAGAAAAAGAGAAGGGATATACAAGAATATCCTGCCTCAGCTATTTCCAGTGCAGCAGGGCGAGCATTTCAACATTTTCATGAAAAAAAAATCTCATATTTTAACCATCTCTCTCCAGAGTAAGGACTAAATGCTACCTGGCTGCTAAATTGTCTCCAGGTTGGTTTTTGCTTTTTTTTCCAGGCTACTAGGATTAGCCACAAAGCAGTATTTTAGTTGTCTTGTACAGAAACACTGTTGCCCTATACTTTCAATGAGCAGTTGACCAGCTTCCAGAGATGCATGTTACTTATGCCTGACAAATAGCACAGCCCTTTCATTTCAATGGGTAGGAATTAAGCACCTGCAGAGACGTATCCTCTATTGCCCAGGAGGCATCTGGGTCTTTCTTAACTTCAGTAAGGAATGTTAACCTGTTTTAAGATGGCTGGCATTCTACTTTCTCCTGACCACATAAAATATGCAAGTCTTGGCAGGAGTTTTGCCCTGCCCACAGCGGTATCTCTGTGGCTCACATAAAGTTCCTTCTTCACTATCCAAGTGGTTGGAGTATTTGTGCATCACAGCAGAGGCAGGCTTTAAGGCCCCCTCATCCTCAAGGGATTTGAACCCCCACCTGATATGTCTCAACAGAGTGCTCCAACAACCAAAGTAAAGGGCACTCATGGCTAAAGGCAGCCTCAGGCCCACTCTTGAATCTGGCTCACTGGGCAGTCATGGGACCATAGAGAGAGCAAGCAAAACAAAGCCTACTTCTGTGGTCCAGGGAGGGTAGTGTAATGAAGACTCCCCCTTAAAGAAGTTTCCAAATAATTCATTATATTTGAGTCTGATGGGGAGAAAGCTTTTAGTAGGTGGAGCATCATGCAAAGAAGACTGCTGTCTGCTTCTAGTGCTGTAGTTGCAGTTTTTCTAATGACTACATAGTGCAAAATGCACAAAAACACTAGAAACAAAGCTCTATTGCTTAAGACTCTTTCCCTTCTGTCTACCCAGTGGCCTACCTTCAACAGAAGGATTCCCTTACTCCTCTGTAGTCTATGGACTACTACTTAAAGTCTGGTTTTAGGACATAGAAGATCAGGGTTCCAATTTCTTTGAGGGGAGGTGAACCTAAAATATGGCTGTCTTGGGCAAGTATCTTATCTAGTAGGCTTTTGGGCAACTGTTGTCAATGTCAAACAGTTGTCAGTTGTTGCTTTTGGTTAGCTACACTGTTGAGAGTTTTGTGTAGCATTTCTTTGCCACCATGGCAAAACTGAATCAGAGTGAAACATAACTGGAGTTGGATACCTCACGGCCAATGTGTGGAAAGGTAAGAAATTTTGACATCTTAGTGTGATTCAGGTCTTAGGCAAGATAAAGTCGTTTTGTTGCTGTGAAACTTGAAGACCATACAAGTGCCATTTAGATGTCTTAGTTATGGTATCCTGTCTGCATAAAATTCTTAAGCAATAGACCTAAATTCTATTTTGTCACTAAATCCAGAAAATAAAAATTAAAAAATGTCAGAGTGAATACAATTTTTTAATCACATAGGCAAAACGATTCTTGACTACAGTATGATGAAGCCAGTCTTTCCATCAGTCTTTGATCTGAACCATTCAATTTCCTATAAGCCATAACAATTCAATATATCTATATGTCATTGTCAGGACAATGTTCAGAAATGTGTTCACCTATTATGTACTTTTAATTAGGTTATTAGAATATATTTGGTATGCATTCATGGTTTTCAGGGCAATGGCATTTAGAGCAATTCTAGCTTTCAGAGGTACGTGTATAACTTTCAGTGAAATCAGTGGGAGCTACTTTTGTGTGTTTGAAAACTGAGTATGCTTTTAGTACTTAAGGACTCAATTCATCTCTCATTGATGTTAATGAGAATCTTTTGGTTGACTTCAGTAGGAATTTGACCAGGCCTTAAAAAGGAACGGCATCAGATGGAATAAGAACTGAAGAACAACTCTATGAAAGAAAACAAAGAGAATATGCTTCTTTGAAAACGGTGGGAGACAGAGTGGAAAGAAATCTACTAAAACGATGTAAGAAATATTTAACATCTGAAGCAGGAAAAATTCATTTGGTTCTAGGTTATTTTTAGTCTTTTACTAATTATTCTTACAAAAACTTACTGAAGTTGATAAGCCCTTGTCAATCAGAGTAAATGGTAAAAGAAATCTTGCCAACCATTAAACATGAATGTAAACGCCAGAATGAGTAAAAGCCTTTGAGTGATTTTTTTCCCAATTTAGTCAAGTGAAAAAAGGTTTTTTAATGCACTTATTTCATAGTAGTTTTGTTTTTCTAATTTGTCAGTTGGTACCTAACAGCCATAGCTGACATTATTTGCTTCATAAAAATCACCTGAACATATTTTTTAAAGTAAAAGATCATATGTGAATAGTGACTAGACAATATCATTCATTCTTATAATGAAAATGTGTTTGATTTTTTCTTGTAATCATTTTGAACTGAAAATAACAAAAATTAATGTTAAAGAGGCAAAACATATAAACAATAGAAATGCTCTGTAATATAAAACAATAGAAATGCTCTGTAACATTTTAAGCATCTTGATAAGCTAAATATCTTGAACGATACTTGATTTATTGTTTTCATTCAGTTAAGTGATGAACCTTCACTTAGTAAACTAATAATTACGTAGTAACATATACTTACTGGAAAAAACCACTTGCATGGGGAACTATTAGAACAGTTATCAAATCCATCTGAGATTGTTTCCTCTTTCACTCCATATGAATTAAATTGCTGAGTGACTCTAGAAATGTCACTGAATTTAAATAGATGGGATTTTTTTTAAGGGAGAGACAGGTTAAGGGCATATGACATTTCAATGGGTTCAGTATACTGAAAACACAAAGTTTTATATTTTCTTTTTTTAGACCCCATTGCTGTGGCTGTTAAAAGGAAAGATTTTTTTTGTGAGGAAGGAGAATAAAATAAATGGTTGGAAAAAAAATGGTTGAATAAAATGGTTGAAAGACTGTAATGCAGCACAAATGAGCCAGATTCTCCAAGATATCAAGTCAAATATTTTAGTCAGTTATTGATCATGAAAAAATAGTATGTTTCCAAAGTGGTGTAGAATATCATTTGCATTTCTATGTGCTTTCAGAGATCCTTAAATAATGACCAAATGTGTTTTGTGTTTTTAAAAGTCTAAATCTGAATTGTCCGATATGCATTGTTTTATGGATTCTCCTACTGAACTGCTATGTATAACAGTCTGCATACCTGCATATGTCCATCTACTTTTTTGTACAGAGGTGCATACTCTTGGGAAAGCATGCACAGATCCCAGTAGTATTACAGGATAGATTTTCAAAGGACAGGTATATAGCTTACATTGACTTTTTTGACGTCCATGTGTATTCTTCCATAGGTTGGAGTTAACACCAGCCAAGGCCCTCTGGGTGCTGTGGGCCTCCAGAACTACAGACTGGGAGGTCTGCATTAGTTTTAGATAAATTTAAACACCATAGGTTTTCAGTCGATTAAATATGAACAAGTCTAATTACAAGTAGTACAGTGTTTCATGTGATATACATGTGCCTCCTTTTCTTATTGTCACATCCACTCTGACTCTATGGGACTTTATTGAGTGAGGCAAATACTAACATTAACAGCTATTCACATCCTCACTACTTTACCAGGATGGTGGCTTATTGGGGAACTCCCCATGGCAGCACAATTAGTTTGGGATGGGAAGGACATTAGAGCTAGTATTTATGCAGATAATCCCCCTTGGTTTCATTTTGCTTCTGAAAGGAGGGAATGTTTTTTTCTTCTAAATATCTGAAAATAAGGCAAAATATTTCTCATAGAAATGCATTTCAACTCAGACTTTTAGCATAACAAAAAGGATAACAATTCTAGTGCATTTTGTACTCCAGACCCTGACTACACCCCTATTGAAGCCAATGAGAGCAGGCTGATGGGCAGCTAATTTGTGGAATACATGTCATCTGTTAAAAACCTATCATTTTCCCAATAGTTTGTGCTGATAAATCATACTGTATCTTGGCTGTATTTCAAATTAGTGTTTGTGAGCCAGTGAGTGAAAGAATCTCCTTGGAGACATCAGTCTATCATCTCAGAGTACAGCCCTCGACCTACTTGCCATGAGGTGAATGGTGGAAGTTCCACTACAGTAATTCTACACTAGCGGGGGATTTCTCATATGAAAGGAGAATCCTCAAGAGATGGATGAAGAAATGGACGTGAATCCTGAATCATAATTGAATTCTCAGGAGGCTCCAGATGTAGAAGACATAGATATTCCTTTTATACCAATGGGTGGTATAAAGGGGTTGAAAGTGACCCTACGTTCTGAGCCTCAGTTCTATAAAACACTTGGGTCTCATTAAGGAAAACATACTGCACCAATTTGCAGGATTGCAGATCTGTTGGAATTTGATTGTGCATGTCAGTAGTTCAGTTAACATTTCTTTATTAAATCCAAAGGCCAGTAGCAGTTGTACAGTTACTTTAAAACAATAGAAAATATCTATCTATTAGATGGCAATATTGCAGCAGATATAAATGGCCACCCCAACACAGCAGTTAAAATTACAATAATAATATTTACAGGTGGGATGACCTCCAAGAGATCCTGTTTCAGGTTATTGGGGGCCAAAGCCCCAGGTGACCTGTCCAACCTGAGGCAGATGTCAAGTGACAATTGCCACAATCTGTTTACAGCCAGTCTACCAGCTGCATGGTTGTTATAATTGTCACAAGATGCCCAGCTGTAGGGAAAGTTAGCATAGAGGGAGGGAGAACTTGGACATGATGGGCAGGCACATCCAGGGCACAGAAATATGTGCTGCTGCAATTTGTGCCTGGGGAACACACATTCTTGCTCATGGGGATGTGCCCAAAAAGGCAGGATAGGAGAAAAAGCACAGCCAGGAAGCAAAACTTGGACATGAAATGCCATTCCCCAAAAGAGGGGCTTGGCTTATCAGTTCTGTTAGTCTCCACAGTCCAATGACCTGAAGAAGGATGGGATCTCTTCAAATGACCATCAGTGCTTAACCTCCCAAAAGAGCCAAGCAGTACCAAACCCAGCATGTTCTACCTGCCCCACACTGATTACCATAGCACATTAGCTCCCACTAGAAAGAATTCCTCTCTCTTGCTATGCTTTATCCTATGAGATTTATCATTACATTATCTTCTGTTAGAAACTGATCAAACCTAGCACAAAACTTCCATCCTTTCTATCTTATTGTTTCCAAAACCTTCTTCTATAATCCTTGTTTTCCATTAGTTTATTCTTAGAGGTACTGGAGCTAAGAGGTTTGCATACCAATCTTCTTGCTGCTTTCCATCACCTTTCCAACCTACATTAACATATCTTGAGTAGCTCCTTTCCTGTGTCTACACATACCCTTGTCTAAGGCTTAGCACGTTCTATCTTGACAACATTAGCATTTTGACTATCTCTGTCTTTCTCTCTGCCTTGTTTCCCTTGCTTAAGCCATTGATTCCTGAAGGTTTGATCCCTGATTGTGTATAAAAATATACTGAAACATACCATCACCTAGTACAATATTACATTTCCTTAACATACAACATGATTCCTACAGGATCTGACACCTAATTCATTTTACTTTCTATCTGTGTCTTTATTTTAAAATAAATGTCTTAGTTTGGCCTGCTTCTGCATTTCTAGTAACCAGTTTTGATTGTGAAGCTGTACATGTTTTGCCTGGGAAATTCAGGTAGCTGTTTTTGATAATGTAGCTTGAGACAAATAAAGAGAATCAGTGAATACAGATGATGATACTTAAAAAATGGAGGGGTACCATAGGAAATCTATTTTTTCTTTTCTTGCTACACATGGAAAAACTCAGAAGAAAGAAAATAATATTAAAAACAGGAAATGTTTTCATTAAATACATCTTCAAAACAATAGAAACAGCTCTTTTATGATTTAAATGTATCTTGTAATGCTAGCATATGCGCGGCGGCTGGGGGAGGGTGGGCATAATGTTCTAAAAATGGAGGAAAGATGAAACAAAAGTTCATGAATCTTTTCACCCTAATTTGCCAGGTAAATATTGGTATTCCAGTATGTGAATTGATAGTATGTCCTCATTTAAACTATTGTGTGTGGTAATGATCATTACATCAATAAGGTTATTTCCTGATGTGATTCAGGGAATGGGATGATAGAAGGCACAGAAATATACTTATATGAAAGAAAAAGTCTCTATTATCAGTCCTAGAAAGGAGATGGAAGGAGGGGATATGATTAAAGTATACATTTATTTTATGTAAAAAAGCTATCCAGAGAAGGTAGTTTGGAAGCTTTTCTGTCTCCTAACACAAGAACAAAGAGATACAGGATGAAATTAAAAGGCAGCAATTTCAAGGCTATCAACATATGTGTGATTAGATTGTGGAAGTAATTGACACAGATTATTGTTGACATCAGGAACCTAACAAATTTCAGAGATGGAGAGAATGATTACTGTGAATAATAAGAATTTCTGGAGCTCCAAAAGAAGAGTATTGGAAAGGAGTTAACCCTCGTGCTTTAGGCTTAGCTGGTTTAAATACCAGGTTTTAGGGCAGATTATCTCACACCTGTCTACTAAAAGCCCATCTTTACACTTTCCCATGAAGCACCTGGCTGTTACCAGAGACAGGTACTGCAAAACATATACCGTGGATCTGCTCTAATATGGCAATCCATGTATTTTGTATAGGTGCAACTTTGTTGACTCTCGGGGATTTTGATTTGTCTATCACTTAATGGAAGTTTAACAATGCTGCAAATCCATTGCTGTCAGTGGGATGATCTTTCCTTTACAGTGACACTTCTTAGGATAGAGGAGGGTTAGATCCATTTTGTTTGTAAGTAGTATTTGTTATAACCTGTTTTCTGTGTACTACACCTTTAAATGGAGAGAAATCTTCTTCCTTACTGGAGAGGTAGATGCTATTTTGTATTCAGATCTACCTGCTACAGAAGAGATATATACTGGGCTCTTTCCTCAGCTAACTTACTTTTGTTTTTCTTCTTTTAATATAAAATAACCCTGACAGATTATCTGGCTAGACAAGAAGCTCCTTTTGATTTATGGCAATATAAAACTATGTAAGAAATCTTATGTATGGAAACATTGGGAATAAGTTTTAAAGTTTTTTTTTTTAAGTTTACTTTGCATGTAGACATGTATACAAAGTTTTGTAACTTGTTTGATCCGAGATTAGCATAGAAAACTATCAATGTCCTATGTACACCAATAAAACCAAAGGCTGGTCAATACATTTTTTAAAGTCCAGTACAATTTACACACTCGCCATTTGAAAGAGCTACTGAAGTTTCCTTTGAGACTATCAAAAGGTTGAGATTTTTTTCCCCGCAATGGCTTTATATTTTAATTCATTCTTGTTCTGTTTGACCTTCCCGAGTGATGCTAAAATTTATCAGAGGGTCAAAAAGCTGTGGAGGCCTGCAGGAGACACAAAGCCAGAAGAATGAAGAATGCTAGGCAAAATCAACACATTTCTAAGGAATGTTACGTACTGTGCACAACATAAGACTCCATAGGTATTGCTCATTAGGATGGTAAAGGGAAGTGTTATTTATATACATTAAAGGTAACTTTTATACTCTTCAGGTGTGGGGGGATTTGTTCACACACTTCCCATTCCAGTGTCTGTCACTAAATGCCAAGATTTTCAGATCCATTGAGATTAGAATCTATTCTAAGACTTCAAGTTGACTTTCAAACTCACACTTTTCATTAGGCATTTGAACTGGCAGTAGCCAGCCCCCGTGATGCTTTTTTATGAGGCTTGGGATTTATTTTAATTAAAAAAAAAAAACCTTTTATTTCATATAGATGAAAGTCCCAAATTTTAAGCCAACCCAAATTGAGCTGAATCTCTTTTTCTACTGAAATGTTTCTAAGGAAAAGAGAGATCAGATGGGGATGTAGAAACAGAAACTGTACCTGACTTAGCTGAGGTAGCCCATTTGTTACCTGCCAGGATGTTTCTTAGAAAGATACAAATTTAGAGAATCCTGTTTCTTTACTTAGACTTCTTTCTCCTCATTAGGCATACATAATTCCCTTTACTTTTAATGGTAGTTTAATGTTTTCTTTGAAATTGAGACCAGTTCTTTATTCAAGTGGCAAAACGGAGCTCAAAAGGGAGTGCGATAGTGACAGTTCTCAAAGGGGAGAAAACTGCTACCCTGGCATAAGGTTTACACATTTCCGTCAAAGGACTCAATGCTGCAGCATGCGTATCTTTAAAAAAACCAAACAACCCCCAATAAGTGTTTCCTGTTCCAGAATGGGAGAGGTGGTAAAGTAAGTGTGGTGGAAGAATGGAAAGACAGAATTTTAAATGACACCTGTATATGATACATGAAGTATCTTTCAAGCCTCTGTCCGTCCCAAAACCCCGCAATTGTTTTTGAAGACCACAGGAGAGGGACCAAAGTAATGTGGAAAAAAATAAAGGAATAAAATATTTCTCATAAATTATACTGGTATTTTTTTTTTTGTTTTATGCCTTTCAATCACTGTATTCTCATTTCATGATGACCTTTTAGACCAAATCTAGATAACCCAAATCAAAGGAAAATTTCTTCATATTCTCCCATACTTCATACTGAATTCATTTGAGCTTTGAGGAAATATATTATTGCAACAAATCACCATTGCCTACTTATTCCCGCAATCCTGTTCTGACACCTTCAGAGAAGATCCATGACTTAGCATATGAAGTGGATTACCTTTCACCCCAATTAATGTTATTATAATGAGTACCAAAGAAAGTAATAATGTTTTGCCACTTATTATCAAGTGTTGCTGGGGCAATCTCTTATATTCACAACCTAGGTCACTGGCAGTACCGACATGATGGCAATCATGCTGCAGAGGTTTAAACCCAAATGAAATAATGAATAAATAGGTCAATTTAATTTCTAGAGTTATCAGTCAGATGCTGTGAGGGACAACACTAGTGAGATAGGATTGTCTACGGGTTTCTCAGTTCTGTCAGAAGGCAGACTCAATGTTCCAGGCATTTCAGCCTATTAAAATATTATAGTTAAAATATATAAAACTGATGTTCTTCCTTGAAACAAAGAAGAAATGATATCAGAGGTAAATAATGGTAGATAGCTTTATCTAAAGGGTTTAAAGGGATTTTAACCAGCTATGATAAATTATTGGCCAATTATATTTTAAAACTTGCCAGTGTTGTGCCTGTTGGGTACCTATTGGCATGAGAAGAAATTACGTTAACTATTACATTCACTGACAATCTGTCATTCTTAACAGTTTTAAAGAAATACATAATTTGATTGTTTAAGTTAATCTGATCACAAGCTATTTTTTTACTGTTCATTTATTAACCATTGATTATATACAAAACAATCAGAAGGCAGATAGAGAAACAAGAGTACTTACTTACAAATGCTTTGACATATTGAAATAATGTGTCTAAGGAATGCCCTTCAACTTCTCATATAGGAGCAATTTGGTTATTATGGGAGACCCGGCTTACAAAGCAGAATATATGTCTTAGGCAGGAGATCAATAAGTTGGTACACTACCTTGTCTGAGAGAACTTCTGATTATGCAACTATGGTGAAGCATAGCATTTAGTAAGTTTGCAGGTGCCCTATGGATGCACTGCTCTCAGCACAATGCTCTCCCTTTCTGGCATGGCTATTATTAAATTTTATTTATGCCAACATTGTGTTTGCTGCCGTATGATATACAAATAAATATTGTTCTCCTATTAATCGTAACATTTCAAAGAGGAACATAAAGATGATGGACACATCAAAATTTTGTCTACATATGTATATACTTGTGTGTGTGCACATGCACATGCACATACATACACACACATCATTAAATTGACAAATTGTCAATGGGACTTATTGACTAACTTTTGATGGACTTAGGCTCTGGTGTTACTTAATCGCTTTAGAAAATGTTGTACATCAAATTAATCAAATAAGTTAATCGATTCAAATCTAATTCAGCTCTTTACATACATAAATATAGAATAAATAGGTGTATAGAGTGATACATAGATGTGCATGGGCGCACACATGTACACACATGCAAATTGTCAACAGTATTCTGAAGACTGTTGTAAGAGACAAGACTTGCCTGATTTTTGTATATGTTCATTTGTATACCACACACACACACACACACACACACACACACACTCTCTCTCTTTACAAAGGAATGAAAAATTTTAACATTTAAAGTAGGTAAATCAAAATATTTTGTTCTGATTATAGGTTATACCTGATAACTTATACTCTTGTCTTCAAGCATAGGTAGGTTATTGCTATAATATGTACTTGTCTATTGCTTGGAGCATTTTGCCAAAACAATAAAACAGCAATAAAAGTGGCAGGAATTCCTAGAAAATTCAACCCCCCATACAACTGAATATTTAGAGCAGTCCCCAACAAAACTTTGTTTCCCTTTAGGCTTCTGGTGCCTGTGCAAAAGGACACTCCTACCAGCATGTCCAGAAGGTTGGCAACTCTGATTAGTTTTGTGCCAAGGATAGAAATGAATCTTAAGGCAAAAGCAAGGTAAATACATCTAAACTGTTATTTTTATTCTTAATCTTACTCTGACTTTCCCCAAACGCCAAACAATTTCTAGGTGAAACAAGTGATATAAATGGGTCAAAGCCAGATCATTCCTATAGGTTCTGAACCTTTTAGGGGACATACAAAGGTTTGCTGTACCTGGTGTACAATCATACGGGCTACTTCAAGCAGCATGACTGTAGACCTGGAGCAGTACATGCAGATATTCTCAATGCTGGGAGTTAGGTCAATCTAAATGCAGTATTTGCCTGTACCCTCTGGCTTCAGGCCATCTATATATAGAAGGCTTGCCCTGGAGTATAGTCTAGATTGAGAGGATTATGATCACTATACAGTCAGCCGAGAGAATTATTTGTCTCCAGATGGCAACCCAGAATACCTACTTACGTACTGAGGAATGTGGCGTCATAGGCAGCCAACAGGAAATGCTGTGCACAGGTAATTCTGGACTCCTGCTCTTCCTTGCATTTTAGGTGTCTGATTTAGGGCTGCATTTTAGTCACATTTATCTTGGGATCCAGAGCAGCTGGAGTGTAGGTGCCCAATGAATACCAACAGTACTGAGTTCAGTCCAAAGCATACCATCCACGGTCACTTTTATTCCACATAAAGAAGCACCCTAACCACATCCTGTGGAAGCTGGTTCACTGGGCATAAAAAAATGCAAGAACCATGGAACCTGGAAGGAGGACAGGGAAGGGAAAGCCTGGTTTTGTAGCCCTGTAAAAATGGTACTCTTTTAGAAAGGAGCCTATATTTCTGGTCCCTACTGTCAATGGATGCCACCTTAGGGTCATTTATGTTTTCCTGGTCATTTATGATTTTCTTTCAGTGACTGTCTAATGTAAAATGGCTTAACAGTCCAGACATCAGGACCAGAGGAGTATTATTCCTACTTAACTACAAAGGCAGGCTTCCTCTTGCTTGGTTTTCTCCTTGCTTTATGACTCTTACATATTCTAGGGGTCCACCTTCAACAGGTGGGGCAAAGGTGGCATGACAGGGCACTCTCTTGAAATATAAATGTTAATCCCTTCAGGATGAGGATGTCTAGGAACCCAGGTTCCCCATTTTCTGAGTGAGTGCTCTTACTTCTAGGGTATTATGCAAAAGGTGGACGCTGCCCTACTCCTGAACTTAATGCGGTTGGTGTAAGTTAGGTGGGTGCCCAACCCAACAGTTAGAACTCTCCAGGATGGGGGGCAGCAAACTGCAGCCTGAGGCTGGTTTCTGCTTGTGGCAATGTTGGTGGCCAACAGTTTTGTCCTTCTGTCCTGTGGGTAGGTGTCACGGACTGGGGCCTAGGAGCGGCCGTGATCTCTCTAGCTCCCCCTGCCGTGCCAAGTAGGTGATTCAACACCCTCTATCTCATCCGCCACGTCTTGGCATTTTACAATGGAGGCTGCTTTATTGTCCTCTTTGACATGGTGCTAAGTATATCCTGTCCCCTATCCTGGATGTACTGACCAGGTGCACCCCAGCCTTATGGGCTATGCGTGCCTCCAACCTCCCCTTTAGCACGCCCCAAGCCTCACAGATGTACTGGACGTTATCTGGTCAGTTTCCTGTATGCGCCCTTCACCAGCACCCTTGGGCTTGTCACGCAACCGGCGCCCCTCTATCCACTAGCCCTCTCGGGCCTACTAATTATATCCGCCCCCCTCCTGGGGACCGCTCAATATACTCGCCCCTCCTGGGGCCTCTCCACACACAGGTGGTGTCCCCCCACTGGGGCCTGTCCCTCCGCACACTAGCCCTCTCTGGGCTCTCTATAATCATGGACTCGCCCTCTCCAGGCTCATCTCTGTATTAGCACCCTACCCTGGGCTTCTTTTCCCATGTGCCCCCCTTTGGGGCTAACACAAGCCCCTCGGGCTTCTCACTGGTGCTCCTTGCAAGTGGGGCTCAGGTGGCCTTAGCCATGCCTGGCCCCCAAGATCCTCTTTGCCCCTTCTCAGGGCTGGGGTATTACACCCTGAACTACAGTGCCCTTGCTGGCACTGTGCACCTTGTCAGGGCTGGGGTAATACAGTAATTATGGTGCCCTCGCAGGCCCCGGGGTCTCCACCACTGTGGAGCCCCTCAAGGACCCTTCCTAATTGGGGGTCAGGCACCCCTAGCCTTACCTGCCCCCTTGACCCCTTTCTCTGGGTCCTGCCCCCCTGGGGCTTCTACCTACACCCACGCTGGGCTTCCTTTCACTAAGCATGCCCTCCCTGGGCTCCTCAATCTGTTCGCCCCTTCTGGGGCCAGGGTCTAGACGCCCCACAATACAGCATCCCTCTCTGGCACTGGGAGCAGCCGACCTCCCTGGGGAGCTCCTACAGCCTCACCCAGTCCTCCAGTATAACAATAACTAAACAGAACCGTAAGCCAGCCGGCTGTAACACAACAATAAGCCTTCTGGCTATAACATAGGATCTAGGCCCACCTGGCTCTCTTGCAAAGGCCACCCAGTCAGGGTTCTCTCCACCCTTACCACGATGCAGCCCCTTGGGTGTTCAGGCTGCACCACTCATCTCTGCTCAGCTTAACACTCCTGCACCTCAGGCTGCCAGAAGGGAACTGCTGCTAGGCAGCCTGGGCTGTTTATAAAGGCCCGGCCCTGCCCCTTCTGGTCAGGTGACCAGCTGCAGTTGCCCCAGCAACCGACACCTGTGCTGTCTCAGGAAGCTTCAGCAGCCCTTATTCCTTCATAGGAACAGGGCACCCCGGTGCTCCTGTGACACTAGGTGCCTAAGCATCAGGGAGAAGGAGTGGCAGTGGCTGGATCATAATGCTGGCCCTGCTTAGACCCAAGCTAGGTCATTCTGACTTGCTGCCAGAAAAGCCTTGTCAACCCCTGTTCTAGGGAATTAAGCAGAGTTTAGGCATTGCAAATTTCTGTGGGGATTAGAAACCTAACTGCTTGAAACGCACTGCCCTGACCATGCTTAGAAGCCCTAGGCTAGGTACCTGAGGAATCTTTCTAGGACAAAATAGAGTTGCTTGGTGCCTAAGGGTTTTACAGCTAGCTGCTTAGACAGGGTTTATTTGGATGGCTTTTTTGACTTACATAAAGTCATCCAAATCCTACTGTCACTGCAGAAATGTATACCTCCATGAACCAGCTAGCCTCAAAGATTGCCTATACATGAGTTGGGAGGCTGCTCTGGTGTGCTGTAATTACAGCACGTCAGAGCAGACTCAGTTCATCGAATCTGCCTCTATGTGTCATGCATCAGAGTCCCCGCGCTTCAAAATGGCAGAGGGGGCACAATGACTAAAACTCATTTGATGAGCTTTAGATAAAGCACCTCTGCCACCATTTTGCAGCATGGGGGGCACTGATACACAAGATGCGTAGTCTGGCTGGAGTGTGATAATTACTCCAGCAGACTCGATTAATTAAATCTCCAAATGAGACACTCTGGATGCTTTAATTAGAGCAGCTCTCAGAGTTGCTCTTGTTAAAGTGATCCCCCCCACTCCTGGAGCATGTGTAAAAATGCCCTAGGGGTGCATCCTCATGAGTGGGAACACGCATCTCCCCGGGGACAAATAGCAGCAGCACATATCTGTGCTATTAGATGTCCCTGGGCATGCCCCTGCATACACAGTGTGGTGTGTGGCAAATTGCCCCGGATGGGGTAGGAGAAGCTGGTGCCAGTACCCAGGCTGTCTCTAGCAGCCTTCCCTGGGGACATGGGTCCCTTCAGGGGACTGCAGCAGTGGTGATCTGGTCACGTGGAGCCTGGCCAGCAGCCAGGATATGGTTCTGGATGGCCAAGCTTCGGTTTCAGGTGGTAAACACTGAAACCATGTGTGCTGCCCCATTTTTTTGGCATGTTTTTTTTTTTTACACTGGGATCTCCTAGTGTCAAAAAAACCTGCCATGCTATAAATTAGCAGTGTGGCGAACATGTGCACATGCAGCATGTGTAGTTTCCAGCATCACAAATAGGTTTGTGGCACTGCAAACTGCATGAGCACACTTGTGGGGATGCGCCCTAAGGTGCCATCCTGCCTTGCCTTCTGCCCGACTTCAAACTAACTTGGCTAACTGTCTGTTTCCTTATCAGTAAACCAATATTTACCTTACCTCCCAGGATTTTCCTTCAGTTTAATTATTTGATTATGTAACATCTTTGTGTTGAGATCCTTAGGCAGAAATGCAAACCAAGATATCATTATCATCCTGAAGGGACCTTTTCAAGGCTGACAGTTATCAGATATCACTGGTTGTGTCTACATGAGATGCTGACTGCACAGTCGTTACTGCACAGTTATTTAATATATGTATAAACAAGTACTAAATGACTGGGTAGTAACCAAAGTTACTATGCAGTAATGTTGCCAAATGGCTTTCAGGTGACACTGACTGTCCAGTAGCTTGTTACTACTGTGTAGTCGCGTTGCGTCATGCTATCTGCCATGCGATGCTACTGTGCAGTAGTAACGAGCTACTGCACAGTCAGTGTCTAATGTAGAAGTGGCCACTAATCATAAAATACACCCCCTTTCTTAGTTTATCTAACAGGTTCTACAGCTTACAAACAAATGAACAAACAACATGAAAAACTCTATTTCTCCTTAGTTGCAAGACATCATCATACCATCTCTTTGTTCTTTTTTCTTCTGTTCTGCTTCTGCTTTGAAACCTGTTGATTTCTAGTCATTGTAGTGCCCAGAAACTTGTATATGTCAGACTTTATAGTTAATTGCATGACTGTGCAGGCAGCATGGAGAGACAGAACAGAACAGTATGTACTACTGCTTCTAAGACCAAGAGTGTAAGTTATGGTAGATATAGTTTAGGCAAATATTAATTTTGATATCATTCCTTTAAAACCTCTTGGTTTTTGAATGCTTATCTTATTTGATCCTTGTGCAATAAATTTATCTTCCCTTTTGGCCTACACAATGAACAATTCAGACTCTTTTTGAGCTCAGCTTACTTGCCCGTCTACGGTTCTCTGAAATTCACCCAGTTTCATAGACCTGTTTCATACCTGTGTCCTGTATCACAAGTGATGCCAAAACGTCTGTGGAATGCATTTTTTTTGCAAAAATTTTGCTGCTCTGCCAAACTTTGGTGAACTGAAAAAGCTTTTTGTCACTCTGCCTTAGTTCCCATCCTCTACAGGAGTCGTAAACCATTTAAGGGTCATTTGAAAAGTGCCCCTTTGCTCCCTGACAGACCTTTGAATATTAGCCTTCCAGTTTTATCTTACTAAGTCAGCATTATTGAATGCATCAATGACTACTGCTATTTTCTCTGGGATTGCAGTGAAACTTGAGATACTAATTGCAATAAGCTAATTTGGCAATATTGTATGTACTTCCTTTAAGGCATTAGTTAAGTGTATGCCTTTCTTTACACAAAGAGTGTTTGAAAGAGAGGATGGGCTGCAAGAGCAGCAAAAGGTATGCTTTTGTACTCCAATACTGAACAATGGATAGTATACTTAGCTGACAAGGACATTGGGATATATTTCTGAGACCAATGACAACACATATACATTAAACAATACCTTAACTTTATGATAATCAGAAATAAGGATGCCAATAATAAAAATACTTAGAATTTTAGCTTAGAAATTTTCATCATGATACTACTACACAAAACCCTGACTTCATTACTATTGCTACTGTGGGGAAGATAAGTATTATTGCCTTTCCTTAACAGATGGGGAAACAGAGACATAAGAAATGTAAGTAACATACCCAAGAGCATGCCAGAAATTTGCACATGGATTTGAACTTTCCAGTCCTCTTGGCTTGTATTTCTACTGATGCATTCAAACCAGATCAGTCTTGGGTTTGGTGCCTAAACCTACAGTTTTTGTTTTGGTGCCTGCCCCTGAAAGAGAAAAGTCTTTTGCAGTCAATCTAGAATGTTTAGTTCAAGCTGAAACAAAATATTTTGCTTCATTTTGAGGTTATTTAAGATCCTTTTCGACATTTCTTAAAAAATTGGTCCATTTTGAAATGAGAAATTAGCATGTTTCCATGTTTCATTTAGAAATATCAAAACAAAACACTTAAACGTTTCCAAATCCCTCCTGCTGTCATATCATTCTTTTTGTCTCAAAGTTTTTGCTGAGTTTGACCTCAATTCATAAATAGTTTTTATCCTTCCAAAAATGTCTTCTCAAAAAAATATTGTACATTGGAAATACTTCAACCCACTTTTACAGAAATCAACGGGATTCCTTCTCTTGCCTTTTTTAGCTCTCCTTACAGAAAGTCTAGGGATCTTGCCTACAATGTTATTACACATAGAAAGCATGTATATTGAGTAAGAAAGTGCAATATTACAGATTTTTTTTTAACACAGGGGTCAGCAAGCAATGGTTTATGGGCCAGATCTGGTTTGTGGAGCCAGTTTATCTCCCACCAATGTGGGGCTTTGGCAACACTTGCTGTTGGTGGTGGGGTGGAAGGGTGGGGTCTTCAGTAGCATTTGCTTTCCCTTCTGCCCTGAGGAAAAATGCCACCCGTGGGTGCTCTCCCCATGCTGTCATAAGGATGGCAGTGGCTGGGTCCTAGTGTCTTCCTACTCGCTATCTCTGACTCGAACTGGGACACTCTGACATGCAGCCTAGAAAGGTTTCCAACCACTGGTTTAATGCACACTCATCCCTTAACCACAGTTTAGGGCAAGGATGAACCATTGTAAGGTTAATGGTATTGCATGGACTATAACGTATAAATGCTAGCTTTCAAGTGTTTATTATTTTCCTATGAGAAAAATAGTTGTCAGAATACCGAATGAGTCTTGCTTTGATTGCACTTAATACATTCTCAGCACATGTTACGGGCACGACAGTTCTGGCTAATTAAATCAGAGCGCGTTCATTTTCCAGATAAGAAATCTTGTTCTGTATCTGTAGAACATAAGGGAATAATAGATGTCAAGAGCTGAGTTTGTGAGATTTAGGAAGGACTTCCGATAATTGTTTTCTCTGCTTCTTACATTCTATCACCTTACCTTTACAGCAGCTTGGCACACACAAGTTAAATACATATATACACTGTACTGAACATACTGAGCTGTTTTGCTTAGATAGGGTGAAATGCACTAGCGTGCAGACAGCCTGTCTCTGAATCACTGATGTCTCATTTATCCTGTTTTAAAGACCTACTTTATGCACAGCCACTGTGTGGGTGCTGTGCATAGAGACAAATTCTGTCAGGAGGTGCCAGATTTACATAAATCCCCAGATTTACATCATGAAATCCTTAACTGATGGAAGAATAAATCCCCCTCTTATCAATCTGTGATGAGCTGACCTGAAAGAATCATATTCTTTTTCAGTTAGTATTTGGGAGTTTTGGGTGGCAGCCATTGCTTCCTCCTCCATTAAACCTGGAGCTGAATTAATGATATCAAAAAGTTTTTCACAGTTACTCTTCTGATTATTGTACATGAATCCACTTTCACTAATTGTTTGCCTCTTTTGAATTGTCCTTCTGGAGGCACTGTTATGACACATTTATTAGCTGGAGTATTCGTGGAAACAATGAATGTTAGGCAAATATTGGAGAAGTTTCCTAAACACTCATTTTGCTTTCTGTGAGGACTTTATATTGAAACCTGAATATTCTCATAACAATCAGACTTATGCAATCAGTATAAGCATGGCTCTAGAACAGAGAAACTATTATTAAAATAGAGAAACAAAAACAAGACTTAGATTTCTATTCACACAGCATATCCAGCATGTTCAATGCATTGATTTGAATAAGCTACAGGCAAGAAATATTTATGAACATTATTTAGCAAATCACATATAACTTGTAAATTCAAGACAATTGCAATCTGTTTGTAGGGGAAAATAGAAAGATGAAATACTTCAAAATATTTGTTGGGGATGCTTTCTCCGCTTCAATTAAAACATTGATTTTTTTTCTGTGGATGACATACTGAATCTGTTTCAACCTAATAATTCATATTTAGCTGTACAAAATGATATTGGTATTCTACAGTATTGAATTTTGGGCTATCAGGAGGCGAAAAAGCATACGGGATTGGAGGAAGAAAACAATCTTAAGAGGAGAACATGCTGTAATATATGAAGATCACACTAGGTGGCAGAATGAGCACAGGGCTATACAAGAAATGAATGTCAGTGAAGCACTATCACTTCCCAGGCTGCAGAATATCCTTGCCTGCCCTACTAATATGCCAGGTCCCTCCTGTATATGCAGATGGATAATGCAGAATATTTGATCATCATCCAAATACTTCCTTTGGAAACTTAAAGGAAATGGTGGGAATCAAAGGCTACTAATAGAAATTAATAATCATGCAATTCTAAATCAGATCACACCTTCAGTTTTATTTAAAGCAAAATTTATTTCCTATCAACATATCGATTCTGTAAGTGAGGTTGAAATCCTAAGTAGAAGGACAGCTACAAGCATGGGCCAGGCCCTGAGGGAACATCTGGCTTTCCATTATTGATATACTGCTAACTTTGTTTCAATTGTAAGTGAGTTACTCCATTGACACTACTGGAATTACAGTCATTTGCACCAGGTCCTACTTTGCCACTTGAAGTGAAACATATTCCATCTGCATTGATGTATGTGGATGAGGTACAGGCAGGTGAAATGAACTGTTCCCTTCACCCAGGGCCAGATATTGGATTGCTGCACAGAAACCTCAGCTGGTGAGTTGGGACAGCAGCTGCACCTCCTCTTCGTCAACCACATAGGGCACAGGGACCACTAGATCTGTTTAATTATGAGTACTGGACACTTCCCATAGCTCACTTGACAGCCTGATTCCACAGTTCCCCTCTGCAGTGACCTGAAACACTCTGTATATGGAACTGGTGTGGAGATAGTGGATAGGCTTCATTGCATGGCTGCTCAGCTATGAAGTCACACATATATCCCCAGTGGGAAAGCATGAAAACATGAGCAATGAGGAATCATAGAAGATTAGTGTTGGACCTCAGGGGGTTGTCATCTAGTCCAACCCCCTGCTCAAAGTAGGATCATCTCCAACTAGATCATCCCAGGCAAGGCTTTGTCTAGTCGGGTCTTAAAATCCTCCTAGGATGGGGACTCCACCAGCTCTCTGGGTAACCTATTGCAGTGCTTTACTACCCTCCTCATGAAAAAGATTTTCCTAATATCTAACCTAAACTTTCCTTACTGATACTTGAGACCGTTGCCCCCTGTTCTGTCATCTACCACCACTGAGAACAGTCTAGGTCCATCCTCTTTGCAGCCATTCTTCAGGTACTTGAAGGCTGCTATTAAATCCCGCCTCAGTCTTCTTTTGCCCAGACTAAATAAACCCAGTTCCCTCAGCCTCTTCTTGTAAGTCATGTGATTCAACCCTGTAACCATTCTCATTGCTGGACCCTCTCTAATTTGTCCACATCCTTTCTGTTGTGGGGGTCTAAAATGACACAGTACTCCAGACGTGGCTTCACTAGTGCCTAATCACTTCCATTGACCTGCTGGCAACACTCCTACTAAAGCGTGGCACCCACGTTAGTTACAGAAGTGCAACCTTTCCTCTTAATGTATTGATGCTGGCCATCTGCCATGGCTAATAACTGTTCTTGAGAAAAAAGATAAATCAGAATAGGTTTATTTAAAATGTAATCAGCAATTTACAATTTTAAATACTATTCAGCATTTTAGTTAAGTCATGTCTATAAATTAATTACAAAATAATTCACCAGATTAGTTTTATACGTAAGGACTTTTGGAGTGGAATTATTCATCTGTCCTAATGCAATATGTTGTGATAGGCTCATAAGAAGTTATCAGAGCTTATTCACCCTTTCAACCTACCCAACAGATGTTCATCTTAAATGTTTTCTGTCATTGCCATGAGGTCTTTGACTAAAAATATAAATAGGACATAATGTATCGCTGATTTCAAAATTATTTCTTTTCCAGAAAACCAATTAAAAATAGATTATTTTTAAAAAAGAATTTCCCTCTACTTGTTCTTGATTTTTCAATTAAAACTAAAAAAATGAGAGTTATGTGAACCATGGGAAATCCCAGTATTTTAGTATGTGCCCCATGCCAGACGATGAAGTAAAAAATAACAATTTAGAAGGAATGAAAAGTTCTGAAAAAAAATTAATCTGGACGTAGCATAATATATGGGTGGAATTTTATTATCCTGTGGGTGCCTAAATGGCACTTACACAGCTGCATAAGTGACAGATTGGGCACTTGTTATTCTGTTACCTGTGGATGTGTACAAATGCTCACCACACCCGATCTAGGATCATAAGGCTTGCTTTAGCCATGTGATTGGAAGCAGTGTATATAGACTTTTACCTATATTGAGAGCTGCTTAAGTAACTTGGTGTGGGATCAGAAGTCTAGTGGATTTATTGTAGTGGGGCAGAACATGTTTGTGGGTCTGGAGAAAGGGCTTGATGGGATTTAGGGGAGGATCTGGTGGGTCTTCGGTGGGGAGGAGGGAGGGCTTTCTAGATCCACCTGGGGGTTGTCCTTTAAGGGGAGGGAAGGTGGGGGAATAAAAATAGCTTAGTTAGGGTGAGGTAGGGTAGGGGTTAGGAAGAGTGCAGCCTAGAGTTAAGGTAACTGATTGGGCTTTACCAGCCTTGGGGTTGTGCTCCCAATCTGTACAGATGTTTAGAGGATCAGGTTAACTCATTTCTGATTTGAATTAGTTCACCTACTTAGGTGAACTGACTTAGATCATGCACAGACATTTTTGGCCCTGTGTGGGTGTGCATTTTTAGGTCAATCTAAATGTAATGTCAGCACATACCCCGTGTAGCGTAGATAGAACGCTGTGCATGCACATACTACACATGCTCAGTAAGCTATGCACTGGCTGGGTAGGACCAATGAACAGCTATATATGCTAGTTTATATAAACCAAGAGAAGGAATCTCTCACATTTTACCCCGGTAGCTCAGTGACTAGGACTCAGGAATTAGGAGAACCAGGTTCTAGGTTCTATCAATCAGAAGGGGTTTGAACTTGCTTCTGACTTCTTATGATGGTTCTCTGAGGACTTTGTCTCGTGTTACACTTAGGACACGTTAACTGCATTTAAAACACTAACGTCTGAGCATTCAAACAGTAAAACATGTGGTGGGACCAACAAACTCTGTTGCAGTCCTCTGCAGCACACCACTCACTATCTATCTAAGAGTAATATATCTAAATAAAACCCATCCAAAGAGTAATGTGCAGCAAGGCCCTTAACCATGGCACTAAAGGTGAAGCATTTTCCCTGCCCTCCTCCAGTATTCTTTTTTTAATATGACCCAATGCTCCTTACATTTGCTAGTCAATAATGTCCAGACATATGTAGTGGCTGAATAAATAACAGGTGGTGGGTATAACATTTATCACATGAATAACAATATAACTGGCCTCAGCCAATGTCTACAGAAAAACAGTAAGCAAATGTAGTAATGACTCATTGATGACAGCACTGAGAGAGCTGTACTGGCAGCCTTCTCATGCAGGCAAACAGTGGCAACCACCCATACACTAACATTTGTAGCACCCTGCCAGAGAGAGGTGTCATTTATATACATGAACCTAAACCCTAATAGCTCCAGGACCCAGGAAGATTTCATATTCACAGTATGTGGAACTGAAACATATATTATAAGCTGCAGCCATCTTGTCATCCACTTCATATAAAAACATTTTATGGCTGGATATTCACTTGAAACCACTCAGGAAAACAAGCGGGTGAATACATGCTATACATATTGCTGGAGCGAGGAGACCAAAGTAATGAGTATGACATGGACAGTGGATAAGAAAAGAATGTACTGTATGGGCTATTTGGTCACTGAGAATTTACACAGATCAGTGTGCTCCTGAAAAGCTTGTAGGAGAAATGCTGTATATGGATGATGCCAGTGTCTGGAAAATGTACTGTGAAACTGCTGTATTATATTGCAAGTGATTTCTAAACTGCAGACACTGACTGACAGCCTGTGTAAAGCCATATGAAGCAAAGTACCAGTGAGAGGGAGGAAATAATTCTGTCTTGATTAATGCCTGTGTTGTAACTATTGATGCTTTAGTTGCTTGTACAAAACAAATGTGAGTGATCAGTTGGTCCTGAAATAATTCATTCTATTGAATAAGGGATGCTATTGTCTAATCCATTTCTTACTAATTGCTCCATGCCATATATTCAGGGCCTGATCCAAAGCCAAACCAAAACCAATGGGAATCTTTCCTTTGTCATCAATTGACTTAGGATCCAGGTTTCTATTGTAGGATCAGGACCAAAGAATGCTAAGTTAGCATGAAATCAAGTTTTACATTTGAAAAAGAGAAGTAGTATTTTAGATACAGTTAACAAATCGTTGTATTACATGCTAGATAATAGGCCAGCAAAAGCAACATGAGCAGGTCAAAATGCCAGTAGCAGTTAATGCTTGTCACATGATTAGCCACTGATTTGATAATAATTATACTGACAGATGGCACGAATAACACTAAGGTAGTGTATTTAGTCTATTTTATCACATATCAAACTTTCAGTAAGTTTTACCTATCTAACCTGATCAGACTTTCTTCAAATTTCACTGGGTGAATATCAGTATTCACCAGTTGCTAAATATCCTTGAAAATCTAGTCTCTATAGCCAGCTCCAGTAAGACTGAATCCAGTAAAAGATGTTTGTTCCTACAAATTAGGTGGTTAACTATTAGGCACCTCAGGTAAGATTCTGTTCTTTCTTGTCCAAGTGGCCATTTTTTGTCCATCTACAAGAGTTTTTGGTGCTTACATGCCTACATTACCCCTCATTTTTCTCCCTCATTTCCCCCCCTTCTCAGCTTTACCTTTTGTTTTCCTAATTTCCACCTATTTACATTCTCACTGACCTCCTGTCACACTTTTAGCTTGTTTCATTCTCTGGAGTCTCAAAACAGCAGAGTCTTCCTATGTAAAAAACTTTTCTTCAACTACTCAGTTGGTCTAACAAAAGATATCCCAACTACTCAAAGAACCTTGCCTGCCTACATGCCTACAGGAGTTCTATTCCTAGACATGCATGGGTAGCGATGTAATCGTGTAGACTGACAGTAACAACATATTGAGTGGCTGTGGCACTCACCTGGGAAGCCAGACAACTTGGATTCTTTCTCAACCCCTTGCAAAGAAGGGGTTTGAAACTAGTCTTACTGACTTCCCAGCACAACAGCCTAGCTACCATGCTGCAGATCAGCCATTCCAGGGCTTACTGTAGTGATCCTCTTGTGGTCCCTTGGGCAGCCATGAGAAGGAGGTATGTGGGAAAAGGAGGAAGAGAGTGAGAAGGAGGGTGTTTGTGGTGAGTGCTGGCTTGGAAATGGTGGGGGCTCAGGTTCTAGCTGGGATACTCGCTTCTGATGAAAATGGGTCAGACGGAGGTTTGGATTCAAGCTCCCTTTTGGGTGAGAAGGCCCAGAGCCCAGAAACTCCAACCTCCCTGGTGAGTGCCCTAATCACTGAGTTTTGAAAGCAAAAGAAGGGCACACTCTCTTCTCATTGTGAGGCCAAGTCTGCTAGATAGATGTTTTCATTATATCCATTTTCGGCCATCAAATATGGTTACACATCCAAAAGTAGTGCCCGTATGTGCTGTGGTTGCTACTATGCATGCTCAGTCTGCATGACAGTGTAGCTGGGTGTAGTTGTCCTTGGGCACAGAGCTATGTGCCCAAGAGTAGAATTCCTCTACTTTGGTGCCTAAGTACCAAAACTTCCCTGCAGATGGTCAGAAACTAGTGACTTAGATGCCCAGGAAAGAAAAGAATGACTCTTATTTTCTTTTAAAAAATCACCATGATGAGACAATGGTGATATGATGTTTTATATAATTGCCTAGTGAATCGAGTGCTTGCCAGGAAGTTGGAGATCTGGATGCAGTCTGATGGGATTCAAATTCCCATTTCCCATAAGAGCCTACCATTCACCAGGCTACAGGATGTGTGCATATGTGCATTTGTAGGAAGGATACTCTCCAGTCCCTTCTGTGGGAATGTGTGCCATTGTGCAGAAAGGAATGCAAGATCATGGGGCCCAGGAAGAGGGATCCCAGAGTCGAAAAGCACAATTGCCTAACAGGGAAGTATGTGGTAGTAGAGAGTCCTGGGTTCTGTTTCTATTACTGTTTGCATTTTACATTAAAGAGTCATTGGATAAAAACAGAAATAATAATAAAGCCAAGGCTTTTAACTGGTTCTTCAGCACAAAAAGTACAGCCTTCAATCTCATCTGCTAAAGGAAATCTACAAAAATTAATAGCAATTTCCAGGCCAGCCACTGAAGGGCAAAATAGTTGTCTCATGAGAAGCTCAGAAGGCCTTTGATTGTGTTGCACAGTCATTCCTTTTCCTGTCATTTTGATGATGAGGTTTAAAAAAAAAATCTCCTAACCGGATAAGATTAATGTAGCTGGGTCCAATTTAGAAGATTTTTATTAATTGCTTGGGATTAAAAAGTTTTAACCAGAAACATGGGAGTCAGTAGGGTTTCCCCTTCACCTCATCACCTGCTCTATAATACGCTTGGTTGAAAGAAGAAGCTTGTGAAATTTTTAGTGATAACATTTTGGGGAGCAGAAATCACTGTAGCATATTATAAGCTTTACCTTATTGCTGCAAGCCCCACCTATATGTATCATTCCCAGTATATGAATTGTTCTGTTCTCTTGGGGAATTTTCAGAATCAAAATTAATTGAAGGAAGAGAGAGCTTTACCACCAGATCTTAGAACAGAGAAGAGAAGCTCTTCAGGCTGCCTTCATTTCTTTTAGGATTCTACCTCTGGCAGGTGTCAGTAGCAGATTATTAGACACTTTGAAGGAAAAGGGGAGAAGGAAAGGGATAATCATATACCTCTGGGACATAGATTTTCCTGGTACTGCTCCTAGGGTGGTACAGCTACATGCTGCCTCTTGTACAGTGGAAAGTGCAAAACCATACTCTTTCCCTGAATAATTAAATTAATATTTAACTGTTTTAAAGTGCAGTAAGTTATAAAACAATTACATTTCCTTTTGCATGAAAAGGTAAATTGCCATTCAGCTTCTTTATGTAACGAATATGTATATATGGCAGGTGTAGTATCTCAGAAAATTGCAAGACACTGTGCTATGTTTTTGTTCCAGCTAGTAATGTCAGAGTCATAACTCCTGAAGCCTTGAAAACTGGAGTTACAGAGATGTGAGTATTTGAAGTGTGATTTTATAATCACAACTAGCACCGATAGTCGTCTATGTAATAGGCATGAAATGAATGCCATATTTTCTCACAAATTGTACTTTTAACTCATTTAATTTAACTGCAGACTGCAAGCTATTTAATATTATATTGTGTACTACCTTTCTTACATTCCCAGTTCATCTTTCTAACTGTAAATAGAGGTTTGTGAATGGTAATGGTAGTGGTATTATATGAGCTTTAATTTCTTTCTCTCAAGACACCGTTTTATTTCAGTGGCACAGAATTCTTTATGTTCCTTAAGATAAATTACTTGGGGTTCATTAGCTCTTTACTGTGTTTTGCATAATTTTGTTTAAGAAATTCAAAGGTAATCCTTCAAGACATTTGTAAAGCAAAACACTAATCTCTAACTGTTTGTGCAAAACTGAGCCCAATACCTGACATTGCTGTAGCAACCTTTCTTTCTAAATTCAAGTAATTCATGTATTCAGGTGCATGTAGCAAGTAGAATGCTTTCAAAGCTTTTTTTTATTCTAAAGGTTTAGTTTAAAAATGGGTGGCCTACCTACAGCACAGGTGCCACATGTGGTATGGGCAGCTTCTGTGTGTGGCATGAAGAAGACTGGGTACGGGATGGGCAGCACAGTGGCAGATACAGAAAGCAAGGAGCAGAAAGTGGAGTCTCAGATCAAGGAGGGAGCACAGAGTAGGAAATGGAAAGCAGAGCAGAAGCTTGCTTAGGGAGTGCAGGGCGGGGAGCAGAAAGGAACTGGAGCAGCACTCAGGAAGGGTGTGGGGCTAGTTTGTTGTATTCCTGCCAAAAAAGTTGGCTCCCACTTGTCTAAAACTACCGTGTTTCCCCGAAAATAAGACACTGTCTTATATTTATTTTTCCTCAAGAAGACACACTATGGCTTATTTTCAGGGGATGTCTTATTTTTATTAAGTATACC
>NW_017728918.1:71917338-71923558 GCF_001723895.1 Crocodylus porosus
ATGGGGCAAATGAGAAGGGCTGCCCGTCTTATTTACCGCTTCGCGCCGGTACGCTTAGCCACGCCTATCACTATGTCTTATTTTCGGGGTATGGCTTATATTGCTCAAATACGTAGAAATCCTGCTACGGCTTATTTTATGGGTATGTCTTATTTTCGGGGAAACACGGTATATCTAAAATTGGTGTAAACTGGAGTTTTTTCAATAGAGCAGCATCAATTCACATCAGCTGGCTCAGAGACTTGAAAGGTCTGATAACTATATGAAGCTCCTTTATATCATCCTCATAGAAGAAAGTGCCTTAAAATCCATGGAAATTATTCATAGCCATATTAAGGCCTCTTTATCTTGCCAGAGAAGTGTAAAGAAGCCTCCATGGAAATGAGTCCAACCCAACATTTTTAGTAATGTAAATCATCCTGAATTGGTGGGCGTGATCAGCGTGTAACATTTCTCTGTTCACACTGGGTGTGAAATAAATTAATCTTGGGCACATCATCATTGAGCTTAATGACTGGCCCAATATGCTTGTTAAGTGGAAAGGGGCTGGTGACTGCCATTCACAAGAATGGTGCATGTGTCTGTGCACTGACTTTGAAGCATCTGCTGAAGTGGGGAAAGAGAAAGGCCTAAGTGGGAAAAATAGCCAGAGAAAACAAGATTATTTTTCTGCTGAGTGAATCACCTTGGTGGGTATACCTTGGAAAAAATTACAAAATTGCCTGCCATCCCTTACTTATACCATTTACTATATTGTGCTGTGGGAGGTGAAAGAGCCTATATTGAAATGGGAGCAGCCAGAAGAAAATGTCAAATAAAACAAAACCTTGGATTATGCATATCTCATGACAAGATAAGAGACATTTGACTTCAGGCAGAAGTATGCTGTGTATAGCAATCATAAAAGTACAGCTGTTTAGGGGGCTGTGTGTGGCATAAAGACATACATGTCAAGCCTCAGGGTTTTACTGCATGACACACGGATTTATGCAGACTTCAGTTTTCTAATGTAGATATACTGGGTAGTTTGATACCTGCTCTGAAATTATAATTCTAACAGCTAGAAAAGCAAATTTTATCGTAGAATCATGCAGCAAATCCCCTTAGTCTGTGCTGGCTGTCAGCAGAGCTGGCCTTAGGGGTGAGTGACATGGGTGATGTTCCAGGGCACCAGTGTCAGGGGGGTGCCAGCCGCACACACACACGCAAGTAGCCTGCAATCACATCAGCGCTCTCCCCTCACCTTGGCCTGGGCAATCCCCACCCCAGGCAGGAGGAGCAGAGCCCAGCCCAGCCTGCCCCCCACCTCCAGCAGCTGGGGAGTAGGAGCCAGGCTGGGCTGTGCAGGCATCAGCAGTGGTGCCTGTTTGCCCGCCTGGCACCCCATGCTGTCATGCCTCCCCATTGCACCCCTGCCTACCTCTGCCAGTAGTGGGGATGGGGGAGAGGCATGTCACTGCAGGAGGCCACCAAAATACAATTTTGCCCAAGGTGTCATTTTCCCTAAGGTTGCCTCTGGCTGTGAAGTAGTGAAATTGCTTGCCTCCATCACAGTGGGTGCATCTACATGTGACACTATGCCACTGTGGCACCACAGTATGGTGACATAGTGTCCACAGGCAAAATCCATGATGCTGCAGTTACATTGCTGTAATGACACACTCCCCTGTTATCGTGCATCGCTACAGTGACATAGTTCCTAAAAACAGCTGTGCACAACTTTTACTGCACTGTGTTTTAGCACTTCCAAAAGGATGTATTCCTAAATGATGGCACAGTAACCATGGAACCATAATGGCATATGTAGATGTGCCTAGTATCTCTTGTCATCATCTGTGGGTTCTCTGGGCAGACCTCTGTGCTGTATAGTACCCCTCACACAATTTTAATGGGTAGGGCAGGTATCCACATATAATTGCTGTCCAGAGATCGTATCTCTGGAGAAGGGGAACTGAGGTTCTGACTATACAGAATCTTCACTGTAGTGTAACATTTTCTCTCTCACTTGTTTTCTTATGGATTTCTTGTGGGAATGGGTGACTGATTCCATAGAAATTAGAAACACAGAAGACCTTGTACAAGTGAGTGTACCTCACGAGATCCTTTTAATGGTGCTGAGCAATATTAGCCCTGCTAGGTGTACAAAAGCCGACAGAATTCATTAAACAAAACCAGAGATTTCAAATAAAAATCCATAGAGTCAAAAATATTTTGACTTGTTGTGGACTTTCTGAGTTCTTTGCAACTGAAAAATTGCTCTATTGTGTTTTTTGTAGCCAAAAAATGAGTGAAAGCTAGGGGTTGGCATTTTCCAAGAGATGCCTGGAGTCCCAACATGTTGAGAACCACTGCTCTAGTGATTTCAAAAGTCATAAGTAATAGACATTCCACATTTCCCTAACCTGTCTTATTGACAGAAATGGACAGAGTTAAGTATCTCAGAATCCAGCAGAGATGTAATGAGAGACAACAAAAGAAGAGAGATGTGGGATTCATTTTTCATGATAAGGAAAAACCGTTTAGAAGTATAAGGAGTGGGACTAAAGGTGTCTACTCAATACCTATCAGCTATGATCTCCAAGGTTTGGATATAATGAAATTTATCATCATCCCAAAACCAGCATTTTCATCTTAGCTCCCTTTTATAATGTTTAAAATTATTTTTTATTTCACTTTATTAGTGGCTTCTTCTTGTGTATTCATACATTGTTTAGTCCAAGAGGGTCCTTTTCCACTAAACTCTTGGGTGTGAGATAAAATTGGAGATGTTATAAGAATATGAGACACACACTACCTTGCAGAATTTCTGATCTGCCAAGAAACATCAAATTCTGGTGAAATTTATAATCATGAAATGTTTAAAATAAAGCAATACACTTCTTACTCATCACGGCTTAATGAAAAGAAAGTCTGAAAAGTTTTGAGGTTCACCTATCAGGTCTTATTGGCAGTGTTATGTATCTGCTTTCTATTCTGTGCTGTATCACAGCTCACGGTGGGGTTGCTCACTGGCCACTTACTACTTGGCCTGGACATACTGTCCTATTAATGCCTACTGAGTTTTTTTACTCCACTTCTACTTATCCATATGGGCTAGTGACAGAAGTTACACATAGACTGGTTTAAGTAATCAGAAACTGGTTTAAACCTGTAACAGAATAGAAGTTAGTGCACATAAACCAGTTTTAAAATGGCTGAAACTGGTTTAAGATAAACCTGGTTGAATTTAGTATCAGACTTAACTGATTTAGGTCAAACCAGTTTACATTTCTGTCCTAGACCCCTTCCTGGTTCAAGTTAAATCAGAGTCCCCCAGCATCCCAGCATTTTGCAGTCCTGGGCTGGGCTGTGCTGTCTGCTCCTGGAATCAGGGCTGGCCCCACCCCTCTGATCCCTAGCTAGAGCAGTGAGGGCTAGCTCACTGGCTTCACTGCCTCCCGCCCCACTCCAGGCAGGACCCTGCTTGGGTCTGGGGCCGGGGGGGGGGTGTTAAATTTCCCTTCCCCTGAGTACAGAGCTGGCCTGACCTGCTTAGTGCTGACTGCTACCATGGACTCCAAATCCCAGAGGCACCTGGAAATAGGAAGAGGAAATGATGAGCAACCCTACAGAGTCCTGCTGCTCTGAGTCTAGACTGCAAATCCCAGAGACCTCCAGGACAGCAGGAAAAGGAAGCAAACTCACAACACACGCTGGTTATGTGCCAGAGAGCCATGCTCTAGTGCCCCACAACTTCTGGCTTGAACCACTGCAGAAACATAGCTATATTTCCTGAATCAAAAGTAAATGCCTGTTCATTTGCTTATTATTTCAATCTTTGCAGCTTAGGCTAATCTGCAAAGACTGAATCAATTCAGCCTTGGGCTTTTTGACTGTCTGTACTTAGCGCCACTGTTACAGTATGTAAAGAATATTATTTCAGCAGAAAATAACCCCTGATTATTTCTAGTTACTAGACAGAAAAAATCATGTAATTTTTATCTCACTGGTATTTCATGTATAAACATTACAGATTTTGCCACGATAACTGTTACTAAGGTGGTGAATAGCAGATGTAGCTGGTAGTTCACTCTGCGTTAGTCTCATTATGTGGTACCTTCTTTGTTTCTTTGCTTTTGTTTTGTTTGTTCAATTAAATATTTATTGAATTTTTAAGACGAATGAATTTTCAGTACAACATAATAAAGGATTTATCTGACAATAAAACGTGTAAATGTCTCCAGAAACTTCAGGAGGATTTTAATATTAATGCATATCAAATATGGAAATACATGCAACTTAAGAATTGTTTTACAGAAGCAGAGATTTGTGAAAGCTGTCTTAAGAGTAACCCTTTATTAGGTGAGTTGCTGGTACTAATAACAGCCTAATAACAGATACATGTTAACTCAGATTTCCTTCTCTTATTTTAATCTCTTTCCTGTATGCTTAGTATGACAGAATAGAAAAAAATGGCAATACCATATGTCCTTTTTTACAATCTGTGGTTCTGTCACAAAAATTCCTGTGCTTTCTGTTTATATTTCTCTTGCCATGAATCCTGTGCCTTACGGTGGAATTTATAGTTACTATCTTTTTTGGTTTGTGGTTATACACTTCCGACCACCATGAGCTTCTAGTCCAGAACTGGGACTCATAAGTACTTTCTCAATATAAATAAATAATAGGCAATATTCTTTGTTGTCAATATTACTTTTTGTTTCCCCACTTAATCTCCTCAAAGTATTAAATCATTTCCCAAGGAAGAGAAATTCGGAGCTGGAGAAATTAGAGAAATGATGGTCCCTGAAAAGGGAGGTGGGAAAAAAGCCAAGACGTGAAAAGGGCTACTTTTTCAAAATATTCTTATTGTAAAACTCCCTTTCTAATTTCTTATAAATAGTTTTTTAAACCCTTTTTTGTTGATGATAGGAGATGTGGAATTTCAGGACTGTATTTTCCTCTTTGGGGAATTTAAGGAGAATATTTAGAAAGCCAGATTTACAATAGAGAGCTTGTTCCAACCCTAACAAAAGGTTGCCTATGGCTGTCCTTTAACATTATCATTTATGTTCCACTCTTTTAGCTAGTACTCTATGTATGAGATGGAAACAGAGTCCACGAAAATCATTTACATAAAAATCATTCAACTAGCCTTATGCTTAGACAACACACTGCTTATCAAATAAAACACAACAAAGTATGAAGCATGTGCTGGATTACCTGAGAATGAATTAAGATTTGAGATGTTATTATTTAGAATTAAAATGCAGCATTAACTCCTAGGTAAAAATGACCCCAATCCCTTTCAGGTAACTCCATCCATATATGGAGCCTAGCCTAGTGATTTGGTAGGGCTTTGTGTGAGAGGTGTATGTTAGCAGGATTGGGGCTGTGTCACTGTGGCTGATGCTTATTGATATCAGTGTAATTAAAAGGCACTAAGGCTAGGGACAGATATTCAAAAATCCTGAGCCTGAATTTATTTAATCTCTGCAGGTTAGTCTAACCTGGCTAGGGTAAATCAGTTTTGTAACCGGACAGACATCCCAGAAATACAGTCACATACCTACAGTGGCTCAGGCAAGGAGCTAGGGGGTGCTAGAGCATCCCTCCCTTCTCTTGCACAGGGCTGAGCTGACGGGTGTGTGGCCAGGCCCTGTTACAACACTGTGATTAGGGAGGGGTCCGTTCGCCCCCCCCACACCTTGATAACAGAGCATTTATCAGCTCTGTTATCAGCATTTAACACCCCATCCAAAAATAAAGCCTTGCTCATTACAAGCTCTTCTTAAACAGCTTTTTTGAAAGGAAGGAATGCAGGGACATTACCATCTGAGGTGTTGATTACCTCCAAAAAGCCCTAAGCAGACACTGCCCTGTCTGCCTTACACAGCATTAACTAGTATACCACATGCTGGCTACAGTCCTTGCTGTGGGAGAGAGTAGGAAGGGATCTCTGCTTAAGCAGCAAGTGGTAAGCGGGGTAGGAGGGGAGCATGGGGAAGCCAGCAGATCCTGCTGTGCCTGCTGTCTGCCGGAGCTCCAGCTAGGGAGCAGAGGGGAGGGACCAGTGCTGCTGTGGAGCAAAGAGCCCACTGGGATGCTGGTGGTATCTGGTTTAGCTTAAACCAGCAAAAGGTCTGGGACAGGCATTGCATAAACCAGGTTGAACCAAATCAGTTAAGTCTGATACTACATTCAACCAGGTTTATCTCAAACAAATTTCAGCCATTTTGAA
>NW_017728918.1:71923658-71947700 GCF_001723895.1 Crocodylus porosus
CCAAATCAGTTAAGTCTGATACTACATTCAACCAGGTTTATCTCAAACAAATTTCAGCCATTTTCAAATTGGTTTATGTGTACTGAACATCTGTTCTGTTACAGGTTTAAACCAGTTTCTGATCACTGAAACCGGTTTGTGTGATGTCTGTCCCTAGCCTAAGTGCTATTTTTAGAAGTGCCAATGTGATTTTGGAGCACAAGTCCCTTTTATGGCCAACATCACTTAGCCACTTTAGAAAATTCTACCCATAATTATTACTTACTACAATTAAATGTATACTTCCTGGGAATACACATGGCTTTTCTCCATATTCTTTTATAATTAAGAATAAACTTTTACACCCCGCTAGTGTGTAAACATAAATTCTCAATTCATTCTTTCAGTCAATTTAAGGTATATCTTTATATTAAAGAAAAAAGTCAGCATTTATATAAACATTACAATAACCAAATTAAAAAATAGCACATAAATGTTATTGAAGACCATTTCAGAAGTGGTCACTTGAAAATTTAAAACTTGACCTTATATGCAGTAAATTCCATGTAGACACTTCAATGAACTTTGGATCAGCACATCATTATACTCATCCATAAAAGACAGGATGGCATAAAAACATAATTAAAAGATGCTGGTAATTTAATGTTGTGAGTTTATATGCTTGAAAAACAAGTTGTGAGGTACTGAATAATTAATTACTTTCCAAAGTCTATCTCTTTCTTAAGCAGAAAAAAATGTGTTGAATACATTAATTGAATCACAGAAAAAAATGGGCAATGGGCTGGAAGGGACTTCATGAGGTCACTTAGCCCAACCTTGTGTTGCAGGACAGGACTAATCGATGTCTAAACAATCCCAGCCAAATGTTTACCTAACTTGCTCTTAAAAAATTCCAGTAATGGGGATTCCACAGCATTTCTAGGTAATCTATTCCATTGCTTAATCACTCTTAGAGTTAGAAAGTTCCTCCTAATATCCCTGTTACACTTTTTAAACTTACTTATTGTCCTATTTGAAAATGGTTATCAAATTCCCTATAAGTATTGTATATCTGTGCTGACAAATTGTTAAAATACAGATCTTTGAGACAAGAAAACTTATTGTACAGAAAGTCTAAGTCAATAAAATTATTTAGAACCATTTCAATAATTCAATTTTGGAAGTATACAAAAATTAAAAAATAACAAATACTAGGTGCATAAACTTATAAAGTAGTATAATATGTTATTATTGAGAATTAATATGTTTTTAGATAATAAAGGACTAACATAACTGGTGCATCTACACATGTGCGTTACTGTGGAGTTGAATAGTTAGTTCTGCAGTAAAGTGTCACTGGGTGCATCTACATGAGCTGCTACTGTGAAGCTGTTACTGCACATTTATTTAGTACTTGTATTAACAAGTACTAAATAAATGTGCAGTAATTGGAGTTACTGCGTAGTAGCCCAGGTGAATAACTTTTAAATCATGCTGTTGCACAGTACCCTAGCATGTCTGTGCTGTGGCATGCTACTGTGCACAGTATTTTTTGGCTACTGTGCAGTCAGCATCTCATGTAGATGCATGCACTGTCTGTCTACATGAGTGCTGGTATTAGGGCACAATAAATTAATTAACTCTGCTGTAGGTTAGTATTGTCAGGGAATGTACTACTTTATAGTGGAATAATTACATGTGCTGAAATTTACGTGTAGACAGTGATGGGCTGGCTGAGGCACAAGGGTGCTAAAGTGTCCGGGCTGCTTGCTGCCTAGCCCTGCACTTTAGCATCCTTGTGCCCCAGCCAGCCCCTTTGCCACCTGGCGCCACCACCTGAAGCCTGGGGCTGGCCCCTTGGGTCCCCTGACAACACGTGCCATTAAGGTGCTGTGATAAACTCCGGCACAGTTTGCGCCAGTTAGGTGCTCCCAACTGCATGTGCACCAGAACTGTACTAGTCTGAGCTGGGGCAGCTCAGACTGGTACAGTTCTGGTGCACGTGCAGTTGGGAGCACCTAACTAGCGCAAACTGTGCCGGAGTTTATCACATCACCTTAATGGCACGTGTAGATCAACCCAGTGAGTACTAAGTAGAAGGTGGAATTAAGGTAGCATTTCCAAATCTTACTTTGGCATTTTTGATCTTTTTAGTACTTAACTTTTCAACCTTAATGTTCCCTTAATGTAGTTTCTGTATGGAATTGTTTCTTGGTCTCTGGCATGCAATTGATTCCTTGAGAGATGTATGCACCTCTAAATAATGATTGCTTGTCAGCAAGACTATTTTTTTACCTGGCTTTAATGCAGACCTTTATTTTATAGACAGGTTCTCAGAGGCTCATGCTGTCTGATTTCTTAAGGGGAAAAAAAAGGGAAAATACTGTCATCCAGACATTCCAGACAAGCCTGGAACAGCAGCTCATTTAAATAACCACCCTACAGATCTATCAAGCTGAGCTGAGACATGCCTCAGCAACCTCTAGCAGACTCAAAATCAAGCCCTTGGATAAAGAGCTGGATAAAGAAGTGCCTGCAGTCTGATCATGCCTTGGAACTATTCGCTGAAATAAGTCTGCTAGAAAGAGAACTGAAGTGAATAGAACACATTGTTACAGAGGAACTTAATTGCTTCATTGCTGTATTACACAGAAACATATGGTTGGAAGCCTGGAGGAAAATACTAAAGGGAGAAGTTTGTTACAGTACTATAGACATTTTGCACAAACCCCATTTTTAGGATCAGAATACTATTCGTTATCAGATCAGACTGAGTTTTGGGGATGTTATGGTGTCCTCATCCTTAAAAAGATGTGCCTTATGACAGAGGAGAGATCTGTCAACAGAAAATTGGCTGGGAATGAGTTCCTTTTTGTGAGGACTCTGGTTCATGAGATTTAATCCTAAACTTTGTGTCTTGACTTGAGAGATCATGTAAGACTGTAAGAGTTTAGAGTCAGAAATAAATCCAATGGTGAAGATTAAAGAGCATAAAGTCAAAGCAAGCTTGGTATCACGGCCCAACTCCAACTCCACCTCCGTATAGGTAAGCTGCACTTATGTTGCTAAAGTTAGTTACATACTTAGTAGTATTTCAGGCCACTTATCCAGGGCATTTATACACATACTCCAGGAGCTACTTTAATTAAAGTACCAGAGTGTCTTGTGTACCCTGCACTGAAAAATGGTGGTGGGGGAACTTTAACTAAAGCTTGTGGGGATGCTGATGCACAAGATGCTGGAGCCTGCTGGAGCATGGTAATTACCATGCTTCAGCAGATTCAATTAATCAAATCTGCTCTGACACACTGTAACTACAGCACATCAGAGCAGCCTTGCTGCTCATGTATAGAAGCCCCCCCATTTTGGATCCTGTTCTCTGCAATCCTTCTTTACTCTTTGAAAGCGTCTGTCTAGAAGGCATCTTCTGTTGCCACTTCCTGGTCAACCATTTCTAGGTTCTAGGCTCCCATCACCCAAAGAGAATTTGAACCTACATCCCCCCCTTTGCACCAGGTGGGCTAAGAATGCTCTCCACACCTTCTGTTAAAACTGGCATTTTGGGCAGCCAAGAAGGAAAGCCAGAAGGAGAGCAAGCCAGAGGGAGTGTGGTTTGGTGATGTAAGCCCAGTTCCAAAAGGGTTGGTGCTTTGGGTTCTGCCCGGCTTTGTCTCCCAGTAGTGCTTCTATATTATTAACAACTGGATAAAATGACCAGACATCAGTAGGATAGCTTCTCCCCCAGTGGAGCAGAAACTATAACTCGGGACTCCTTTCCTCCCAGGGTAAGGCCTGTCTCACTTGCACTGTCCTCCTTCTGGCCTCATGTATCTTCTTCCTTCTGAGTGCCACTAAGCAGGTTATTTTGTGAAACAGATACATCCCCTTGCACAGAGAGGTGGAAAGACACTACCATTGATACAACCATTTCCTTGTGCTTGGCTATAGTTGATTTTCCAAGCAGATTAGCTTGGAAACAAATTAGATTAGAAACAAATTATCAGGCATAATCAGCATTACATGGGGCTGATCACTGACAATACATATCCACAGAATAACGGAAAGAGACAAATATAGTTGTGGATTATTGGTCTTCATCTGTCATGAGCAAAGCAGTTACTCTAATGGATAAAGATTAAACATATGCCACTAATTTTTAAGGATGAACATCTTTTTCATGTAGATGGACTGTTTAAGAAGTGTTTCATTTCCATTCATTCATCCATTTTCGCTGTTTTGTCACAGTTATGGGAGAGGTGTAATTAAGAAGGACTATAAGATTAAAAGCATATTTATTTAAATGAAGAAACTTTTACAGTTATGATTGTAAAGACATATGATGAAGAAAACAGAAATCCTTTGTATGCCATGACCTGGGGCAGCTGTAAAAGATAAAAATCTAGTGGGGCAAATATACCATATAGCCCATTAAATGTATAGATACATAATGTCTGTACACCTCCTTCCTTGGGAAGACATTACGATATTAGCTAAATCAAATGTACAAGAGAATAATTGAGACACACTGAACGCAAATAAATATAGGTAAAGATGCTGTGAAAATATCTGGAACATATGTACTATAAACAGTAGCTCCCAGTTACTTTTGATAAATGAGCTTAATTAAAAAAAATATTTTCTGCCATACTTTGTTCTCAAGATGCCCAAATAGTGATTCTATAAACAACCTTTGCTGGTGATCTGATGAGAGCTGGCCAGCCTCCTGGCACTGTCATTAGGTTGCTTCTAAATGCTGAGCTGCATTAAAAGGAACTAAATGTGCATTAAATCCTTCTTAATATCACTTTGCTATATAAGCAGTTGGTGTAGCTTCCACAGAGAGAAAATGTTATAGTGGAGGGAAGGGGAGGTGGTTTGAGCAAATGTGAACTGAAGGGGAATGGGTCTATGTGATCATGAAAAGGAGAGGAAGTGATCACTGAGACCGTCACTGTCCCTTGCTTTATACATTGTAAAAAATTCTTCTTTCACGCCATTTCTGAATGGATTGCTTTATGAAACTTCATTTAGCTGGAGGGTCAAGCAGTCCACAGATTTAGTTTCCTCTTCTACCCTCCTATTGTCATACATTGTGGTTTATTTTAATTATACTGGATACTCTGTTGATGGGAGCAATATACCCACAGTAACATGAGTACCATTACGTTGATTATCCTTAACTATAAAACAGTGTAATCATACTCTGATGGGAAGCATTCAAGTATCTCCTCAATGAGAGATTTAAACATACGGTAGCTCTGTTAACATTCTTTGTCTTCTGTGGAATGAAACACTTCACTATTGCACATACATGCTACCTTCAAGACAGCACCGTGACTAACAGTGCAAATTAATTTGTCAATAAATTCACAATTGGATTTACAAAATAGCTTTTCATAAATTTCTAAAAATATATTCCAAACCAGGTCAGAAAAGGGGCAGCATTTTCTATGAAAATTAAAAAAAAAAAAAAAAGAAATATTCTCCATTCTGGGTTTTTCTTTGTGCAGAATTTTAATGGCTTTTTTAAAGTTAAAATCTGAATCTGTTTGGTTTTCACAAATTGAAGGACAAACTATACAGCCTATAACTATAGAGTCAGTTGCAAAAGGTGGGCAAGTATACCAACAATTTTGACTTTTGCGTAAAAACTCCAACATTTTTTTCCCCTGAAAACTAAAAACTGAAATGTTTCTTGAAAAAAAATCTAAATTTCAACCAAACAGTTGTTTTAATGGAAACTTGTCTAAGACTGTTATCTGTTTGTCATATCCATCTTGCCCTTTGCCTCTTTTCTATACTGAACTGCTTCTCATTCCTTTCCTATTTCTTTCCCTTTTCTTATTTCCTCTGTTCTCTCCAAATGCCCTCCTCATACTGTCTTTTGTGTGACTCTTTCTGGTCTTCATTTTCTGCTCTTTCTCCCCACATTGTCTTCCTCTCGGATCCTTTTCTTTGCTTTTTCCTCTTCTGTTTTTCTTTTGAAGGTGATCATTGACATGTTTCCATGTGTGTAAACCATCATCCTCAAAAACAACCTCCTCATGCCAAACTATACAAAAGGATGAAGGCAGGAAGGCAAGGAAAGGTGCATTACTGCTGTTTTCTTTTTAATGTCTTCCAGTTCCCCTGAGTAGTGTGGTCTGATAACTCAGAAACCTAACTTATAATGAGATGTCTTTATTGGCATGATAGCATATAACAGTTTTTCTCAAGTTAATACACAAAACATATGTGTCTAAGGTAGTTTTCTCAGTGTGTTTTATATTATACATCCACGTTCTACTAATGTAACGACAATATTCAGACATCAGTAGTTAGCTCCTATTTGCCTTTAAGTGTATCCATTTTAAGCAATTTGTCATCTCTTTGTTTTTAGTAATATTAAATACACAACCTTGCACCTATCTTTTAACAGAGGAGAAATGTTTGTGCTTGGAGCAGAGCATTCAGCCGAAGATTTTTTTTCACCCTTCGGCCTTGTGGCTCTTTAACGATCTGCTGCATGCTGTCTCTTTCTCTAATCTTCTGAGAGATTCAGTAGGCACAAACTGTACTGAGAAAATTATACTCTACCCACACTCTGAAACTGTGAGTTTGATTCCAGCATGTCTGGTGGGACCACTGCTAAAAATCAGCATCTAAAGGAGTAGCTCATTTGAATTCTCAGTGCACACGTGAGTTAATAAGAATGTGCTTGCAGACTGAAGGCTGATGTATGAAAGACACAGTTCTATACCACCTCAGGAGCACTCCTAATAGTGTGACCATTTTTTTCTTTTCAGTGCTGTCAAATGTATCAATGTCTGATGTCATTCTTTCTCAAAGAGAGTGCCTATTAATATGTATAAAGTAAAAAAAAGTTCATCCCTTTGCATTAACATTTACTCATAGCAATTATATCAGAGCTTATTGAATTTCTAGGCCCCTCTCCATACTACCTCCCACCAAAAAGAGCACCAGGTATTTGAATTTTCATGAAACTCATGAGACTGTACAAATGTGCGTGCGCATATAAAAAAACCTCAATGAATGAATAATTTTGCTGCTGCTTCATATTTTGCTGTTGGATAGTTGTAACATTTCCTAATGCTAATAACTGTGTATCTGCAGCTAGACTGAGTCATTAGGCTCACATTTGTACTTCCCCAGGAAAAGTAAAGGCAAAGCAGTGGGCCTTAGAGATGCACACTTTGACTTGCTTCTCTCTCCTTATTCGTAAAAGGGGACAGGTAATTTGTTTTATCCCTTTCGGTGGCAAGTGTCAGTGTGAACTCATAGGGCATTTATACACATACTTTTCTGCCCCGCAACGCACTGGAGATCTGCCGGTTCTAAGCAGACTCAATTCATTGATTAATAAAGTCTGCTCCATGCGCGAGCTGAGGCAAACTGTACTGCTCTGCATGTGCTTGTATAAGCGGAGAAAAGTGCATCAATGCCCAGAAAATGGCAGCAGTGCGCTTTTGAACTAAAACACCTCTGATGTGTTTTAGTTCCAAAGCACGCCACTGCCATTTTCTCAGTGCTTGCACACATTTTGCCACTTATACAACTGCAAGCATTCCAGCGCTGGGCCCTTGCATGTGTAAAAATGCCTGTACTCTTTCCCCTCTCCCTATAATTGCAGGCACAATTGAGTCTGAACAGTTCTTACTTGACTGTGCCAAAGAGGAGTGTATCAGGGAAGGTCTATTGTACTGCATCGCAGAACCAGATGTAGGGAACATCTGATAACTAGGGCTCTACTCTAATAGCAGCTAGATTTGCCAATTTTCACAAGTTGGTTGTGACACAAAGAGCAGATTTCCCAGACGTTTTGCAGATTTGCTCTGGGAGCCCTGCCCCTCGGTGCTGATTGTTGGAGAGGCAAGATGGGGTATGAGAGATGAAGGGGCGGTGGCCATCTTTTCTGTTGCTCTTTGTGCTGCCCTATCAGCCAGCCCCTTCTCCTTCTGGGTGGGCTGTGAGTCTGGGCTGTTCCATTCAGAAACCATTTTATTTTTATTAAGTGGGGGTTTTTTTTATTGATTTTGTGGATAATACTAGATTTTGCAGTTTCCATGAAATCCACAAAACAGCATTTTAATGAGTCCCTACTGATTACGATTCTCTGCATGTAGGGCCACCTACAGGTTTGGATTCTGGATCTTTCCTTTCTTGAAATGTTTCCCTGTCCACATGTGTCTAAACAGAGTCTATGAGTGTGCATTTTCAGTCGATGACCTGCTTGCTTTTTGTGCTGTGATAATGTTTATTTGCACACGTGTGCTTGTTGCTGTTGCTGAGGGTGTCGATTCAAAGAATGGCACATTTACTTCGAGTTTTCACACGTAAGCTTATATGGTAACTCTTCAATATACAATTCACATGCACACTGTCTGCAAGATCTACACTAGGTGATTCAGTTCTAGGTACAATTCAGATCATTACCTGAAGCCAGGGCCTTCTTATTTGTTACTGGATGCAGTTCCAGTTGAGATGGACTCAGGTGTTTGTACTGGCATTTCCTTTGTTTTAATTGGAGGGAGATGATGGAAGGGAATTTATGATGAAGGCCTTTTGACTCCAGAGTTCACTTCTTGGTCTGATGTATCCTGAGTCTGTTGTGTGTTCTACACAACTGATCTGTTTTCCTAGGCTCTTGAGAGGAGTGTTTCAAAGGGCAAGTTCTCTTTTCTTATTAATTCTGAGTGGGAGAAGGGAGAAGAGAATTGTGTATTTCAATATTGGCTTGTTCTGTATACTCTGTTGCTGTTGTTATATCATGAAAGGATAGTGCAGAGTATAAAAATAAACAGAACTGGATAATTAAATCAAAATCAAAATTTCCCTCCTGACGGAAGCTTGTTAGCATTTTATTGCATGGCATAGGGACTGGACTAAGAGCTGCTACCCTCATCTTGCAGTTTCTCATTGAGGCTCTGATCTTGCACAAGCGATGCATCAGGCAGATATCTGAAAGCAGTGCTTTGCAGCATTAAGGTCTTAAGTTGCAAGCTCCTTAAGGAAGAAACTGTCTCTTACTCTGTGGGGAGCCAGTATACAGCTAGTGTGTCCCCAGAGTTGCATTCTGTTTTGCTTTTCGGAAGCATACAGCACTTGTTTTCACTTCAATAGGAAACACTTAGAGGCTTAGATGGATCCTTGGTTACCCTTGAAGTGTGGGCGCTTTCATTTCAATAGGGAATTTTAACTTCTGCTAAGATGCATCTGTCTAATTAGAATTCTGCTTCTCTTTTACCGTGTAAGGCACATGTATTTTGGCAGGGATTCTGACCTGAGCCGAGTAGATAACCATGTACGTGGGCAACTTCATCTCCTCACTGAAATTCCAGCAGCTCATCTATAAACAGTAGAGTGGTTAAAGCACTTTTCTGTGTCATGGGAAATATGGGTTCTACTCCCCTTTCATCTACAGGGCCTTGACCTCATACCTACTGTGGTTACAACAAACCGTTCTAACCTAGCGAGTGATCACACAGATATCACAGAATCATAGCAAATTGGGTCGGAAGGTCCCTCTGGAGGTCATCTAATCCAGCCCCTGCTCAAAGCAGGACCAGCCCCAAATAGATGATTCCAGCCGGGGATTTATTGAGATGGTCCTTAAAAACCTCCAAGGGAGGAGATTCCACAACCTCTCAAGGTAATTCATTCCAGTGCTTCACCAGTCTCCCAGTGAGAAGGTTTTTCCTAATATTTAACCTGAACTTTCATTGCTACAACTTGAGACCATTACTCCTTATTCTGTCATCTTTCACCAGAGCAGTCTAACTCCATCCTCTTTGGAACCACCTTCAGGAAGGTGAAGGCCACTATTAAATCCCCTCTCAATCTTCTCTTTTGCAGACTAAATAAGCTCAGTTCCCTCAGCCTCTCCTCAGAAGTCATGTGCCCCAGCCCCCTTACTATTTTTGTTGCCCTCCACTGAACTCTCTCCAACTTGTCCACAACATTTCTGTAATGGGGAGGGAGGGGGGAAGGATGAGGGAGGGGAGGGGCAAAATGACACAGTACTCCAGGTATGGCTTCACTAGTGCAGAATAGCGAGGAATAATTACTTCCCTTCTTCTGCTGGCAACGCTCCTACTAATGCAGCCTAGTATGCTGTTAGCCTTGGCAACAAGGGCACACTTTTGGCTCAAGCAAGGCAGTCCCCAGCCTGTACTGGTGTATAGGATTGTTCCATCCTAAGTGCAGGACTTTGCACTTCTCCTTATTGAATCTCATGCTCAGTCCTCCAAGTTGTCTAGATCACTTTGAATCCTTGCCCTAGCCTAGAGTATATCTATTACTTCCCCCAGGTTGGTGTCATCCACAGGCTTGTTGAGGGTGTACTCTATCCCATCTTCCAGATTGTTAATGAAGATATTGAACAAAACTGGCCCCGGGATCAAGCCCTTGGGCACTCCACTTGATAGTGACTGCCAACTAAACCTTGAGCCATTGATCACTACCTGTTAAGGTGAAAAATCCAACTAGCTTTCTATCCATCTTACGGTCCATTTATCCAACCCATACTTCCTTAACTTGCTTGCAAGAATGCTGTGGGAGACTGTATCAAAAGCCTTGCTGAAGTCAATGTATATCACATCCACTGCTCTCCCTAATCCACAGAGTCAGTCATCTCATCATAGAAGGCAATCAGGTTGGTCAGGCATGGCTTGCGCTTGGTGAATCCATGCCGACTGTTCCTGATCATTTTCATTTCTCCCAAGTGCTTAGAAATGGATTCCTTGAGGACCTGCTCCGTGATTTTTTCAGGGACTGAGGTGAAGCTAACTGGTCTGTAGTACTCTGGATCCTCTTTCTTCCCTTTCTTAAAGATGGGCACTATATTTGCCCTTTTCCAGTCATCCGGACCTCTCCTGATCACCACAAGTTTTGAAAGATAATGGCCAGTGGCTCTGTTATCACATCGCCAACTCCTTCAGCACCCTCAGATGCATTGCATCTGGCCCCGTGGACTTGTATATTTCCAGCTTTTCTCAATAGTCTCTAACCTGTTGTTTGGCCACTGTTGGCTGCTCACCTCCTCCCCAAACTGTGCTACCAGGTGTAGTAATTTGGGAGCTGACCTTGACTGTGAAGACTGAGGTAAAAAAGCAATTGAGTATTTCAGCCTTTTCCTCCTCATCTTCCACTATGTTCAATAAAGGACCCACACTTTCCCTGACCTTCCTCTTGTCACTTACATACTTGTAGAAACCCTTCTTGTTACCCTTCACATCCTTCATAGCTGCAGCTCCAACTGTGCTTTGGCCTTCCTAATTTCATGCCTGGATGCCTGAGCAATATTCTTATACTCTGCCCTAAACACCTGTCTTCCACTTCTTGTAAGCTTCCTTTTTGTGTTGTAGCTCACTGAAGAGTTATCTGCTCTGCCAAGCTGGTCACCTGCCATATTTGTTATTCTTCCTGCACATTGGGATGGGTGATTCCTGCTTCTTCAGTAAACTTTCTTTAAAATATCAGCTCTCCTAAACTTCTTTCCCCCTCAGAGTGGCCTCCCAGGGGATCCTGCCCATGAGTTCCCTGAGCAAGTCAAAGTCTGCTTTTCTGAAGTCCAGGGTCCTTACTCTGCTGCCCTCCATCCTTCCTTTTCTCAGTATCATGAACTCAAACAGCTTGTGATCACTGCTGCCCAAGTTGCTATCTACTACTACTACTACTACTACTTCCCCTGTCAGTTTTTCTGTTTTTGAGCAGCAGAAAGATCACGACCCCTAGTTAGTCCTTCCAACACTTGCAGTAGGAAGTTGTCCCCAACACTCTCCAAAAACTTCCTAGATTGCCTACTCACTGCTGTATTTCCTTCCCAGCAGATGTCAGGGTGATTGAAGTCCCCCATGAGAACCAGGTCCTATGATCAAGAAACTTCTGCAAGTGAAAGCCCCATCTCCTCATCCTCTTGGTCTGGTGGTCTTTAGCAGACCCCCACCATGACATCAGCCTTGTTGCTCTCCCCTCTAACCTTAACCCAGAGACTTTCAACAGGTCTATCTCCAGTTTTATACTGGAGGCCTGAGCAATTATACAGCTCTTTTATGTACAGTGCAACTCCTACTTCTCTTCTCCCCTGCCAGTCCTTCCTGAACAGTTTATACCCCACCTTGACAGTACTCCAGTCATGCGAGCTATCCCACCAAGTCTCTGTTATTCCAAGCACTTCATAGTTCCCTTACTGTACAAGGACTTCTAGTTCTTCCTGCTTGTTTCCCAGACTCCATGCATTTGTGTAGAGACACCTGAGATAACTAGCTGATTGTCCTACTTTTTCAGGAAGAATGAGGAGGCCTCCCCTGCTTCCCCCTTCTTGTGCTTCTTCCAGGTCTCGCACTTCCCAAATTACCTCAGGGATTTGATGTCCATCCCCCAGCAAACCTAGCTTAAAGCCCTCCTCGCTAGGTTAGTGAGCCTGTCTGCAAAGATGCTTCCACCCTGTCCTCATGCTCTGGAGAACACTTGCCTGTGATGTGGAAAGACCGGCTTTTTCTCATAAAAAGGTGGAGCTACAGCCTGCATCTCTCCTTTCCTAGTCTGGTGCCTTAGCCATTTGGCAAAAGGTGGATTCCACCACCATCACAGTTTCATTTCAGCAGCAAAGAATTCCTTGTGTGGTTTTTGTCCATCTAAAATTGGGAAGTTTTCACAGGATTTCTGCACAACCATGGCAAAATTGAATCCTAACAGAGCACAGCTGGAATTAGATGACTTCAGAGCACTGCTGATTCACTTTGTTGTTCTAGGTGAAAATGTGGACATGGATGAAATTTATGTCTTAACACTACTTTGGCCATTACGTGAGACAAAGTAGAAAAATGATGTTGTAACCTGGATACCTGAAAACTGTGCAAGTAATAAGCATCTTTGCAATGAAGTCTCATCTTAGTACTGATGAGGTTTCCTCTGGATGCCTAAGAACAGCTCATTTAAAACTGTCAACTGAAGTCTTCATTTTACTGGTGCAAAAACTGGGCTGAATACACAAATAAGATAGTATAACATGTTTTGAAAAGCTGTGAAATCACACACATATGTGTAGAAGCTGTAATGCAAGGTTAAGAATAAAATGCTTTTTTTCAGACTGTCTTATGCTGGCAATAATAGCACACTGGAAAAGGCTAATCAATCAGCCAATACTTTTCTTTGGGCCTGTGTAGCCAAGATCATATCCTTAGGTTCAGAAATGGTGGGAGCAGAAATCTGCCCCAGTAACATAATGAAGAATGTGACAATTCCTTTGGGCTGTAATCAGATAATCCAGTGGAAGACAGAAAACCAGACAGCCTCAGAAGGTCCCAAGGTCATGTCCATAAAAAATCACTATCATAGACATTACATGTCCATGGGATGAACATCTGGCAGGAAAGGAAGAAGAAAAGCTCTCTAAATAGTAACCAATGTTAATAATATCTTTTAAATTCTTTTTTGATTTAGCTGGGCTAGTATCTCTGAACTATTGAACTCACTGAAATATTAGTTGAGGCTGCTCTGCTTTGATGGATTCTTAAAACAAATATTTACGGCTTTACTACATTAAACCAAATCCATGCAAAGAGTAGCTGTCTTCTGCTTTGCCAGGAGGAGGAGATAGGTACTCTTGGCGGGATCATTTTGGTTTCTTATATTGTTGTCACTGACAGATTTGACTCCTCTAAGGATTCCTTAGACTACATTGCTGGGAACTATAGAGGAACAAAGGGAAGGAGTGGTTTCAGGAACAGGACCCGTCTCAGAAAAATGTTTTGGCCTATGGAGATACAAATATGGTCCCTACTTAGTTTTTACCCATGGTTGTATTGTAATTGGCATTTCTAATGGTGGGTCATCTAAATTAGTAGCAGAATATAGCAGTGCTTCTTGCTAGCTGCCCAGTTTTGGACACGAGAGATAAGTCAGAGCTGCTCTTGTCGTTCCCATCACCTCTGTTTCAGGAGAACCGCAGCTGACTCTAAATTTTCTTGGTCTTCCTGCTGTAAGACCCTAAAAATGGTCCCTCAGCCTTCCAGAATCATCAAAAGGAGAGCATCTATTTAATAATGGATACAGACACAGAGGCTGCTGTTTAAATGTCAGTCCTTATTATGCCTTACAATTATCATTGTTAAAATAGGTTTGTCAAAAAAAACTCCAAAATCATTCTTTCCTGGTTATTTCTCCTAATGTTCGACTCGAACATCTCAATTAACTTTCATGGCATTACAAACTTGTACAGTCAAAAGGCAGCAAGTGACCTCTGCTCCTTGGGCTCTTCATAAGTCCCATGTTCCATTTACCTGTCTTCATCCACTAGTCACCTATAACCTACCCCTGTCCCTATGCAATACCCAAAGAATAATTAATCAATGAGTAGGATTCTTACTATTCTCTGCACGTAAGTGCCAATCATCAGCCTATTATGCTGTCCCATGGTTGGCATTCCATAATTTCATGATTTAGTTGAAAAGGAAATTGGCAGGACAACTACTGACTGCACCATGGGACCACTCCACATATCTAGGGCAGTTATTATATGTGTTGTAAGGAAATATTTTCTCTGCTGGAAAAGCCTTTTAAATAAATGGAAAAGTTACAAAGGAGTAAAATTTGCTTTCCGCAGCTTAGAAAACTTTCTGTTCTTATTTCAAAGACTTAAGTGGCAGAGGGGAATCCCCTAGCAGTCACAGGCCCTGGGAATTCAATTCGCTCCATCTGTTCCCCATTCCCTGAGCAGCATTGCAGGGAGTCATACAATTGTCTGTTTCAGTAAGCAGCTTCCTGTGCAGATGGAGGTTTGATTAGCATGTATGCATGCAGTAGTAGTCCACTGCTCTAACCACTTTCAGAAACCCAGCCACAGAGAGAAATGTGGGCTTGACATTCATTAACATTCTTTAGCTCTCTGCAATGTGTACATAAAAAGGTGACATTTCCATTAGGAAGGCAGCACTTGTGGGAAATAAGGATTGAGATATTCTTACCAGTAACTGAATTGATTCAATTGCTGTACAGTTCTCAAAACCGTCAGTCACTTAAATGGATGACCTGGGTTCAGCAGGTTTGCATCTCTCCTGTGTCCTGAATGCCCTGCAGTCGATCCAGTTCATGTGTATGCAGATAATTTTTGGGCTTATTCTGCTTGAACCAGTTTGAAGCTTTTCATGAAGCAGTCATGCACATCTCACATTTTCTTAAAGTTAAGATAATCCTGAGCTGCTATTGACTGTTTCTCCATTGCAATTCTCTTGAGCTTTCCTGTCTGATTGTTCTTTTAGTGGCAATTTTCTTTATCATCCAGGTAATGCTGTTAATAGTGGGTTCTTAGCTTTTGTATGAAGTACATAGTAATTGTATAATTTAAGACACATTTTGAGAAGTATGTTGTCAGTCGGGCTTCTGTATTCTCAAAGCATACTTTTATTTCATCCTGTCTTGTCTATGTTTTGGGGTGATGGTGTTTCAGCAGACATTCCCCTAACACTGCAAAGCTAAGTTTTTTTGTGCGACTTCAAAGAAGTTGCAATCACACTGGGTCTGCACTTGGTTTATTTGGTATGTAGTCAAGAGCATTCTGTTGGCAGTCAGCAGAGAAATGGGTTAATTTTAAGATTTTGGCACTCATTTAGAAAAAAGCTTTACAGGACATGACTGCATCCTATGTATGTGGTTAGACTAGTCCCCTTCATTCACCTTTGAAATGCCTTTAATCTGCTCCATGTGTGCAGACTATGTTTTATGGATCAAGTGAATTGGCACACTAAGCTCCTGAACTATGGAATTCAATTCCTTTATGTATTATGTTCATTTTTATACTGTGATGCAGAAAGGGAAAATTTATAGCAGACATCAATAATGGTTAAGAACCACAGTACACTAACCTTTTATCAGGGGTGGCTTTATAGTGAAGAGCTTTTTAAATGAGCACTGTATTAGAACTTCACAGTAACTGTCTCCATAAATGTATGCTCTGGAAAATCAATTTTATACACTGCTGAATAGAAAACAAAATGAAAATTTCATGAAAAATTCTGAAAGCCTGAAAATATTTTGGCCTGGAGCCATTTATATATATTTGTAAAGGTCATATTTTACCATTTTAAAATTTCAATTCTTAGTAAAAGAACACTGAGCATTTGAAATAATTTGAAATGGTTATTAACATTTTCATTTAATTTTTGGTAGAAGAAAAATGTTGATCTCCACCTTGCCAATAATATATGCCACACTCATTTTGCTAAAAAATTCAGTTAAAATCTTACAGCATTTTTGGTAGCGTTGAGGTGATGTTGTTACCATGATAGTCCAAGAAATATGTGAGAGGCAAGAATTCAAGAATTCATGTGGATAATATCTTTTATTGGACCATCTTCATAGCTGGGATAGATGATGGCAAGCTTTTGGGTATTAGTTTCCTTCCTCAGGTCTCAGATCATGCACCAGCTCTATCTGAAACACAGCTGTACTTCAGCCAGTGCAATCAGCTGCCAAATGCAGGGATTGCAGCATGCATAGTCGAGTTATGTCAGCTGCCCAAGAACTGTAATTTTGAGTCTTGAGTTTTTACTGAGGGATTGACTCATATGCAAGGGTTGAGATGAAGCCCTGAAAGGCAGACTCTTTGCAAAGCAAAACTTAATAGAAGAAGTACTTGAACTCAAGTCTGTGTCTCTCTATTCAAAGATGATCCAAACACTGTCTGCAAAGATTACATCAATTGAGACTTACAAAATGCAATCTGAAAGGAATTCTCTAAAGAAGTTACTATCAGCTCACAAGAAAATATATTCTTCACCCCTAGCAAGCTGCTATAACTGTGCTGACTGTGCTGGGAACCACAGATGTGACACATGCCATTTCTGAGACACTGAATGCCATCATTGCAAGTGAAAATGTCATGTTGAATGTGCATGTTGTTAAAAATTCAAGCCACCCAGGAAGACGTCAAAGAAGGAGGGTATACCTTCAGTGGACACAAATACTGCTTCTGATCTAAATCAACATTCAGCCTGTAGAACAAATGTCTGTAGGATTTATCAATAGTGTAGGAATACCACCTCTACAGAATAAGAAGATTTACATTATAGTGATGCTATAAGGTATCCCATGTGTCATGGGTGCAGACTTGGGATCCAAGCATACCTGTGGGTTACAGTGGACAGTAAGCCAAATATGAACTAACAGTGTGCTCTTGTTGCAAAGAAGGCTAAGGGCATACTGGGCTGCATTGGTAAGAGTGTTGCCAGCAGATCAAGGGAAGTGATTCTTTCCTTCTATTCAGCACTGCTGAGGCCACATCTGAAGTCCTGTGTCCAGTTTTGGGTGCCCCACTACAGAAAGGATGTGGACAAATTGAAGATAGTCTGTAAAGGGGCAAGAAAAATCATGAGGGGGCTGGGACACATGACTTATGAGGATAGGCTGAGGGAACTGGACTTATTTAGTCTGGAAAAGAAAAGACAGAGAGGATTTAATAGCAGCCTTTAACTACCTAAAGGGGGGTTCCAAAGAGGATGGAGCTAGACAGTTTTCAATAGTGGCAGATGACAGAACAAAGAGCAATGGTTTCAAGTTGCAGCAAGGGAAGTTGGCTATTAGGAAAATACTCTCTCACTAAAGGTTATTAAAACACTAGAGCAGATAACCCAGAGAGGTTGTAGAATTTCCATCCTTGCAGGTTTTTAAGACCTGGCTAGTCAAAGATTCAGGTAGGATGATCTAGTTGGGGCTGGTTCTGCTTTGAGCAAGGCATTGAAATAGATGACCTTCTAAGGTGCCTTCCAGCTCTAATTTTTATAATTCTATACCTTAATATCATAAGAGACATACAAATCATTGTGTTCTCAAAATCATCTCCCTAGTGTCCCATGCTAGAGTTGCTGACTACAATAAACAAGAAACTGATTTAAAAGGATAATGTTATGTCAATCTCCACTAGGGAAAGGATGGAGGGGTCTTCCACTTCAATTGCCAAAGGACAGCAAGCAAGCTAACTAGGTGGGAAATGATTCAAACCACTGGGAATCAAATTAACAGGAGTCCATAGCATTTCAACAGACTTCATTCAAGATATCCTAAGGATTTCAGGAAAGTTTTTGAAGAAGGGCTAGGTGTGTACAAAGATCTACCTGTTTCAGTTATGGTGAGTCCCTCTCCCATTGGCTAGAAGTTGTTTCAGTTGCATCAATGGCATCATACTGTAATCTCAGTTTTAAGAAAACTTTTTGTGATGCATTGTCTAGCATAGGGTGGGGAAGATAACCAGTAGGGCAGAAGTGCTAGACTTCATAAAGGCTAACTCCAGTGCGCTCAGGAAATTAATTAGCAGGGCACTGAAAAACAAGAGAATTGGTGAAATAGGAGTCCAGGAAGGGTGGTCGTTCCTAAAGGGAGCAATCCTATGGGCGCAGAAGGAGACAATCCCTTTGTGCAAGAAAGGGGGCTGTCCCGGGGGCCGTGGTAGCACAGGACACTTACCTGCAGCCTGGGGTGAAAGTCATGCAGAGCAGAAAGAGGAACCCACATGGCTTGTTAGTCGCCTCTTTGTACAGCTGCGGCCGGCCGGTGACATCAGCATCAGATGCTGGCCGGCAGAGTTAAAAATGGTGGCCATTGATCTGGAGGGGGCAGATAGCCCAGAGAACAGGCTGCAGCCCGTGCCAGCAGCAGAGTGTGCTCCGCGGGCAAGCCTCTGAGGATCCAGCAATCCAGAGGGGCTGGTGGCTGAAGAAGGAGGCGCTGCAACCAAGATCTTGACTGATCTCCAGAGGAGTGACGGGCCAACCAAGCGAGGGAAGGCAGGAGCAACCCCGGGAGCACCACAGGATCCTAAAGTGAGTGTTGGGATGGTGGGCATGGAGGACACCGAGAAAAGGGGCGAAGAGCCAAGGACAATCCGGCAGGAGGGTAATAGGGTCGGGATCACCGCTGGGACATTTGGACATTGATGGAGGGGTCTGAGCTGGTCAGGAATCAGTAGTTAGAGGGGAGTGCCTTCCCCACCCGTGAGGGTCCAGGGACGGGGAGTTGGTGGTGGGCTGATGATAGGAGTAGTAAGGACTCCAGAGTCCCTGAGTTAGGGGAACGGAGACCAGGGGCGTGCCTCATGGTGGGGCTTGTGGGGAGACTTCGATAGAGGCGATGGTGAAGGTCCCTCACAGGATAGGGTTAGGGCATATAGCACTACCAGGGTTAGTAGTGTCCCCCGTTATTGGACCCGAGACATAGAGTGGTGGCAGAGGCCTGTGCGGAAAACCACAGACAATGATAAGGCAGTGCATCAAAGGTGGTGTGAGGTTTGGGTGTAGGGGTGGCAGAGCCCCGTGAGCAACTGTTGGGCCTAGCCTGGGCCACCGAGGGACCCACGAACTAGCCCTGCCCACTGAGGAATATCAAGTCATGGCAGGCAAGAACAGGGTTGGCAGCATGGGAAGAAGAACTACCCCGGCGACGAACAGGCCTGGAAGGGGCGGAGACAACCGCAAGGAGATCAGAGCCGCCCCAGGGCGGCTGGGGGAAGCCCAGCGGTCGCAGACACAAAGGGGCCAAGAAATCCTCTTGGCTGACCAGGGAAGTCCAGGAAAGACTAGGAGTGAAAAAAGAGGCATATAGGTTGTGGAAGCAGTGGGTAGCTACCAAGTATACCTACTTGGCCTGCATTTGCAGGGAGGCAGTCAGAAAGGCCAAAACAGAAATGGAACTTAGGCTGGCAACAAAAATTAAAGACAACAAAAAGTCCTTCTTCAGGTATATAGGGAGTAAAAAGAAAGCTCAGGGTAGCATAGGCCCCCTACAAGACAAACTATGGCAACTAGTGACAGATAGTGGGGACAAAGCTGAGCTCTTCAATGAGTTTTTTGTCCCTGTATTCCTAAACTCGGATGAGGACAACTCTCCCAGTTGGATCATAGACAGGCATAAAGGTGTAACCAGTCCACCAACTGTTAGCACAGACTTAATGAAGAGACACTTGGAGGGGCTGGATGTGTTTAAGTCAACAGGCCTGGATGATCTTCACTGAAGGGTGCTGAAGGAATTGGACAGTGTCATAGCAGAGCCACTGGCATGGCTGTTTGAGTGCTCTTGGTGCTCAGGTCAGATTCCAAAGGATTGGAAAAGGGCCAATGTGGTCTCTATTTTCAAGAACGGGAAGAAGGAGGACCTGGGTAACTATAGATCAGTTAGTCTCACCTCTATCCTTGGAAAAAACATTTGAAAAAATTATTAAGGATCACATTTGTGGGAGTCCAGCAGGGAAAGCAATGCTGAAGGGCAACCAGCACAGATTCATAGCAGGCAGATCCTGCCTGACTAACCTTGTTTCTTCTTATAACTAGGTCACAAAATGCATAGACGCAGAAATTGAGGTGTATGTCATCTACTTGGATTTTAAGATGACCTTTGATATGGTATCTCATTATATTTTCATAAATAAACCGAGCAACTATGATATAGATGATTACATGGTCAGGCGGGTGGCAAATTGGCTTAGCAGTTGCACCCAGAGAATCATGGTGGATGGGTCGGTATTGACCTAGAAAGATGTGCGCAGTGGAGTACCAAAAGGCTCGATCCTTGGACTGGTGCTGTTCAATGTCTTCATTAGTGATTTGGATGAGGACATGGAAAGCACTCTATCCAAATTCACCAATGATGATACCAAATTATGGGGTAAAGTTAACACACCAGAGGGTAGGGAATGAATCCAGGTGAATCTGGACAGGTTGGAAAAATGGGCAGAACAGAATAGGAAGCAGTTCAATAAGGGCAACTGCAAGGTGCTGCACCTAGGAAGAAAGAATCACCAGCACACTTACAGGCTGCGGAAGGACCTTCTCAGCAGCACAGCAGCAGAAAGTGATCTTGGAGTCATTGTTGACATCAAGATGAACATGAGTTGTCAATGTGATGAAGTGATCAGTAAAGCTAACTGCATGTTATCATGCATTAGCAGGTGCATGACAAACAGGTCCAAGGAGGTGATACTTTCCCTTTATGCGGCATTGGTCAGGCCACAATTGTAGTTCTGCATCCAGTTTTGGGTGCCACACTTCAAGAGGGATGTGAATAACCTCAAGAGGGTTCAGAGGAGGGCCACTCATATGGTTAGAGGCCTATAGGCAAAACCCTACAAGGAGAGATTGAGGGCCCTGGATCTCTTCAGCCTCCACAAGAGAAGGCTGACAGGTGATCTTCTGGCTGCCTACAAATTCACCAGTTGCGGGGGGAGGGGGGGCAGCAAGGAATAGGAGATGTTCTGTTTACCAGGGCACATCCTGGAGTGACTAGGAACAATGGCCACAAACTGACAGAGAGCAGATTTAGGTTAGACATCAGGAAGAGCTTCTCCACCGTTAGGGTTGCCAAAATCAAGAATAGGCTTCCAAGGGAGGTAGTGCTCTCTCCTACCTTGAGGATCTTTAGGAGGAGGCTAGACCTGCACCTGGCTGGGGTCATCTGACCCCACCACTCTTTCTTGCCCAGGGCAGGGGGCTGGGCTTGATGTTCTGCTAAGATCCCTTCTGACCCAAACATCTTTGAATCTATGAATTGTCTTTCAGATGCCACTGTATCTGACAGTGGTGCACAATTCATTTCTGAAGAAATGAATCACTTCATTTCTACATCACACTACATCACTTCTGCACTATTCCACCCATCATCCAATGACCATGCCAAGTGGATGATCCAAACTACTAAAGATGTATTGAAGGGGATTGTTGATGGTAATTGAAACCTACAGTTAACCACTTTTTATTCCAACAGTGTGTAACTCCATGCACAGCCACAGTCCAAAGCCCTGCAGAACTACTGAATGAACAGAGAATTAAAGATTTGTTTGGATCAGCTCTACCCGGACCTGTTAGTTGATCACCAAGCAAAGTAAGAAATTAATTTCTCTGATGAACAGGCTGCTTCACCTATATGGACTTTCAAATCAAATGCTGCTGTATACGTCTGAAACTATGGAACTGGACCACAGTGGATACCTGCAACTGTCCTTGAAACTATAGGACTATGCAAGGCCAAGGCTCCAGATGGCAAGATGCTTTGCAGTCATGTTTGCAGTCATGTTGCAAAGTTGACTTCTAGATGATGTACCATCAACAGATCTAGGGAACATTGTATTCTCAGCAGGACTAGTGTTTATGAATTCATCAGCTATTTTACCAGACCAGTCAAATCCTCTGGCTGCTGAAGCAGCTCACAAAGAAGCTACTGCCATTTTTAGTGACCTCACACTAACCTCTGAATTGGGTACTCTTGAGGTGAGCCAACATTTGTCTAGGGGAGAGGGATGTTATGTACTGAGCAGCATTATGTACTGTATATATGTTGTGCATTCCTGCCAGTAGAAGGCTCTATTCTGAATGGTGTTAAATTCCTGTTGCTGTCTGTTGTTTTGCTTGGAAGCATTCATTAAGCCTTTTATTAATATAATAAAGAAGCTGTCCCTGTTGCTCCCTCACTGGGACTAACGAACCCATGCAACCAACTATAATGGTGATACCAAGCCCTAAAAAGCTTTGGTAAATAGCTGTGGGTTCAAATCAAAGCATAAGTACGTACTTACATTTGTGGAACAGAGGCCTCAAGATGCAGGAATTAGCTAGTGACCATCATAAAGATAGATTGGCAGGTTATAGTTATGTGCAAGGATCCTGATTTCTCTGATAAAAAAATTTCCTCAATTTTCAGATTAAAAAAGTAACCCAAAATCCACCTTTTTCTGTGATTAAAGGGAAGCACCATTATCTATCTATCTATCTAGTGGTGTTTCCTTTTAATCACTGGAAAAGGTGCATTTTGGGTTACTTTTTTTGATTAAAAAATTATGGATTTGTTTAGCAGAGAAAACCAGGACTGTATGGCGTTGACCCTCTGGAAAGAGATACTGGTAAGTAGTACATTTGTCAAAATATCCTCTCCTGCTAAAGGAGGTATTGGATTGAAGTCAATGGAATGATAGAGATTTACACCATATAGGGATTTGGGCCCATTCCCCCTCTGGATTTGGACCCTAAGGATCATAAGACTGCTTGCAAAACTGACTTTCCTTCATTGTGGTACCACCTTACATCTCAGTTGACTTTTTTCAGTGAGTTTGTAAAGAGGGAAACCATTATTGTGAAAATTACTTGGACCACTTATTTTACAGCAACAGCTAGTAATATTTCTTTCATTATTCTTTTCATTGACTAGGTAATATGGCTGGTAAAAAACATATTCCAAACACATTCAGTTCCATTATTAATACCACTGTTTGTTTCAAAGCAACTTCTCATAACAAGATATTATTTCACGATAGTAGCTTGAGATGAAGTGATTACTTGCTTGCATTCACTGGATTAAATTGTGCCAAATCTCTCTTTTTCCAGAATCAGATGGAGAGTGGTTTCAAGCCTTTTATTTGAGAGCCTGTTCCAGCTAAATGCATTATAAACCTAAAGATCTTTCCTTATAAGGTATGAGGAAATAGCCTGCAGAACCCCCACATTCTTGCAGAAATCAAAATGAGATTGATTTTCCTTTTACAGAATTGACGGCAGAAAATGACAATAGAACAGTTTTTCAAAATACAGTCTTTGAGGCTAGAGACAGACTGAAATTCTTTTGTAAAGTTTCTCTTCTGCATGTTAGAAGGACAACAGAGTGCAATCCTCTGACCCTTGTACAGAAGATAGATACTTATGGCTCAGGGACTGTGGTAGTTAGGATCTTGAATAAGGTCAAGGTGGAATGCCAACATGGAAGGAGGGTGGTATCTACATCTTCTTTTTGCCTTGCCTTCTTGTCCCTAATGTCAGGCTCAATGGCATGCAACTAGGGACAGCCAGCACGGGTTTGTTGTGGGTAGATCTTGCTTGACCAATCTCATTTCCTTTTATGACCAGGTGACCTATCCCCTGGACAAGGGAGAAGAGATGATGTCATATATCTTGACTTCAAAAAAGCCTTTGATCTGGTATCCCATGATCACCTCTTGGCAAAACTGGCCAATTGTGGCCTTGGGTCCACCACGATCTGCTGGTTGGGAAATTGGCTCCATGGTCAGACCCACAGGGTAGTAATTGATGGAAG
>NW_017728918.1:71948235-71949621 GCF_001723895.1 Crocodylus porosus
GCTTGAGAGAGTCCAGAGGAGAGCCACGCGCATGATCAGAGGTCAGGAAAACAGACCTTACGATGACAGGCTGAGAGCTATGGGACTCTTTAGCCTGGAAAAGCACACCTGTAAGTTTATCAGGGGTGACCACCAGTATCTGGGGAACGTTTATTCACCAGAGCGCCCCAAGGGATGACGAAGTCGAACGGTCATAAACTACTGCAAGACCATTTCAGGCGGGACATAAGGAAGAATTTCTTTACTGTCTGAGCCCCCAAGGTCTGGAACAGCCTACCATCAGAGGTAGTTCAAGCACCTACATTGAACACCTGCAAAAGTAAATTGGATGCTTATCTTGCTGGGATCCTATGACCCCAGCTAACTTCCTGCCCTGCAGCTGGGGCGGGGGGGCTGGACTGGATCTTCTGAGGTCCCTTTGAGCCCTAATGTCTATGAAATCTATGAAACTATGCTTTCTATTTAAAGTTGTTAAGTGCATGCGTATGTGTGGTTTGTGACACTAAGCTCTATATCTCTATTACATGAACCCAGCCTGTGATGGTCATTTAACCTGCCGCATTAAGACATTTACAACTGCTTCACATTTTCTACTGCCTTAAATGTGGAAGGTGAAAGCAGGATTTTTGCAGTGGTCAGAAAACTGCCCCTTTTCTCCTCTTTTTTCTTCACATACAGTGAGTTGAACACATTTGTACTTAATTGCTTAAGGAATATCTGCCTTTAATTTAAGAGTGAGAAAGCAGTCTTCAATACAGCTATTGCAAAAGTTAGCTATATAAGCTGTACAAATGCCCTTGAGTTATTTAATCAGTGCCTGGCACGTACAGGTCTTCCTCCTGGGGGTCAGATTTTGATTCTGTCTCTGAGGACAAGTTAACAGAAGTCCCGCCTCAAAAGGTGGCACCTCTGATTCAGCTAAAGTGCCCCCTATATAGGGAGTGTCCACAGCCCAGAGATGGAACCTGTTCCTGCTTCTGAGGAACCTCCCTGTGTTGGTTACTCGGTTGAAAGCCTTATTGAGTTTCTAGACCAGACAAAGCACCACCGGAGGGTTGCACAGCATATAAATAAATGGTTTCCAGAATCTTAGACATTTGTGGTGTCTGCTAAGTCCGCAGCAGTGGCACTGCACTCCACTGTGGGGATGCAGCAAAATAGTTTCTGCCTAAGCAAGCTTGCAGGCAATGATGAGTGCTTATTGTGAGCAGCACCAGCTGGAAAGCTGTAGGCCTCATTTTTTCCTTGTCCTGCATGCTTGCTCCTCTCTGCTGTTCCTCTCTGTTCCCGTATAGTTTCATAGTTTCTAGGGTTGGAAGGGACCTGAGCAGATCACCTAGTCCGACCCCCTGCCATGGCAGGAAAGAGTACTGGGGTCAAACGACC
>NW_017728918.1:71950107-71981773 GCF_001723895.1 Crocodylus porosus
GATTGTAGCCTGTTGCTTCCTTCTAGTGTGCCCACATCCCCCAACATCTTAGTGTCATCAGCAAATTTGAACAGGGTGCTTTTTACCCCCTCGTCCAAGTCACTGATGAAAATGTTGAACAGTGCGGGTCCGAGGACCGAGCCCTGCGGAACCCCACTGCCGACTTCCTTCCAGGTTGAGAAGGACCTATCCACTACCACCCTCTGGGTGCGGCCCTCCAGCCAGTTGGTGACCCATTTGACTGTGTGGGTGTCGACACCACAGTCCCCCAGTTTCTTAATGAGAACGGGGTGACAGACAGTGTCAAAAGCCTTCCGGAAGTCTAGGAAGACTATGTCTTGGCTTTGCCTGTCCCCCTTTTCTACACCCTTCATGCATGGCTGCCACAAACTTTGGTTCACTCAATGCCAATGGCTGCAGAGACACTGTGAAGTGAATGGCACCCTTTGATTTCCTGCACCAGAAAAAGCTGGATGTCACCTTTATGCAAGAAACTCATACTGATACAGCTAGTCAAGGTGACTGGCATGCCGCCTGGAAGGGCCATATGTTTCTGAGCTATGGCACCTCTCAGCACAGGAGTTGCAATCCTCTTATCACTGTAGCTGATGCCTGACTCGGCGGTAACCCAAAAAGTCATCTCTGGCTGCCTGTTAACTGCTCATGTCACTTTAGCACAGTATCACCTCCTCCTAATTAATATCTATCCACCCACTGTCGGGCAAGAATGGACAGCCTTTTTTGAGATCCTGGCTGACTTTTTGAGGAGTGCAGCTGATGATGATGACCTTCTCCTCCTGGGCAGGGAATTTAATTGCATGGTTGATGAACAGCATGACTGGAACGGGCCAGAATCCCATCCGTCCTCAGTCCAGTGGGTGTGGACAGCTTTGGAGGCAGGGGACCTTGTGGACATCTGGTGCCATTTCCATGCTGACACAAAGCAGTCAACTTAGATAAAGGTAATCACTGGTGGGGTTGCCATGGCACACTTTGACCACTTGTATGTTGCCAGGCATTGCCTGCTAGTCCAGCAGCTGCATTATTCCATGCAGGGTCTCAGCTCACAGTCTTATTTGCTGTGAGCTGAGTCTCCTTGGCAGAGTGCATTCCCGGGCACCATACTAGTGTTTTAACACCAGCTTGCTTCAAGATGCTCACTTTTGTGAATGCTTTGCCTATTTCTGGTGGACATTGGAGACTGCAAGAACCACCTTTTCCTCCTGGAAGCAAGGGTGGGATGTGGGGAAGGCACAGATCAGAGCTTTCTGCCAGCAATACACACAGCTGGCAATGAGCAAGCTCCGCTGCTATGTCTGGGGGTTGGAGGAGGATGTAGCAAAGCTCGAGGTTGAGAGCCTTAAGCTTCAGAAGAAGTACCTGCGGGAGCTGGTGGGGGGTGCAGACTGAGGCATGAGGGTTCATGCCTGCTGCCAAGAGCTGGCAGAGGATGATGCCCTGACCCAGATATTTTTCAGCTTGGAAAAGTCATGGGCCCTGCAGAAAATCCTTGACCATCTCAAGACTCCAGATGGCTGGATACTCATGGATCCTGTTGAGATCTGCTGTCATGCTGTAGCCTTTTATCAAGACCTGTCTGCAGCTGAACCTCGCTGCCCGGAATCCACTAAGTGCTTACACATTGGCCTTCCCAAGCTGTGCCCAGTGGCAGCTGATGAACTTGAGCAAGAGCTGTCCCTGGAGGAACTCACAATTGAGGTGGGAAGCCTCACCACAGGCAAAGCCCCAGGGCTTGACTGGTTGCCCGCTGAGTTTTATAAGACCTTCTGGCCCCTCTTTGGCCCCTGCCTCTTACACATGTTTCATGAGAACCTTGCTGATAAAATCCTGCCTGTCAGCTGTCGCTGGGTGGTTCTCACCATGCTACCTAAGATAGGGGACCTTGGCTGCATTAAGAACTGGTGGCCAGTATCCCTTCTGTGTGGTGACTACAAGGTTCTGGCCAAAGCCAATTGACTGTGTACTGGCATAAGCTCAGTCACTGGTTCCGTGCAGAGCTACTGCATGCCGGGCAGGACCATCCAGGACAATCTGTTCCTGCTTTGTGACCTGGTAACAGTGGTGGACCTCTTTGGACTGAACATTGGGCTCATCTTCTTGGACCAGGGGAAAGCCTTTGATAGGGTTAACCACAACTACTTTTTTCAGACCCTAGAGGCCTTTGGTTTTGGACTGGTCTTCACTTCCGCCCTCCAGATACTGTACTGAGATGTCTCCAATATTTTGAAAGTGAACGGCACGCTCTGTGTTCCATTCCCGGCTCACAAGGGCATCTGTCAGGGTGGCCCCCTCTTGCGAATGTTGTGCATTCTGGTCATTGAACCCCTGCTTCATGCACTGTTACAGTGCCTGACCAGCCTCGTTCTTCTATTGACCTCAAGTTTGGTTGGTGGTCTGATGGCATATGCAGATGATGTGATCATTCTCATTAGCACCCAGGGTGATGTCCAGTTGCTCGTGGACTGTCAGTGTGCTTATGAGTGTGCTTCCTCAGCTTGCGTTACCTGGCCTAAGAGCAACACCCTAGTCCTTGGTGCATGGACCAATCATCCCCCACAGCCCTGCTCGGGGCTCTTGCCTGGCGGAACAAGGGTCTTAAAGCTCTGGGGGTGTTCTTCGGCCCATCAGTCTTCCCATCCTGGAATTGGAAAGGCCTCAAGAGGAGGTGGAGGTGCATCTGCAGTGGTGGTGCTGGCGCTCGCCCAAGCTCTCCTACCATGGCCTGGTCCTCATTGTGAACAATTTAGCAGCCACAAAGTTTTGGCACCATATGTGTCATGTTGAACCCCCCACTGGATTTACTTGAACAGCTTCAGAGACTGCTGCTGGACCTTTTCTGGGATGGATGCCATTGATTCCCCTGAGCTATTTTCTATCTGCCTACCATTGACGGAGGCCAGGGCTTGCTTGACCTGGCAAGTAGAGTAGCTGCTTTCCGCCTGTGGGATCTCCAGATACTCATTAATTGTGAAGTCTGCTCTCCCTGGCAGCAGATGGACTGTGTGTTTCTGCACCCGGTAAGAAACCCTGGGTGTCACTGAGAACTCTTTCTCCTGGATCTTGCCCTCCCAGACTGGGGCACCCTTCTGCCCTTCTATCACAGCCTGGTGCGGGCCTGGCAGACTGCCTTCTACCTCCAACCCTGGGCCAGATGTCTGCAATTTCCACAGTTGCTGCAGGAGCCACTCGTCTACAACCCTGCCCTGCAGCACAGGCTGTTGAGCCTCAGGTCTGATAGCCTCATTGACTCTCATACAGTCACATATGGTCTGGCTAGGCTACCTTCTTGATATGGCCCAGTTGGACTGGCTATTAACTGAGGCTCTGGCTGCCTGGTTGGGCATGCATTCAGTCCACTGTGCTGCCCATCTCTTGTGGGATGTGTGGGCCATTCTCCCAGCAGAGGCAGTGGCTACCATCGAGGATTACCTATTATCCCTACCAGAGATGTCTCTGGAGAACCCTTTCCACCACTGCCTATTGTCCCAGCCATGGATAACAATCTGAGTGGTGGGCCTGCCAACTTATTGACTCTGCCCATGCCTCCTGACAGTGATGCTGGGATTCATCTTGAAGTGCCCTCCTGGAAAGCTCTGTACACATGGGTGGTTTGTGTTTGCCATGCTTCTGTCCTTGCCACTTGACCTGACATGACGTGGAGGTGGTACCTAGTAGCACTGGTGCTTACACCAGCTCACCCTGTGTGGGGTACACTTTATAAGCTACCCATTGCAAAATGGACTGGTGACCTCCAGTGGCAGTTGCTGCATGGGATACTGGCCATCGGCACTCTCATCCACCACGTGGACCTGACTTCATCAGCGGCCTGTCCCTTTTGCCCAGGGGAGGTAGAAGAGGATTTATTTCATGCCTTCCCCAGGTGCCCCTGCCTGCTGCCACTTTTTGCTGCCCTTGGCACATTGTTTGAGGCACTAGACTTGGACCAGGAGGCAGAAGGGGGTGTCATCTGCCTGGCCAACTTTTTGCTTGGTCAGGCTAAGATGGCCATCCTCAAGAGCTGCAGGAACTGGCTCAGTGGGGCCAGTTCTGATGGTGCCCTGAGACTCTTTCAGTTCTTGGTCCAGGCATGCCTGACACTGGAATTTGAACATGTGGTCCTCCAGCGGACAGTACCCACCGTCCAGGCCCATCCATTCAGGGGGTGCTCTGCAGCATCAAGGGTAACCATCTAGTCCTTGCATTGTGATACTTCTTGCCCCTTCCTGGGGTACTGGCAGGGGTCTGAGTGGGTTGTTCTTCTACTAGCTGTTTTTGTATTTTAGACTGTGAGGGCAGGGCTTGCAGACCATAGCCTTAGGCTCTGTCTGTTGGACTTGGGCCCCTGCATGAGTATTGTTTTATTTTTTTTGTTGGATTGTTACCCCCTTTCCCCCTTAATAAACCTTTATAAAAAGTAAAAAAAAGTCTTTCTCTCTCTTTTCTTCTTGCCCTCACTCTTTCTCACACACACACAGAAAGTACAGGGATCTAGTTCTTGAAATTGATTAACCTGTTATATACCTGCTTCAAAATGTTCTTTAAAAAACAGGAGAAATTGATGAATCAGATTGGACTGTGAACCTGAGACTCATAAATCAATGGCAATGTTATACATAGTTAACCCTGATGAGTTAACATATTATCCCAACCATTATCTAGGTTATACGGTTGTGTGTATTAGTTTTAAGTGTGTATTAGAAAGCCCATCTTTGCTATGTAACCCATGTCTTGTGAGAACTAGACAAAAAATACTTTCTAGACTTGATACAGCTCTTAACTTCTGACTTTTCACACAATGAATGTAACTAGATTTGAAATTAAGGGCTGTCGTGTCTTGCAGTTACCTTCTCTGTTTCAAGCCACTTGGGGTATGACTATATCACACAATATAGTGCTGTGCAGAGCTAGACATGAACATGGTAGCTTGCAAATGTGATAGCCCAACACAAAAATAAGTGAGCTCAGGATGTGCTAACTCTGAGGCTGGAGGCAGCATAGCTACATGTATGGTGCAGCAAACATGGTAATTAGTTCTACTCATTAGAGACTTAATTAATCCAGGCCTCGCATTGCACTAACACAACTATATTACTTCAGATTCTGGAGGTAGAACCTCTGCTGGGCACATTGTTCTGCTATGTACATAAACCCAGTAAGTACAGCTTTCAAAGACCTTCCTGCCCACCTTCCAGTGCCCTTATCTTCTATACCCAGAATTTCCCCAGATTTGTAGGCAACGTAATTGACAATTTTTCTAAAGGATCTATGTATTGCACTATTTTAAATACTGAAATCTAGATCCCCAGCTGATGTATATTAACACAATTTTATTGGCTGTGGCTGCCTTCAGGTCCTTTTGAGACAGAGAAGGAATATGACAGCCTTCTCTAGTGCCTTGACAAATGTGCACATAATCATATTCTTCAAACAGCTAGCAACAGTTTCCAGATCACAGGCCCTGGTTCTCATGGGGGACTTCAATCATCCTGACATCTGCTGGGAGGGCAATACAGCACTGCACAGACAATCTAGGAAGTTTTTGGAGAGTGTTGGGGGCAACTTCCTGGTGCAAATGCTGTAGAGACCAACTAGGGGCCATGCTCTTCTTCACCTGCTGCTCACAAACAGGGAAGAATTGGTGAGGAATGTACTAGTAGATGCCAGCAGTGACCATGAGATGATTGAGTTCAGGATCCTGAGGAAAGGAAGGATGGAGAGCAGCAGAGTAAGGATCCTGGACTTCAAAAAAGAAGGATTTGACTCTCTCAGGGAACTCATGGGCAGGATCCCATAGGAAGCCAGTCCGAGAGGGAGATGAGTCCAGGAGAGCTGACTTTACTTTAAAGAAGCCTTACTAAGAGTGCAGGAACAAACTATTCTGATGTGCAGGAAGACTAGCAAGTATGCCAGAAGACCAGCTTGGCTTAGCAGGGAACTCTTCAGTAAACTATATCACAAAAAGGAAGCTTATAAGAAGTGGAAACATTTACAAACAACAAGGGAGGAGTATACGAGTATTGCCTGGGCATGCAGGGATGAAGCCAGGAAGGTCAAAGTGCAATTGAAGTTGCAGTTAGCAAGGGATGTGAAGTTTAACAAGAAGAGTTTCTACAAGTATGTCAGTAACAAGAGGAAGATCAGGGAAAGTGTAGTTCTCTTACTGAATGGGGAAGGCAACCTAGTAACAAAGAATACAGAAAAGGCTGAAGTACTCAAGGCAGACAAGGTTCTTTGAGTAAATCTGATATCTTTTATTAGACCAACTTAAATAGCTGGAAAATGTTTTCCAATAAAAGATTGTTTCCAGTAAAAGATATTGGATTTACCCAAAGAGCCTTGTCTGCCTTTGTCCTTAGACCAACACGGCTACAACCTACACTCCTGAAGGACTTACTGCCTTTTTCACCTCAGTCTTCACAGGTAAGGTCAGCTCCCAGACTACTGTGCATGGCAGTACAATTTGGGGAGGAGGTGAGTAGCCAATAGTGGCAAAAGAACAGGTTAGGGACTATTTAGAAAAGCTGGACATATACAAGTCCATGGGTCAAGATGGGATGCACCTGAGGGTGCTGAGGGAGTTGGTTGATGTGATTGCAGAGCTGCTGGCCATCATCTTTGAAAACTCATGGCTACGAGGAGAGGTCACAGATGATTGAAAAGGGTGAACATAGTGCCCATATTTAAGAAAGGGATGAAGGAGGATCCAGGGAACTACAGACTACTGATTTTTGCAAGGCTTTTGATATGGTGTCCCACAACATTCTCACACCCAAGATAAGGAAGAATGGGCTGGATGTATGGACTATAAGGTGGATTGTTGGGTTCAAGAGGTAGTGATCAAAGTCTTGAGGTTTAGTTCATAGATTTCATAGAGTTCATAGACACTAGGGCTGGAAGGGACCCCAGAGGATCATTGAGTCCAGCCCCCTGCCCCAGGAGCAGGAAGTCAGCAGGGATCATAGGATTACAGCAAGATAAACATCCAACTGTCTCTTGAAGGCGTTCAAAGCAGGTGCTTGAACCACCTCCAGTGGCAGTCTATTCCAAACCTTGGGGGCTTGGACAGTAAAGAAGTTCTTCCTTATGTCCAGCCTGAAACAGTCATGGAGGAGTTTGTGACCATTCAACCTTGTAATCCCTTGGGGTGCTCTGGTGGACTAACATTACTTCAGATCCAGGTGAGCACCCCTGATAAACTTGTTGGTGGCCACCAGATCACCCCTGAGCCTGCGCTTTTCCAGACTGAAGAGCCCCATGGCTCTCAGCCTCTCATCATAAGGCCTGCTTTCCTGACCTCTGATCATGCATGTGGCTCTTCTCTGCACTTTATTAAGCTGCTCCACATCCTTTTTGAACTGTGGAGCCCAAAATTGGATGCAGTACTCCAGCTGCGGCCTCAGTAAGGCCAAGTACAATGGGAGAATGACGTCTTGGGATTTGCTTGAGAAGTATCTGTGGATGCAAGCCAGTGTTTTGCTTGCCTTACTAGCCACAGCATCACATTGAAGGCTCATGTTCATTTTGTGGTCAATCATGATCCCAAAGTCCCTTTTGTCTGTAGTGCTGACCAGCGTAGCACTGCCGAGCCTATAAGTATCCTGCAGGTTTTTCCTCCCAAGATGGAAAACCTTGTATTTTTCGGTGTTAAACACCATCAGGTTCTCATCCGCCCAATTCCTGATCCTGTCAAAATCTTCCTGGATCACCCTCCTGTCCTCAGGTGTGGATGCTTTATCCCAGAGTTTTGTGTCATCGGTAAACTTGGCCAGTCTGCTTCTGACACCAATGTCTACATCATTAACGAAATGTTAAATAGTATAGGCCCTAAGACAGGGTCTTGAGGGACCCCACTAGTCACAGTGCACCATGATGATTGACTTCCATCAACCACCACCCTCTGGGGCCTACCACGGAGCCAATTCCCCAGTCAGTGGATTGTGGTGAAGCTGAGGCTGCAGTTAGCCAGTTTCATGAAAAGGTGATCATGGGATACCAGATCAAAGGCGTTTTTAAAGTCAAGATATATGACGTCAATCTCTTCCCTCTTGTCCAGGTGATAGGTCATCTGGTCATAAAAGGAAGTGAGATTGGTCAAGCAAGACCTACCTGCAACAAACCGGTGCTGGCTATCCCTTAGGATGTTGCCATCAGCCAGTCTGTTAAGGATGGCCTCTTTGATAATCTTTTCCAAGACCTTCCCTGGGATAGAGGTCAGGTTGATGGGCCTGTAGTTTGCCAGAACCACTTCCTTTCCTTTCTTGAAGATAGGCACCACACTGGCCTTCTTCCAGTCCTCAGGCACTTCACCAGAGCACCAGGAGTTCTCAAAGATCTGTGGCAACGGCTGAGCTATGATGCTTGCCAGCTCCTTGAGTACCCTTGCATATAAACCATCAGGGATGGATGACTTAAAGGTATCCAGCCTGTCAAGGTGTTTCTTCATGAGGTCAGCTTTGATGGAAGGTAAGGAATCTCACTCACCCAGCCCTCCCTGTCCTGTAGTGGGAAGGGAGACTTGTGAAAAACTCACGCAAAGTACCCATTTAGCAAGTTTGTTTTTTTTCTGGGTGTCAGTTGTCAGTTATCCCATCTGGTTTAGCAGGGGTCCAATATTGCCCTTGCTTTTCCTCTGGCTCCCCACATAGTTGGCAGTCAATATCAAGTGGAGTCCCCAAGGGGTCTGGTGCTGGTTTTGTTCAATATCTTCATTAAAGATCTGGAAGATGGAATGGAGTGCACCCTCAGCAAGTTTGTGGATGACACCAAGCTGGGCAGAGTAGTAGATACACTGGAGGGTAGGGCTAGACCTCAGGATGACTTAGAGAAACTGGAGGATTGGGCCAAAAGGAATTTCATGAGGTTAAAAAAGGACAAGTGCAAAGTCCTGCACTTCAGAAGGAACAATCCCATGCACCTATACAGACTGGGGACTGATGGGCTGGGCAGGAGCTCTGCAGAAAAGGACCTGGGGATTACAGTGGACAATACGCTGAATATGAGCCAACAGTATGCTCTTGTTGCTAAGAAGGCTAATGGCATACTGGGCTTAATTGGTAGGTGTGTTGCCAGCAGGTCATGTAAAGTTATTATTTCCCTCTATTCAGCACTGGTAAGGCCACACATGGAGTACTGTGTTCAGTTTTGGGCCTCCCACTACAGGAAGGATGTGGACCAATTGGACGGAGTCCAGTACAGAGCAAAGAAAATGGTGAGAGGGCTGAGACACATGACTTCAGGAGCAGAGGCTGAGGGAACTGGGCTTATTTAGTCTGCAAAAGAGAAGACGGAGATTTGATAGCAGCTTTCAACTACCTGAAGTGGGGTTCTAAAGAGGATGGAGCTAGGCTGTTTTCAGTGGTGGTAGATGGCAGAACAAGGAGCATTGGTCTCAATCTGGAGCAAGGGAAGTTTAGGTTAGATATTAGGAAGAATTTTCTCACTAGGAAGGTAGTAAAACACTGGAACACATTACCCAGAGATGTTGTAGACTCTCAATCCTTGGAGGTTTTTAAAGACCTGGCTAGACAAAGCCTTGGCTGGGATGATCTAGGTGGGGATGGTCTTGGTTTAAGCAGGGAGTTGAACTAGATGACCTTCTGAAGTCCCTTCCAACCCTCATTTTCTATGATTCAATATTCACCTTTCTCTGCCCCACTTGTCCTTCAACCACATTAGTCAGCAATGTCCCCAGGAAAAGGACTTGAATCTTGATACAGGAGAGATTAGTAAAATAATAATTTATTAGTATTTATAAAATACAGAGAGAGCAGAAAAAAATTATAGACTCATAGATAATCAATCAGAGGTGTAATTAACAGGGTTTGTGCTCTGCCAGAAAGTGAGGAAGAGGGTGTGGGAGGGGGAGGGAGAGAGGAGATAGAAGAGTCTTCCCTGCTTTGGGGACTCAAAAAGTCCACATCTGGTGCTATTTTTGTGTAATCTGCCTTACCTGTTCATTGCTGCTAAAGCCACACCTCAGTGTCTTTACTTGGCTGCTGCTTTTGCCATGGCATGGACTCTCTAGGTCAGTGGTTCTCAACCTTTGGTACCTTGTGTACCCCTGCTGATCGACGTGGCAAAAATCAAACCGTAGGTCCCACCGCAGCACTTCTGGTTTCACTGCCGCAAGCCAAGTCCCACTTTTTCCACCATGGCCTGTGGCAAAGGAGCCTACTATGTGGGGCCTCCCTCCCTATCACTTGGCACATTGATGCTGGGGGGTGAAAGCCCCAGTGCACCAGAGACGGCGGGAGAGGCAGCAGATTGAATTTCCAACTCGAGCAGGTGAAGACCAAAACACAGCACTCACGTACACCCGGCCCATGTCTCACGTACCCCTAGAGTATGTATGCCATGGGTTGAGAAACACTGCTGTAGGTGGTCACCAGTCTTGTGCCCCAACTTAGTTGGCACCCCAACTTATGCTATTTTATCAGGGAAAAAGAGTTCTACTCTGTATTTGTCTAATTTCAACATTGCACCTTCAGACATTGTTACATTTTTGTCTTTCTAGACCAGTGGTTTTCAAACTTTTGAATGGAGGTGTGGACCCCTTTGAATTGTAAGTGTGGGTATTCACATATTTTTGATTTCTCATTCATGGTCCCGTTAGACATAGTCTGCAGACCCCCAGGTGTCCCTGGACCACAGATTGAAAAAACACGGTTCTAGGCTGAATTGCCATTTGTTGTAAGATTTCTATAGTCAATGTCCACCATGCCCAAAGCATCTTTATCTTGCTCTTTGTTCAACTAAAACAGATTGGCCACCTTGCACCTTTCATTGTCAGTCCTTTAATTCATTTCCCAGTCCTTTAATTCATTTTGTCTCTGAACTCTCTCCAATTTATCACCATCCTATCTGAGTTGTGGCAGTGCCAAATACAGATGTAATATAAAGGTCCCTAAGATTCTCCTCCTTATACTTCCCAGGATTACTTTAGCACGTCTGACCACAGTGTTGCCATGGGAACTCATAGTCAGCTAATTAGCTATCTAAACTCCCAAGTCCTTGTCAGAATCATGTGTTCCCAGGAAGGAGTCCTCCTATATATGTATGACTTTACATTTGACTGTATGAGAACACATATTTGCTGCTTTCACTCACTCCTTACTGCTCACCATGACTAATCTGCACTTTTCATTACCTAAAAGTCTTTGAGTTAACTGCAAAATTGACTAGTGGTGATCTAATGTATTTCCAGCCGCGCCCCCCAGGTCATGATTAAAATGTGAAATAGAGAATTATCATTGAGCTGAGTGTTCCCCTCAGAACACTTGGCTCAATGATAATGCCCTATCTCCAACTATATTTTTGGGTGGCCATTTTTTAACCAATGTAATATTCACTGTATTGATTTTTTATTGCTCTCATTTCTTAATTATAATAATATCATGTGGTACTAAGCTAAGGGTCTCATAGAAAAATATTGCAGTGACACACTTACTTTTATCAAACAAACTTACCGTTTTATCAAAAAGCATGTCAAGTTAATGTAATGAGTTGTATTTCATAAACCCATTAATTATAAAACTCTTTTTAAGGATTTTTGTTAATCAAATCCTGTATTTGATGTTCTAATATTTTGCCCATGATCAATGTAAGGCTAATTGTCCTATAGTTTTTTGGATAATTCTGTTTACCACTGAAATATTGACAGAATCCTAGTTTGCTTTCTTTCAGTCTTTTTTAACTTCCCCAGTGTCTCCAAGATTTTTTGAAAATAAACATTAATGTCTAGTTTCATTGAAAAATATTCCATCATAGTCATGTGATAGGATTACTTAATCTGCCTTCTTCCCAAATAATTTTTAATTTATTTGCCTGTTCTATATTATTCTTGACTGTTGAACCATTTCCATCTTGTAATGGACTAACACTTTTGCTAGAACTCCTTTTGTTATTATTCTTCAAAACCTCTTCCCTGTTATCTTTAGCTCAGGTTGCTGTAACTTTGTCCTTGTGTCCTTTATCGTCTCTTCTCATTTTTCTACAACTAGAAAAATGCTAACTTCTGATTTATATTCAGTACTTTCAAATTTCCCTTTGATCTTTTTGTTCCCATAGTTTGAAAGACTAAAATAATTGGTTTGATTAAATGTAAACCATTATATTACACCTTTATATTACATCTGTATTTGGCACTGCCACAACTCAGATAGGATGGTGATAAATTGGAGAGAGTTCAGAGACAAAATGAATTAAAGGACTAGGAAATATGTCTGGTTTGGGAGAGACCTTGTTTCCCCTAACGCCCCCTGGCATAACAAGGAATAACGGCCACAAATTGTTGGAGAGTAGGTTTAGATTAGACATCTGGAAGAACTACTTCACAGTCAGGGTGGCTAGGATTTGGAACCTACTTCCAAGGGAAGTGGTGCTGGCTCGTACCCTGATGGTCTTTAAGAGGAGGCTTGATGCCTACCTAGCTGGGATCATTTGAGCCCACTTTTTTTCTCCTGCCCTGGCAGGGGATCAGACTTGAAGATCTATAAGGTCCCTTCCGACCCGACTTCTATGATTCTATGATTCTGTGTAGAGAAGTAAAAACTGAGGAGAAACAATTTACAACTATGTGAAAAGCAGCTGCAAGGAGGAAGGTTACAAATTGTTCTCCAACTCCACTGGGTATAGGTAGGGAGTCTGCTCAACTTGAGGAAGCAGTCAGCTGATTTCATGAGCAGATAACAGGACTGGCTGCCATTTTTGAGGGCTTATCTCATGCCTCTGAATGGCCAAGGGGCTCTGGTAGCTCCACTCCTCAGAAATGATATGCTGAGTGGACTGTCCATCATACAGTCCCACCCCTCACCACTGATTGGTCATGAGGGCTGTCCATTATATGGCCCTGCCTCTCACCACTGATTGGTGGAGAGGACTGGGGTGCATGACAGACAGCCCTCTTAGCCAATCAGCACTGAAAAGTGGAGGCAGCAGCCATCTTGGACTCCTCTGTGTGCCAGGAGTCCCCTTTCCCTGCTTTTCCGCCAGCGGGGTACATGGCTGGGACACAGCACTACAAGGACTGCTGGTTCTCTCTAGGGAGCCAGCATTTTGTTTTCAATGTTTTGGGGTTCTTTTGCCCCATAGATTTTTGGACATGGCTTGCCTTCGCAGGTGAAGCCAGATTGAGCGTTTTCCATGAAAACCATAAAATCGTGATTTCAGTAGGTCTCTACATATAGGACAAGAGGTAATTGGCATCACTAGAATGGTTTACTTAAGTCTGGAAAAAGACTTAGTTTATGCAGTATGATCAGTTGTGATGCAATATGTTGCAGCACAGCTGATTTGCTTTGGTGATGTTTATAACTTCAGGCTCATTTGCAAATGGGGAAACCCCCCACTTGCAAACATGTATCCTGTGTTAAGGAGTGGGGAATTCCTCCAGAGCAGATTCCTGCAGGCACATATGCAAATGCAGAGGAGGGAACTCTCACAGGGGTTTCCATCGCTGTGATTACAAATGGGACCTTGTGTCTGGGTGCAGATACATGCACTAGGGGAATCAGTCTGCAGGGGATTTACCTTGCATGTGGTGCAAGCACAGGTGGAAACTTCCATAAGGTCATCCCCCTTTGCATTTACAGCCTGTGTCCCAGGCTGCTGCTAGAAACATGCCCCACACAAACCTGCAAGTATGTATTGCGGGGGAGCTTTTAGAGGACAGAGAAGACCTGGAAATGGGTCTGGCAGCAGTGCAGAGCAGGGGCTGCAAATTCAGTGATCCCCCTATGGGAGTTTCCCCTGTGGGTTTGCAGATGCATGCTGGGAAAATCTCCTATATAGGGATTCCCTAGTGTACTATTCACTGCTGTGTTCTGAAATGGGGGGGAGGGTTGTGTCTGCAAGTTGGGAATCCCCACTTGCAGACATGTGCTCCAAACTGGGGTGAAGCTCTGAATTGTCCCACTTACTCAGATGTACTTTGGTGACTTCAGTAATGCATCTGGATAAGCAGGAAGCCCCTGGAGATCCCTGGGATGTTTCTGAGTAAGCAGGGAAAGCAAGGCAGGCACTCCTAAGGCTTGAGAGGAGAGATCCAGTCCAGGAATTCCTGGGGTGCACAGGACTGGGCCCTCAAACCTGCAGAACCCTTGCCCCAAGCCAGCTGGAGAGTGCAAGCAGCATTGGGCTGCCCACACTCTCCTGCCATAAGCAAACAGATGTTGGCCACAATAAAGCAGCACATTTTATCATTACCTTTTGTTGTGGCCACACATTTCAGCTTTTGGGACATGACAAAACGTATGGATCTCTGTTTGCTTTCACTTTGCATCACCATAACAATTTTTATGGTGACATCTATTTCCATCTTGTGACATCTATTTCCACCCTAAGACTGCAGAATCTCCATCATTGGAAATTACTGAAAACAGGCTAGACTCTTCTGTCAGGAGCTGTGTAGGTATAGCAGGTCCTGCCTTGGGCTATGGGAGTGGCTCTTCAGATCCCTCTTAGTTTTAAATTGTGACGTATTTTAATTTCTATAGCTGCTTTAGCTTCAGCTTTATGATATTTTTAAGCAACATGGGCAGAATTCTGTATCCCTTTGTGAACCTGAAAGTGACTTTTCTAGCCATGTACCTGGCCACTATTGCCTCTGCTATTGTGCTGTGGATGCATACACATTTATGCATAGACTGAGCATGCTTATTAGGCTATGCAGTGGCTGAGCACCTAGCCATGTCCCTGAATGAAATTCGGGAAAAAGGGATGGTGGGTGGGGAGGAGGATCTCATCACATTTTAGCCCCAGTACCTGAATGGTGAGGACACTTGATTTTGCCCAAAGCGATGTGGACCCATATGTCTCTGACTTCCCATCACAGTGGTCTAAACAATACACCACAGCTCAATTACCTCTGGATGAGAGAAGCCTAGAAGTTGGGTGTCTGGCTTTCTGGCAAGTGCTCTAACCACTGAACTGTTGGAGCTAAAACAAAAGAAGGACGTCTCCAATGTCTAACACATGTTAGTCATGGGTTTCTGTCTGGTTACTTACATGCACATCCAATGAACAGGTACACACCTTGCTGTGTACCTTCCAAGTCAGTACATTGCCTATGGAACATGTTCAGTCTCTGTGTTCACACTCATGTATCGGCCCAGCAGGGGAAGTAGACTACTACCTGCATGTACATGCCAAAAGCATCACCTACGTGCTAGAAAACTGCCATTAAGATACACAAGAAGAGATAGAATTCCACATTTTTTTTGTTTAAGTTCTCTTTCCCAAAATTGTTTTCAGTTTTGTGAAATGGCAGTTTTAGTGCTTTTAAAGCACCAATTGCACATATTACTGTTTTGGGTTTTATTCTTTCTACATATAGTGAATTTAATCAAGTCCAGATCGCTATATATGAGCTACTACTATTTTTTAGTTCTGTGATCAATATGCATTTATCTGTCAAGATAAGAGGACTCAATATAGACTACCCCCATGTTGGATGCAACTCTTTTTAAATTTAGGAAATTGTCATCTATGCTATTTAAAAATTCCCAGCATGCATCACTTAGTTTGATAACACAGGCTGTTTGAAAAAAATTCTGATTTACAGATAGGAAGGAGAATAAGTAGCTGGTCATCCTGTTCTGGTATGATTTGGTAGTCCATAGCAGACACCAACTAGTATCCCGTCTTGTGCTTTTTCCATCAGAACATTGACCCAAAGTCAGCATACTTTGACTGTTCTGGGTTTAATTCTCCTTCATCATTATTAACCAAGTGGCCATTTTGGATGTCTGCATGACTTTTTTTTGGAACTTATGTGAAGCTAGGAATGCAATTCTGGATGCGTAGACTGGTTATGCACTGTGTACATGCCTGGCTACCTGGTGAGCCCCCTTGCTTGTTCCATGTTCACTTCTGCTCTTCTGATGCAATGAAAGAACCCCAAATGGTAAGAAAAGCCCCCCTTACAGCCCATAATAAGGCAGGTTGGTAACAGGTGGCACCTCCAAGCATTGTTGGCATTCTAGAAGAGAAGGCAGGGAAAACACAGTGATTTGGCTATTCTCAGTTTTCTATAGCCCCTGGGATCCATGGGTAACCAGATGGTAAGTTAGATCAAAGAATCAGGTCATCAGCATAAAATTTACACTCAAACCCAGCAAGCCAGCAATATGGATCCATTGAAGTCAGCTGGCATTAGCATTGGCTTCAGTGGGTGTTGGCTCAGATCCTGTAAAATTAAACTGTGCAAGAAAGAAGCTAAACATGGTAACTTACTTGTTTTTTTAATTATTATCTAGTAACGGTCTTATATTGATTAGACCTTTTGTCTGTTATAGTTACTACTTTGTAAGTGCTGGTGTAGAGAAGTGTACTAATATAGTAGATACTGTATAGTACAGTATTTACTATATAGTACATTGTATCACATATTTATGATAGTTTTGTGTTTTTAATGTGGGATTAGCATTTTTGTGTTCTGATAATCCAATTTCCAAGTCAGTTCAGTAATCACTAAACTGTTAATTCATTTACATTGTGCCAAAGCACATATCAAGTTCCTTACTAGACACCTCCTTTTTGCACAATTTTTTTTCTGTGTGGTCTGGATTTAGAATTTACATATACCTAATTCCAATAAAGGATGTTGCTATCCATTGTCCTTAAATATAGAAGCAAATATGTAAGTAGCCAACTGAGTGAATATTTTCACACCAAATTTTCTTTGCATGTAAATGTGTATTCAGTGGTGCCAAAATTGTTTTGAGAAAATGTGTACATTTTGCTTATCTTTTTTTTAATGTTTAAAAAAATATTCCCAAACTAGGCTATTTTCAAAATGAAATGCATATTATTTCTGGTTGAAATAACTTTTGTTTCAAAATTTGCTTTAATTTAATTTGCAGTAAAAAGAGTTTCTATTTCTATTAAAAACTAGAGATAGTGCCTTTCCAAAGTAACAGTGTATATCTGATTAACATAGTATACATTGATAAACATCATTTTAAATGCATCAAGATAAAATTAAAATTGGACAGATTAGTCATGCTTCTCTGACCATGAAAATGTTATTGTTCTTTCAGCATGAATGGAATGATGGACAGGTGATAGATGGATTAGATAAGCAGAGAGGTTTAGAGCTTGATTTCATGTGAGACAGACACAAATAACTTCTAGACAATTGGGCCTGAAAGGCTCTGCTGACCCTTGCTGTACTTGATGATACTATGCTCCAAAGGGATAGTGTGAATTTAACAGGATGTGCATTTTTGACAGCAATAGTTTTTAAGAGCTGTGGAGATACCACTGTAAAACATAGTATTCTGTAGGAAATAGGAGGCTTTAGACTAGGCATTGAATGGTCTCGGGAAAGTACCGATTCCATAATTGCCTGAATAAGGAATTTAATTTGTTCACAACAAAATGCTATGCTAAAGCACATACTAAAGTATAGCATACAGTGTTACAGATTCTTCTAATGAAGAAAGGGAATATTTTTAAGAGCAGATATGACTAGGTAACATGGCTGACTTTGCCAAATGAGCAATCTTGTCTGGAATCATTACTCCTTGGGTGTCATGGTTAATTCTGACATGATGGCCTGTGACTAGAAAATGTTTATATTGGCAAACTCCATTGTTAAAATGTCAGCAGACAAATGAAAATGAACCCCTGAAGTTTGTTTCCAGTTTGAAATGCACACAGGATGTAAATGCCTCTTTATATTAAATAAGTGCACTTATAATAGGAATGTGCTATGAAAAGCATATGTAGACGAAGGGAAAAGCTGGATGGATGGCAGGATGATGCTATGCTACTCATTTGCTCAAGTGGTATTTCAGACTTGACTAAATTGCCTACTGCTCTCCTACACCTATCAGATTTCTCTCTAGCTTTTTTTCTTTTTTGGTCTGCTTACTCACCCTGCATTATCTACCTTGGAGGCAGAGGAAGTTGCTATGTAAATTGCACTGTAAAAGCAGAGTAGAAAATGTTATTTGACTGTGTGAGGGTGTTCTATAAATAAGTGTTGGACTTGAATAAGTGTCAGTCTTACTAATAGCTTTGCTACACAAGTTAATTAATAAACAAGTCATGTCTGTGGTCCTTGCTGGTGGCTGCAGTATCCTTATTGCTGGGTCCAAGGAGCTGAACATAAATAAGGTTGTCACAAAGTACATGGTGTGAAGGAGAATTTGGCTTTTGGGAAAACAAATGTAAAACAAGCCCAGAAGTATTCCTGTGAAGTTTTTCCTTTGCAAGTGCTGTAGTAGACAGGAGAGAAGAATCAAGAGGCTCATTTACAATTCAAATGTGGGTTTGGTCATAAAGGACATTTTGCAGTGAGATGTGGATCAAATATGTCCTCTGGGTTACAATGCTGGGGCCACCCAGGCTTTTGCTAATGTTAGTGTTTACATAACAAGTTAGAAACAAGCTACTCTCCAATTAAAAAGCCAATGTCTAACTAGATGCTAACTCGTTATATACCCTGTAGTCTAAATGTTAATAGCTTTGACCTCCTTCTGTTTTATCTTAATCTGCTCGACAGAGCAAGTGAACTCTGGGTTATGCTTTACTGAATGGTTCCCTTTGTTTTTTTCTCTGCATTTCTAACAGTGACAGTGTCACATATTGCAGACCTTAATGAAAGCCTGTCTTCTTTTTCAATCAGTTATATCGCTAAGTATATGTACAGAAAAACCCTTGTGATTGACACTGCTTCAACAAAGGCAGATTCAGTTTGCAGATGATAAGAGGCAAAGTCATACAAGCAGTGTTTACAAAGCAGTGAAGGAGAGTAAAAAAATTAGTGATAAAAGGGCTAATCTTATTGTTTTACTAGATGAGAGAATGGCCCTTTTTGTTTGCTCTAGCAGAAGCCCACACTTTGTCCCCCACCTCTTTGTATACTTTTGGCAGCAAAATAATTTCCAGATTTTAAAAGTATCAAACACAGGCCAGTAGATGAAAGAGGGCTTAGGCATGTTTGGAAGGCTTCAGGAAGCAAAGTAGTGATTGCACATGATACTGTGTGTGTTCTTTCCATCTATAACCACAGTGTGCTATATACATTCATATACTTTCCTTTATGCAGGGGTTCCTAGATATTAGAAAAATTGAAAGCAAAGCCCTTTAAAAGTCAAATCAAAACCATCCTACATCAAAGCTTTTAGGCCTGATTCTGACCTAAGGCTGTTTTTGTATTGGTGCAATTCCACTGATATCAGTGGAGTTGCTTCTTATTTGTACTTCTGTGAATGAGGGCAGAATCAAACTTTTTGTCTTGAGTGTTGCCACTTCTGGATAAGTCCATGAGAGGGGTCCAGTTCTCAGGTTTGTCTTGGCAAAGATATGATGCAGTAGAATCACTACGTGCAATGAAATGCTACAATGTAGTGGCATTTCTTGGGCAACACAAAAATAGCATAATGGTCTACACCACTTCTCCTACACACTCAGAGACATTGCTGGTGGAACAAGGGGATGGCCTCAGTCCTACTGAACTGTAGCTCTTTTTTGGCTATTGGAACAACCATTTGGTGCTCTAGCAGGATACCTTTGCTTTGGATCCTTTTGGAGCTTAGTGGGTCCTTAAATGATACACCATAATATGGGGATATATGTACACATATAGTCTAGATTTGTTATCTTGCCTTACCCAGTAATTCTGTCAATCTCAGATCTACTCACTTATTGCCTGAGAACAGATTTTCTGCTGTGTTAATTAATGTACTGCTGCTTCCATTGTCTTGACAACCTTCTCTCTCACCAGAAAGTGGTTTGATATAGTGTTATAAGACATATATGCATATTTCTGTGTATGCTAACAAGATCTATCTATGCATACATACATATATATGTGCATGTATGTATGCATGTGCACACACACACACACACACACACACACAGATTCACAGTATTGAACTGAAGCCAGACCTGCATGCTTTTAAGTGTTACTCACCTTTTATTACCTAGTTCTGGAGTACATCTCTGACCTTTAGTGATCAAGTAGCATATACCTTTTATCTGCATCTTTCTAGTAGTGTTTAAACTCTTTCCTTTTGTATAAAAGAGGCTGAAATGTCTTACACAGTGCAGAGAAGTGGGAGAACTCTAGCTCTAATTAAATCTGGAGGCTCGGGCGACAGACATTTCTCAATGATATAATCAGAAGAGACAAATGCAGAACAACGGCAGAAATCTGTTTTAACCTTCTACAATGACCAAGTTTGACTGTGCAGGATTCAGGACAGAGAATTAAAATCCAGGACTGTCTCAGTCACTGAAGGACAACATAACCTTGCCTTCTGTCTCCTTTACTGTTCATTAGTTTCATGGCTTAATTCCTATCTCTTGCTAGCAGGGCCAGGCAGCTTTGTCCATTCAGCAGCTGAAGTCATACTGCCCTGCCACCGATCACCAAAGGTTGTTGAATGTGTGTTGCCAATTCCATTCTCCTCAAGACAGAGCCTGCCAGCTCAGTCATGTCCTTCAACAGTCAGAAATATTTAGCTGGAAGGTATCGGTCAGTTTAATCTCTAGTGAGATTTGTTAGGCTGAGAATGGGAAAGGTGAAGTGACAGAAAGTTAGTGTGTGCTGGTAAAATGATTCTCTCCAATTCACTTGTTTTTTGTGAAAAATCTCTCTATATAGATCTGTAGGCAAGAAAAGATGTAGATCCCTGATCAGAGGAGGTGAAATGTAGTGTCATGCGAGGAGTTTCAAGAGGAGCCCTCTAATCATCTAGGCTTTGGTAGAACATCCCTCTAAAAAGCAGCCACTTGAAAAGAACTGTGCATGGAAGAGGATGCTAAGCCAAGAGGTAAGCACTGACTTTACCAGCAGAAAAGCTGGCCAACTTGTAGCTCAAGTTAAAGTTCAAATCTTGCATAAAGTTCAAATCTTGGCAAAGAAAATACAGTATGTGACAAGTGATGCACAAGACTAAAGATCAGATGAGGATAACTTTTGATTCTCAGAGAGATATTTAAAGTCATATAAAGCAGTGAGGTACCCAACTTCTTCTGAAAGTCAAAAGGAGATTACTGGCTAGGTCACATTTGTCTCTTTGAAAATCTCTCCCATTTGACTTATTTCTTGAAACCTCCCTGCATGACCAAGTACAACTGTAGCAGTGTAGCCCTAAATGATTATTTCAGGGGAATATCTGTATTGAAAAATAAAGCTGACAAACATTTTGCAATGTCATTTGCTACCAGTACAGTGTTCCTCTGGTACATTAGCTGGAGTAATTTGGGCTTTGGAACAAAAAATGAATAACTATAAAACACACAAACAATATCAGTAAAATCAATCAAAGTGTAATAAACTTTTATTAAAAAAAGACATTGCCTTCTAGCAATTCATAAAACAACTCCCCAAATCTTTATAGGCGGTACAAATAAACATAAAATGATTCTTTAAAGACATAATGAAGGGTTCTGTCAACAACAATAAGAAATCAGAGCAGAGATGTATTCTTGTGAAAGAAATTGCATATTTTCTGTTGTTCTGAAAGCCCACGGCATTTCTTGTCAGTGGGGAAAACACGGTGTGCAAGATGCAAGAAATGGGTTTCCCATCAGAGCTGCATCTTATTTGTCTTGTTTTTCTATCCTACCAGATTTAAGTTTATTGTTGTTTAGAATGGGCTTGATGCTCTGTGAATGTTTTGAACTTGCTGTGACACAGTTCACGTACTTTGAGCTAATCCCAAAGATCTAGGACTTGGACATGTAGTTAGATTCAGTAAAGTCTATTCTGACACTGTGCTCCTTGTAGACCACTCCTGGAAGGTTAAGCCCTCCCAGTTATTTAAACTGTATATTTAAAATGAATCCCTTTCCAACAATTACAATTATTAATACTATAACGCATTAGGTATAATATATTTTATTAAACTAGCCATTCTTTATTTTGTTTTCTTTTTTTTCAGGAGCTTTTAATTATAAAGAATACTGAAAATCCTAGGAATTAATTATAAAGGATACTAAAGCCTTGTATCATGTCTGGGTCATAAGATAATCAGCTAAATTTAATGTTTATGTAATATATATCTACAAAAATGAATAAAGGGTAGTGAGGTGAATTTCAGGTCATCGAATCAGGATATAGCCACAATGTTATTTAGGAAATCAATCTTGCGTCTTGCATATCTATATGTCAAACTAAGAATATGTCTGTTTTTTGTTTATTGGAATGTAAACCAAAACTGAGTCATTTCAACCAATGCAACATTTATTTTAGGTCTGAGACCTGCGGAAAGGGATCTGTTGCCCTAAAGGTTGTCCAACAGCTCTTCAAGCTACACAGTTGGTTCAAGAAAAGATCTTACAAAAAATCCCTTCTCTCTTATTGTAGAATAATTCCAGAACAAAGAAAAAGAGCTTCTATTAGCATGCAACAATAGGGATTCGTCACTGAATTCTTCAGACGTTAACTGAGTAGAAGATAGAAGTCTAGAACTCCACTCTCAGACTCTCTTGGTTTCTGCTCCATCCCCTGAAACATAGAGCACATCCAGACCAGCACAGATCTATAACACCTTGTGTCACTGCTACTTGTCCCAGGGAACACCCATGCCATACATGCTTTGGTGATGGCAGGTTACCCCAGGTGGGAAAGGGAGGCCAGGGCCAGCAACTGTGCTGGTCCCAGCATCCTTACCTGGGGTCCTGCAGGCCTCCCAGGGCTGCAGCCAGAGCAGGAAGTATGGCTGGCAGCCGGAGTGTAGTTTCATCCCTCCTGGCTCTAGTTTTGGGTGGGGCATGATCATGCCATGTGCACTGCGCTGCTTTTTTTTGGCATGAGTTTTTTTGACCCTGGGATGTCCTGGGGTCAATTCCCCCTCCCATGCTGCAAGGTAGCAGTGCGGGGAATGCCTGCATGTCTGGTGTGTGGTTGCAGACAGGTCTGCAGTGCCACATACCTCACATCCATGCTCGTCTGCATGAAGCCATAATGTCTCCGACAGGAACTGAGCTATTGAATTGAAAAGTGGAAAAGACTGGTCAAGTCATCTGGACTATCTTTCAGCAAATGCATGGTTGTTTTCTTGATCTTTTCCAAACCCTTTTGAGTAGTCAGCGAAGTCTGGGCCCTTGCAAGAGGAGCTGCTTTTTTGAGGAGACAAACCTGCAGTATAGCAAACTTTATTATTAGGATTTGTACCTGATGCCATTTTTTATGTACCGCATCCTGTTATTCCTAGTTACACCTCCATGTAGGACCCTAAACACTTTGGCCAGGTACAGACATTACTTTTTTACTGGTATAAGTGATCAGAAACTGGTTTATACACATAACAGAACAGAAGTGCAGCCCACATAGACTGGTTTAAAAATTGTGGAACCCAGTCCAAGATTCCCCACCTCGCACCCCGCCCCAGGGTGAATGTGTGTTTTGTTTGCTATTGATCTAGCTTATGCCACCTGACCCTCCTCCTCCATCTTCTTACTTGTATCCACTCACAAACCCTAAATTGGATTTCACCCTTCACATCAGACTCCACATAACAAACCACACCTTTTTGTTCTTTGAGTATGTAATATTTTAAAGCACAACTCATATTTTCCTTTCTCTGTAAAGTAATCTTTGTTCCTTTTTCTGTGTGACTCCTTGGCAAGACTTAATCTACGCATCTGCAAAATGGGAATAATGACACCTATAGCACAACTGCATTAGAACAAGATCTCATGGAACAGGGAACAAAGTTCATTACAGAAGGTTGCACAATAGGATTAATCATTTACAGTTGTACTGTAATAAGGCAGCAAATTCATCAGCATGCCGTATGATAACTTCACCGTTGGGATTGCTAAAGTAGGTGTCTGTGATAAAGAGTTTGTACTGTATTTCAGGAGTGTGGCAGGGAAGCTCTATACCCAGGATAGCTATTAGGGCTATGTGAAGCTTCAGTTTCTGATTCAATTCAGCAGAGATTCAGCTCAATTTGGTGGCTGAATCTCCTAATCTGAATCAAATCAGAGAACCTTTTAATCTCTCTGAATTGAATTGGAACCCTCCAAATTGATTTGGAGAGATTCAGAAAGACTTGGAGATTTGGACATAGACACAGCTTTAAATGTTTTTTCTACATACCTCTAGGTAGCAGGGGCTTGTGAATGCTGTAATGCTGGAGCACATGAGGCATCCCACAGAAGTGTGTGTGTGGGGGGGGGCACCCAGTGCACTCAGCAGCAGACCAGAAGTGGACCAGAAGCACTTTCTGTCAACTTCTGGATCCATTGGAGAGTGCACTGAGGGGCTCCCCTGCCCTCCCCAGCTCAGCGATTGGTGCCTCCTGGGTTTTGGGGGGCAACCGGAGTTCCTCTGTGGCCAATCACTGAGCTGGGGCGGCATGGGGGGGGGGGGTCCCCAGAATGCTACCTGGCAGGCCCTGAAGTAGAACAGAAGGACTTCTGGTCCACTTCTAGGCTTGCTGCCAAGCAGATGGAGGACCCCATCCCCCTCACTCCTGTGGGACATTCCATCCACCCCAGCATCTCAGCGGTCACAGGCTGTGCCTGCTACCTCAAGGTATGTAGAAAAAAACTTTTAAAGCTGTGTCTATGTCCAAATTGCTGATTCTCTGGATCAGCCTCAAATCTTCAGATTTGGATTTGGCTGAATCGAATTGGGGATACTGATCTGAAACAACAAATCGAATGGCTGTCCCTGATTTGGCCCCAATCCAAATCGAATAGGGACTGCTATGCACATGCTTAATAGCTATGAGTCACAGTGCTGACTTCCATGTGGAATCAGTACTGGTGGTGAAGGTGCAGTCTGCTGTCATTGCTGTGGCATGTATTTTTGCACCCTCACAACTGTGGAACCTGGTGCTGCTGTCCTGGTCACGTCCCCCTCAATTACATTACTGCTGAATTTACTTTCTTCCCAGGACACTATGGTAACTAGAATCTGGATGAGGCACAGAATGCTAATTAAGGGCTAGATAAATGGAAAAGACTTTGGTGTCTAGGTTAAAAGTTAATAGTAATTTAGGTGCCTAAGTCAAGTGAGCACCCAAAATGGCTTTGTACGTTCCATTTCTGCAGCACGGTGTCTAACAGTTAGGTGTGGGATTGCTCAGTGTTCCGGTGGCCTAAGTCTCTTTTTGCATTTTGCCCTGAGCATTAGAAGGTATTATATATTGTATAAGATAGTTGTTTGTGGGAACTAAGTCAAGAGAAGATGAAGTTCACACAAGCTGTCAAGAGTCAGAAAATGTAAGTGAATACATGAGTTCCCTTGCACCTTTGCAGTCTTCAATTAGATGCTGACATTTTAGTTTTGTTGCTTAGAATAGTTTGCATTTTGCAGCAGCATAAACTTTGGTATTTCCTAGCATTTAATAGTTAATTGTGCTTTTCTTTTTATTTAGTCTTCTGTATGTAATCTCCTCATATTTTAAAGATACAAATGTAAAAGGAAGGAGCTTTATTTTCCAAAACAGCATTACAGATGTGTAAAAAATGGTAGTAGATACAAATTTCCTAATCTGGAACTCTTTAAAATTCATTAGAAATACAAGGTATGCAGACCTTATGGACATCATTTATCAAGATTCATAAATGTGGTGTTAGGAGACCAAAGTTAGCCAGGTCACTATATCATAAATGAGGTTTATTTTCTACCTAAGAGGACTTTTACAATCTTTGATTTCTCCTCAGCCTGAAGAAGGGCATGTGTGCCCAAAAGCTTGCAAAGAAAGGCTTTTTTTTTTTGCTATTTTTAGTTGGTTTAATAGAAGGTATCACTTCTGAACCAAGAGTTTTAGAGTTTTGTATTTCTCCAGGTCACTGGAAGCACTTTATAGATTATAAGAATAAGAATGCAGGAAGCTAGAATGAAGATTGCTGTGGAGAGGTGACTAACTGCTGCTATAATATGTGAATATTATTAGCAAGGTATGGCTGTGAGCTGCATAATCTTGGTATGGCTGTCACTAATATAGTCTGTACTTATTGTTATATTTATTAACATTAAATATTGATGAAACATGAATTAAGACAATGTATCAGAAGAAGGGGTCTTATGTTAGAGACTTTGGTTTGGAGCCTGCTGAGTCTTAACTCCCACTCTAGAGATTGTGGAGATCAGCAGTTAATTTAAGTCCAGATTTCTTTGTGCCCTAGAAGCCAAGAGTGAAAGACCTGACCTACAGCTGTTTAGCCAATAATGATTGGCTACATGGCCCTCCTGAAGACAGCACTCATTGCAGAGGGAAGCTGTGGAAGTAGATTTACTGCTACTTCATGAGGCAATAACTAACAATGTTTTATGCATCCTAATTCCTGATGGTGTTCAAGGAGGGGTGGGGGGATTCTTCTTATCACTGGCCAGCTATCTCTGCTGCAAAGAAATGAGCTGTAATGTCTGTAGAGAAATTTCTTTGAGTAAAAGCACTCACTTTATCAGTGCAGAATTTTGACACTCATTATGCTGTTTCGATACTGCAAACAAAGCAATGTGCTGCACAGAGCAGAGTAAGCATTTTCAGATTGCAGTACTGAAAGAGAGAGAGAGAGAGATACCAAAAACAGACAAGAATTAATGACATGATAAGGAGGATCTTGTCTACATCCAGAGAGAGACTGAGATAATGTCGTCCCTCAGTCACCCCCACATCATTGCTATGAAGTGTTTGAAAACAATAACAAGATCAATAATCTTCCTCTATGCCTGTGTTGCCCTGAGGGGTCAGGCCAACGCTCAGGATCTCAATATTGCACTCTTAGACAGGAGGGTGTGGTGTACAATTGCACATGCACACATAAAAATCAATTAAGCACACATACGCTCGCTAGGTGCATACACCCCTACTAGGCATACACACTCACACTGCCAGCTCAGGCACATACACTACATACCCCAAAAGTTAGACACAGATCACTAATTCGTATATCATGCACACAATGCCATATATATTTACACACACACACACACACACACACACACACACACACTAGCAACTCAGATACATGCACGTTCAAAATAATTAGTCTAGGTTTGCGCACACTACACACACCAAATTTAGACAGAATCAGTTACCATCATCTGCATATTCAATACACCTATGTGGATTACTAATTTATATACCACACACAATGATAACTATATATGCGTATTCACTAATTTACACACCTACCACCCACCTACACATACACACAGGTGAGTTCCTAAGTTGGGTATTGTGATGTGTATGTATGTGCTTGGTGTACTTGGGATACCTGGGGAAAGGCTAAGGTAAGAAAGTAGAAGTGTAGGGGGCTAAAGTTACCCGGACTGGGATTAGAACTGGTAGACTATAGGGGCCTGGGCTGAAGACCTGAGCCTCGGGGGTAACTTCAGGTTAATTGATCTGAACTGATTAAAAGATGAGGCCCAAAGTCTGCAGAACAGGGAAGCATGCCGGCACAGAGTCTGGGACTGGAGCCAGAGCTACTGGGGAGCTGAAAAGGTAGATGGGGAGGGGGAAAAATGGGGCTAAGGGAAAGTGACACAATGCCAAATTGGTTCCCTTGCACGCACGCATACACACGCACACGCACACGCGCACACACCCACAGCAGGGGTTAGAGAGGCTTGGTGCAGGGGCCGAAGTACACTGAAGTCCAGGAGGAGAGAGAGAGAGAGTCCAAATTGTAGAAGGAGATGTGCAGGTATTATCTACCTATCGAGGCTGGAAAGGGATCCTTGTCCAGTAGATGTTGTCCAGAGGGGGGTCACCGGCAGGGCCTCTGGGTGGATAGGTGGTATGGCATGGTGCTGGTCCAGATGGAGAGGGCATCCCACTGGGTCTGTCTTCACTGCCCCTTTTTATAGGGGCAGACCTTGTGTGACCCTAGTGACAGGAGGCATGTCCAGGTAAGGGTCAGCCCCTGGCATACTGAGCATGTGTGTTCCATGCAGGGAAGTGCAGTTTTGGGTGTCTGTAATGGTGAATGTTGCTGGTTCTGCAGGGTCTTTTGTTTTTCAAATGCTGGTCTTGTCTCTGTTCCTGGGTGAGGTCCATGGTTCCTGGATGAATCAATGTGAGGTGATGGGTCAGTCCTTACAGGCTATTCAGTAGAGGCTTGCTACCATTGTATTTCAATCATTTCCAATCACACTCATTCACTGGGGAACCAATTTTCATGGGAGGGATACGTGACTCATACAGTTGTGACACACAGGGACGCCCAGGCAGAGGACTTGATGGAGGCTTGACATATAAAATGGAAACTTGACATGACTTTGTTTCACTTACAAACACAGGCCTAAACCATACAATATCCATATGAAACAAAAAAAATCAATACAAAAATGATAATAATACAATATACAACAGTAGAATTAATACAAACCTAATAATAGTACAATATAAAACAGTGGATATCCAAAACCAAAAACTTGCTACCAAAATAAAAATGTTTAAAGCTTATCCTAAGTTTGAGCTCACTTATATTTATCTATAGGGAATAGAGAGGAAGAAAAAAGTCAGAAATGGTTGGGGAAGGGGAGGGCATGCATCTTAAGATAAATTAAAAAGAAGGGTGGGGGGTTGTTACAGCTGAGGGTGTTTGGCTAGGTTAATAAAGACTCATGGTCATTCAAGAAGCCAGTTACAGATTTTGCTTGTTGGCACCTGACCTAATAACTTGCTGCCTTTTGCAAATTGATTTTTTCTTCACCTTCCCTTACTAATCCTACCGTTTTGGCTGAAGACTGAGTCCCCTGGTCAGATATCCCAGTTTTCACAAAAGACATATTTTGGAGAAAATGGTAAACTTGAGCATGTCACAGATATGTTGAAATATTTAGCTTCCCTTTTGGTTACTAGCCACAAACACATGTGTGGGAATACATAGGAGGGTCCACTATGCTTTGTTGCCTAGATTGCTCCTATTGTTCTTTAAGTACTCACTACTTGAAATAAGACTTTCAAACCTAGTGGGAAAAAAAATCCAACCTCTTAAACTATATATTAGGGGTGTGTGAAGTGGGCCCTGTTTGATTTGGATTCAGCCCGAATCTGAGACAGTGATTCAATTAATTGATTCGGATCATTGTCCCTGATTCAATTCAGCTGAATCTGAATCTGAAGATTCGATGCTGATTTGGAGAATCAGTGATTTGGCCATAGACACAGCTTTAAATGTTTTTTCTACGTACCTTGAGGTACCAGCACAGCTTTGAACACTGCAATGATGGGGCAGATGTAGCATCCCAGAGGAGTGCAGAGGGGCCCCTCACATGCTTAGTGGCAAACCTGGGAGTGGACTGGAAGTACTTCTGGGTCCACTTGGGAGCATCTGGGCCCCCTCCCTGTACCCCCGGCTCAGCAATCAGCCATGGGGGGAGCCCGGGTGCCCCCCTGACCCAGGAGGCACCTGTTGCCGATCCAGGGGGTGCAGGGGAGTCCCCCGCATGCTCTCTGATGGACCTGCAGTGGACCGGAAGTGCTTCTGGTCCACTTGCGAGTCTGCCGCTGAGCACGCTGGGGAACCCCCTGCGCTTCTGTGGGACACTCCATGCACCCCAGCATCTCAGTATTCATGAGCCGCCTGCTACCTAGAGGTATGTAGAAAAAACATTTAAAGCTGTGTCTATGTCTGAATCACTGAATCTTTCCAAATCTTTCGGAATCAAGTTGGAGGGTTCTGATTCGATTTGGAGAGATTAAAGGGTCCTCTAATTCAATTTGGATTTGGAGATTCAGTCACTGAATTGGGCCAGCCGAATCTCCACTGATTTGTATCAGGGATCAAAGTTTCACACAGCCCTACTATATATTACTGTTTCATGATACAGTAGATTTTGTGCATGAAGGTGATGCAAAATAATAATACTGAACAGTATTTATAAACCTGCTATCTAGTTTGGAAAGATGGCAACAAAGTTGACAGATGCAGACACTAGAGGATCATATTAAAAATAATTTCCTGGGGTGGAACTCTTAAGGTCCAAATGTCCAATCTAAAGCTTAGGGAATAGCATACCATAGGAAAAATAAGTGAATGACAATATCAAAGAATGTGATAGGTTCTAACTAAGTAAGGAGAGAGATTAGAAAGGGATAAAATGTGATCTTTAATATAGTTTTGTTTTCATCAGAAAAGTTAAGGAGCAGCTTGGAAGAAGGAAAAGCATGTAGTGGTGTGTCCTCCTATTTCTTTGTAGAAGCTGCACAGACTGGAGGTTGGAGAATAGACAGGAGAGCCAGTTTTCTGTGTGGGGCCATGTGGAATGTGGGTTCAACTTCAGCTCTCCGCTTCACATGCTTAAACACACACCTTCATTTGCACCATGGGAAATAGGTTGCACAAGCCATGCATTCCCTTAGAACAGGTGGAAACCAGGAGGCATATCTGCCATCCAACCTGTCCCAAGGTCAGCATAACTAAGTGCTGCCTTCCCCTTTGCTTGTGGCTTGTGACAAAGTACCACTTACAGCCATGAGCTTTTCAAAGCAAAGTTTAGAATCAAAAGAAATGTCAAAAACCTTCTGGCCAAAACTTCAGTGTGTCTATCAGATGGCCACACTGAAAATTCTTTTGAAGAGCACTCCCCATTCCAGGGCAGAGGTATGGCCTAGTAAGCATACCAGAGATGAAAGGTTTGAGATATTTGATCCAAAGGCTGGAAATAAACCGTACAATAGGAGGCTTACGGAGCTCAGACTATTCAGGTTATCAAAGGGAAGGTTGAGAGGTGACTTGATCACTGTGTATTAGTACTTAAGTGTAGAAGAAAGGTCTGGACGTAGGGGGCTTTTCAACATTGATGACAAAGGCACAATAAGATCCAGCAGTTGGAAATTGAATTTGTTTAATTTCAATCTTGAAAAAGACAAGGGAGAAAGTAAATGTAGCTTACTAGGGGAGAAGGAAACACCACTGTTGTTTGGAGCCTTTAATGAGATAAGATAACTTTCTAAAAGCTGTGGTTTAATCCAGTTTTTGAGAAATTCCACGTGTCTATGTAGGTCAGATGGCATATATGTTGTGTTCCTTTCTGGCTTTAAAATCTATAAATCTAGAGGACTATGTGTTGCTCTCAATATGCTTATAAAACTGGCAGCTCTGCATTCTGACAGTGACTGTATTCAAATAGTTTATTACAGAGTTTCAGGCCTTTACCTGCAAGTATTGGGAAGGAAGTTTTCCTACCATGCACTAATGGGTAGATCTGTTCCCTGATCTTCTGCTTTGGAGAATTCAGAGATGTCAACAGATGGAGTTGGGATACTTGACAAGATAGTACATAATCTCTTCTCTTGGATGCTGGAATGTGTGATTAGCTTCCATGCTCAAATCCTCACCAGAATTGGAGGCAAGGATTTTTTTCTGAAATCATATGGTTTTTCACTTATTTATTTGTCGTTCCTTTACAGGGTGAAGCATGGATTGCCTGCCAGGATTACCTAGGTATAGTCTACAGAATCAGGGATTAAGCCTGTGAGAAGCAGCTAGTATTCGCTTTAGATTCAGATTTGGGTGTTTTGGGGGACAGTGATTTGATTCGGTGATTTGAATCACTGTCCTGATTTGATTTGGCTGAATCTGATTAGGAGATTCAGCTCCTGCTGAATCTCTGAATCAGCCAGGCCAGGCCCACCCTCCGCCTCTTTCCCAGCCTGGCAATGGCTGCCTCAGCTCCCGGCACATGGAAAAAAAAAGCCCTGGATCACCATGTGCTGCC
>NW_017728918.1:71982268-71993602 GCF_001723895.1 Crocodylus porosus
ACTTACCAGTTCGGAGTCAGCTGCAGCTCCCTGCTGCAGGCACCAGGGACTGCCTGAATCATTGAAGCTCTCAGAATCTTTTTCAAAGATTCAGAGAACTTTGAATTGATTTGGACCTTTAATTGGTCCCCTGATTTGATTCAGATTTGGAGATTCAGCCACTAAATCGGGCTAAATCTCCTCTGAATCAAATCACCAACTGAAGCTTCGCACAGCCCTATCAGGTATGTGACATTGCAAGGTCTCAAGCACTGGAGTCACCTAAATATTCTTTGTTCTCCACAGTTTAGGAGTGGAACATTTTAATCTTATTCAAGTTATCTGACCCAACCGGGATTACAGTTTAATGGCCTGTGACATTTGGTCAGGGTAGATGATCAAATGGTCTCGTCTGAACTTAACCTCTATATAACAAAAGCAATAAACGATCAATACATAGTATGATAAGCTACTCAAATACGGAAATTCTTCAGGCAGTGTGGACATAGTAAGGAGGACAAAGGACCCCCATGTTGTCTTTTTTCAAGATTTTTGAAAAAATAATGTGCAGAAAAAGGCTCTGCAAACAAACAGTATCACTGTCAGAGCCAAGTTTCTGAAATGCAAATAACATCTGAATCTTTCTATGTTGTGATGTCAGTCATCAGCATTGGTCAAAGGGGAGAGGAGAGAATGAATGTTTTAAAACAGCAAATATGGTAATTGTAGGTGTTGTTTTATTTCTAGGTGTTACTGTTTTTGTAGCGAGATTGTTATAAAAAACAACGATTACCATTTGTTTACTCTAAAAGAGTCAGGGACCCCAAAGGGAATCAAGCTGCGAAGCAAAGCAGCTGAGTAGGCAAAATGACATACAATTGTAGTCAGTGAACCAAAATGCACAAATTAAACAAATGAAAAACTCCAGTGGTGTCCCACTTTGTGAGTGAATCCAAAACATCCAGAAATGGAAATCCAGAGTCAGTGTATTCCCAAATAAAAAATAAACAGCTCATGTCACTGACATTTGGAATTTTTTACAAATGATTTCTGTAAGGAACTGAAAATTGATCAGTCTGCGTTTGTCATGGTCTACTCAATATTCTAGTATGCCACAGTCATTAATATAAATATGTTCCCTGCCTTTCCTGCCATGCACTCCATTCTACCAGTGATGCCAGCTCTGACTGCATACATGTCCATTTCTCTCACAACTATCTTTGCATCCTCTTTCATAAGAAAAGCCATGAACACACCTTTCTGCTTGGTGGGTACATACAAACATTAGGGAAGGTTTTAAAAATGGTCGCCCGATCTAAGGTAAGTTGAGTTGGGGATCTAGCAAGGGGTTTGGGGGTATAGGAGGGCAAGTGGGGTCCATGGGGATTGGCGGGGCAAGCAGGGTGTGCAGGGAGAATGGGGGGGAAGATGGAGTCTGTGGGAGGGATTGGGAGGATTAGGGGGCAGGTAGTGTTTGCAGGGGAGTACTGGGAGAAAAGCTGGGTCTCTGCGGGGATTTGGGGGAAAAGCAGGATCTGTGGGGAAGATCAAGGGGAAAAAATGGATCTGTGGGGGAATGGGGTGGCCTAGCAGGGTTTGAAGCGGGGGGAGAGGGGGATTGGTGAGGACCAGGAGGGTTTGGCAGGATTAACGGGGCAAGAAAGGTCTGTGGGAGGGGCTTTGGGGATTGTGGGTGGCTCTCTTTCCCTCTCCCGTGGACCAGAGCTATTTTTAGTGTCCCCTCACCCCCAGATAAACATCCTTCTTGGTGAATCTCATCTGCCCCTTCCCTTCCCAGACTTTGATCAGCTCCCAGCACAGGTGAACAATGGTAAAATTGGCATTGGGAGTGGCTTGTCAGCTGGGGGTTGCTGGCTGGTTGTTGGGGGGTGGTCCATCTGGGGAAGGGACGAGTGGCCAGGGGACAAAAAATAGCCTGATACTAGGGGGAGGGTAGCAAAAGTGCAGCTCTGGGGCTGGAGCTTGTGGCTGGGCTTTCCCAGCTCTGAGGCTTTGCTGGGAACTGTAGAGAAGTTCAGTTAGATCAGTTTTGCCTGACCCAGTCTAAGTTAGACTACTTCAGAGGTTCAGCTAACTTAGGTTGGGTCGGCCATTTTTAGACTGATGTAACTTTCCTGAACTTCTGTACTGTTTGCATTTAAATTGACCTACCTAGCATTTTAACTGTAGGTCTGTGCCTGGGTGAACTTAAACAGATCAGGTGGCCATTTTAATGCAATCTAACCTCTTTCTAACCTCCCCAAACATCTGTACCTAGCCAGTATTGCTTCCATTTTTAAAGGCCTCGTCTGTATCACACTTACTTTTGCCTTACTGCCTGTGAGAAGACAGATACTGATTATGTCTAAGGTGGTAGGTTTTTATTTATTATATGTTAAGGCAGGGAATTTCAAAATAGCCTATGGGCATTAGGCCCAGAGCCTTCACCCCTTCCCCCCAATTCAGTTTGATCTAGGCAGCTACGTCCCCTAGGATCCTTTGAGAATCTCTGACTAAAGTAATACAGAATAAATGTCCCAGGGATAAAACAGTGCAAATTCAGTAGTCTTTCTCTCAAAGATCCAGGCGTTGTTTGAGAAATAAGGATGAAGAAGGCCACGAATGTCAGAATAATTTCTCTCCTGAAATCACTCCTCACCTCTTTTGAGAACTCTTAAAGCTTGTCTATTTGCAGGCAAGTTCCAAGCTAGGTGGTGAAGGAGATGAGGGAACCTGCTTTTCAGGAACCACATTTTCATAGAGTGATAATTCTTGTCTAGTTGACATATTCCAGGTACCAGTAATGAACCAATTTGGGCTGGTTCACTAGAACCTGGGGTAGGAGTGTGGTATGAATGGTACAGTTGCATTCCCCTTTGATTCCTGCTCCACCTAAACTTTAAAACCAACTGCATGGAAGGAGTAGCAGTATTTGCATTCATGCACTGAAGGAGTCAATTGGCATCATGGCTCATTACAATCTACCTGCTTCCTGCAAAACTCTCTTCACTCCAAAGGTGTTAACTATGTTCTCTCCTTTGTAATTGTCATGATGTTCCACTATTTAAACTCTCCTTTCTTCTGTAATTTTTCTGTCTATTAGCTATTCCTGGTAATATCTCTTGTTATTTCATAACTCTGCAGATTATTTTTTTAACTCTAGCTAAAAGCTTTAAATCAGGTGTAGCAATATTCACTCAGATGAATATTACCAGTGAAGTACTGGGTGCACTGTCATGGCACTCAAGGAGGCTAGATTTTGTTTTACACACCTAAATAAAAATGAATATTTAACTATAATTACTAGAGGACCAATGTAAAATACCTTTTTACTGTTTTTTTGCCTAGTTTGTTGTAGTTTTTTTAAGTTAATATATTTTATAGCTTCAAATTAGTGTGTATTTCAATAAAGTTATATTTGTTTTTGCTTTGATCTTAAACTGAATAATATAGTGATAGATCCCTAGCATATTAGTAAGGCTTCTAGTTTCCCTTTAACTAGAAAAAAATATGTATTGATGTGCCCCACCATCTGCATCCCTGCTTTCAAAATCCTAATCTGCCCAAACATCAGAGTACCCAGAACAAAGGGAATTGAGCTAATCAATCAGGGGAAGGGGCAAAGCATGGCCTATTATGGGTCCCACTATTATGGGAAAGGAACTTGGACTATTTAATAATAAGAGAGATCTAGTAATGTAAAAATGGAGGGTCTGGGAAACAAGAAAATGACTAAGGCAGGCAAAAATAAGAGCATTTCCAATGATGTTGAGTGATACCTTGGGCTGATGTTATTAGCTATTGCTGTGAATAATGGATTTGGATAATATAAATTATGGATTCACCCACCAGTCTCTTGCAGATCCCAGAGGTCATAGTCATGTAACAATATGGGGGTTTCTAGGAATTAAATTAGCCACAAACTGGGAAGTTACACACTGAGCACTGCAGTCTTTATGCAGTCTGTGGAAGATGTGTTAATAGTCAAGCCATACAAATGTCCTTACTAGTGACTAAAGGGATGATATAATCTTACTGTTTTTATTTCAAAGGTCAAAATTCTATAAAAAGTTGTACTTCAAACAAATAAAAGGAGACTTGTGACTTCCTCAGAAATAGCTCAGTTGCTTATCTTTCAATGCTTTTTAGTCAAGTGAGCAGACATTTGATGACCATGAAATATATCTGATTTAGCTCCAGCTGAGGATATATCAATTTGAGAAAATCAGCCTAATAATCAGTGTCCTCCTGGCTACCGAACAAAAACAACAACAACAGCAAAATGAAAACAGCAGCAACCAATCCCTACAGGTCACTAGCCAGAATATCTCTACCATTAAAAATGAGAAGATTAAATAACTTCACCAGCATATCCCCCAGTGTGTCCTCATGTATCTGTGCAATTTTCACAATGGAGGATACTGCCTGTGAAAAAAAGAATTTGGAAAGAAAAAAATATCTGTGGGATATATTGTATCTTGGGGGGTTCTAATATCCTTCAAGCAAATATTAGATTATATAACCTTTCCATTAGTACTTGAATAAAATGGCTAATTTGGGAAAGCATATGGCTCTCAGAATGGGGAACTGGAAAATGAAAGAGGGCCAGAATTAATCAAAAAAGGGGATAAAGGATTTAGTTTCTCTGTTATGGAATAATTTGATAAAAGTCAGCTTTGCCTGCAAACAAATAGGGAGGCCAAAAGTTCCAAACATATGAATAGAATTAGCAGTAAGATGGAAGTTGCTGATCTCTGCTGCCAAAGCATTCCATGTAAATGCATACTATAGTATTCTTATATTTCATCCAAGGATTCCTTAGGCTTTTAAAGATGCATTGGAAATGCCAGACTGGATTAGCAACTTGGCTGCACAGACTGTGCAAGTGTATTACTGTACGGACATTTTGGACTTATGTTCAAAGAAGGTTGGAGTTTAAAGGGATACCTATTGCTCTGTGCCTGGAAGGTCAACAGACAGGGCCTTTTTACTGTTCTGAAGAAACTGGGTTGTACCCCCAGACTATTGAAATCATTTGCTCACTGCATCAAGGTATGAAGGCAATCACAGTGTGTGAAAACCAAGAATGGCTTTACATCAACAGCAGGGTGAAACAGGGGTGAGTCTCAGCCCCATGCTTTTTAACATCTGCTTTCCATTCCTGATTCTTTGTGTGTTCAAGGACAGCAGTGATGGCATTTATCTTTAAACCAGGCTAGATGGAGGCTTGGTCAACATCACAAGGTTTAGAGCGAAAACCAAAGTGAAAGCTGGTTCTGAGAGGTTTGCTATCTGCAGATGACATGGCCTGAGCTGCCCACAGTGAATCTTCTGGGGAAGATTTTCTGTGTCACACAACAGCTTTGGCTTGGCAATTAGTCTCAAGAAGACTGTGATCACGTACCAAGGGTGGAAGAAACAGTGCCTGACATCTCTCTGGAGGATAAATCTCTTGGTCTCATTGACAGTTTTTATTACTTGGGTTCTATGATCATCTATGATCATCTTGACCTTCAGACTGAACTGACTAACCGAATAGGAAAAGCAGCTAAGAATTTCAGGCTATTACAGAAACATGCACAGAATAACAATAAAATATCAAATAAGGTGAAGATGTGAATCTATGAGACTTGTGTGCTGTCATCCCTGCTTTATGGCTTAGAAACTTGGACCACGTATGCTAGGCAGGAGACTGAACAGCTTGCACATGAGATGCCTGTGCAAGATCTTGAAAATAAAGTGGGAAGATAAAATGCCAAACACAGATGTGCTGGAGCGCTCAGGACTGATATGCTTAGAGACTACTGTCAAGAAGAGGAGGTTGAGATGGCTTGGCCATGTCAGGAGAAAGGGAGAAGACTGTATTTTATACAGTGTGATTCGAGATGGCTCTGGTAAGCGGGATTGCCCTCTATGGTGGTACCACAATGTGCAAAAATGATATGAAGTCATTTCACATTAATGTAGAAAGCTGGAAGGAACATACAGAATCCCATCTAACATGAAGTGGCTTTGATCCAGAGGATGGAAGCAAAGCAAGAAAGAGGAAAGCAGCATGCTGTAAACTTGGATTCCAACTCAGACAACACATGAATCTGTGAATCATGTAACGAGCTGTGTCACTCTTGAATTGGGCTTATCAGCCACAAGTGGATTCATCAGGCACTGGCCTACACCTCTTACATGTACATCATGGTCTGGAGGATTGATGGTTGCTTATAAATTGTTCCATGCCTGGAAGGGGGAATTCCATAATGAAAAAAATTAGGTCAGAAAGAATTATATATATTAGCTATTTATATTAGTTAGAAACACACTCAGTCCCTTCCTTACCTTAATTATCTGGACCATTATATGAAAATTGTGTACTATACAGAAAATTAAGAAGAGACAGGCAAGATGGATCCTGATATCTGTCAGGAATTATGTGAAAAATAAAAAAAATTCTTCATTTTATTATCAGGTTTACCCAAACACTGAATGAGCTTTATAAATATCTGATTGGTGAATTAAACAAATAAATACAAGTATGTTGGGTCATTACAAAGAATATGTGTAGTGGGATTCCCTACAGCAAGGGTGTCAAAGATTCAGCTTCTTGGAACCTCATCAACGAGCCCCAAGTGCTGGCAAAACCAGTCCAGGCCTTCCCCCTGCACGTGCCAGATCCAGTGCCTGCTCTGGCCAGTCTGGGATATGAAGAATTGAATCCCAGACTGGCCAGAGTAGATACTGGATTCTGCATGTGAGGGTTGTGGTAGGGAGTCATGCATCTCCCGCATGCTGGATCAAGTGCCTGCTCTGGCTTGTTCCGGTCTGCGCTGCAAGTGGCACCTGCCCCTGAACAGCTGGAGCAGGCGTTGCATGAAGCTTGCATCTCAGACCTGCTAGAATGGGCACTGGATCTGTCATGCAGCGGACTGGCAGACCTTTCCCTCCTAACATGCAAATCCAGTGCCTACTTCGGCTAGTCTGGGACTCTGCTGCATGCAGCACCCACTCTAGGACCCTGTATGTAGCTCATGTCCCAGACTGAAGCGGGTGCCATGTGTGGCACAGTTTTGGACTGGCTGGAGGTGATGCTGTGGGTGTTGGATTGGGCATGCTGGGGGTAGGAAACAGGGGGCAGGACCTGGGCCTGATCTGGCTGACAAGATTGGCTCTACTTTGTTCACCTAGCCCATAGATCACCCTGGCACTACTCAATTGGCCCACAGGTCCAGATGAGTTTGACATCCCTGTGCTACCCTAATGTAGTTCTCTCGGACTCCCCTTGTCAGACTTAGATCTACTGTACTGATGTATAAGGAATTTCGTGTCAGTGTGACCTACAAATTCAAGGATTTTATCCAAATCCCATTGATTCAAAGTGAAGACTCTGATCTTCATGGACTTCAATTAAGGTTGTAAAGGACTTGAACATAACTTTCACCCTTCTCTAACTTTTTATACTTTCTTTTGCTATTCAGGATACAGTTAGATCTAAAGGTACTTAATGTATTTCCAGGATAAATCAAATCTAGACTTAGCTCAGAATTTTAACAACCTCAATTTGTGCGTGTCACGTTAGCAGTCTAATTTTGATTATTTTGTAATGCTGTTAATTAGAAAAAGAGGGTTTGGTGCATCAGTAAGCGGAATGTATTTTCCAATAAAATTATAGGCAAGAAAAATCTCAGACTTGTGCTGAAAACTTAATTGTGGAAACTAACCTAAAATTGACTAAAATAAGTTATACTTGACAACCAAGAGCTGTGATCAGTATCCAGCCTGAAATCATACACATTATGATGTTCCTATTTTTTAAATTTGTGGTGGTACAAGAAAATAGTTTCCTATTTGTATTACCCAGTTTATTATAATGTAATCATACTTATACAGCAGTACTTATCAGAGGCCCAAGTCAAGATGGTGAGGAGGCACTATTTTTGGGAGCCATACTTAGCCAGGGTCCTAACCCTAAGAAAGCTTATGACAAATGACATCTAAAGGATAAAGTGAAAGAGAGAGAGTCAAATATATTTTATATATCTAGCTACATATTAATTCTTTTGTTTATTATTATAAATATACAGAGTACACATCAGTTGTCTCTCTCTCTCAATTTAGCCATCAGTAACTGGCTGATTTCTTATAGATATTACCACAGGGCAGAAGAAATAAAATAGCAAACAAACAAAAAAACCCTCTCGAGTACACCTGTTATTTTTCTAGTGGTTAAGGTTTTCAGTAGCTTATACCAATAATTATACAGCCTAGGAACTGGTTTCTTTTGACAGGATTTGAGATTCTAGGAAGGTCTCTATTTATTATTGGCATGTCATTTTATAAAGGGAACCATCCCTCCTGAGAAGGTCTTTTGTTCTTTTGCTGCAGCAGAGGCCTCATGTCTTTCTGATTAGTGAGGCCTGTACTCTGCTAGGCTACATTCCCGTTTAATCTTCTCACTTACCACCTAGCTAGCAGAATTTTTGCACTAGTATTTGAGATTCTAATAAGCTTCACAGTTAGTATTGTAAGAATGTAGTTTTACAAGGGGAACACAGTAGCTACCACTACATGGACAGATTCCTTGTTCTCTTCTCTTCTGTTGTAGCATCAACAGTAGAATTTACACAACAAGGAGGGCCAAAAGGAATAACAGTAATTCTACATTCTTAAAAAAAAATCTTATATCTAAAAGAAGATCATAATTAAGCAGCCATACCTGTACTTGAAGGACCCCCTGGGCTGTAGCTTACAGATATCTTCGTAGCAAAAGCCACTTCCTACACAGGCTTCCCACCGAGCTTTATCTTACAGGTCTCAGAAACTGCTCCCCACAACATCTGGTTTTAATTTGCTAAATGTTAAGATTCAACAACCCAGGCAGCTATAAGTATTGTCGCCATCCAGTTCCTCTAAAAACCTTGCCAAGGAACTTCTGCAACAGGAGGCAAATGTGTACACTGAATGTTCCACTTGGAGGGAGTGGGAGGGGTTGGGAGGCAAACAACTTTTGAGGTCCTCTATATAAAAAAAGCATTTATTGGTCATAACCTATTTTTTGTGTTGTGTTTTTGCTTTGCATTTTAACCTTAACGCAAATAGCCTGTGTTCACTGATTATTTTTGATACACTGCAAGTAAAAAAACCCAACAAACATTTTTAATCAATGCAAAAAATGACACTGCCAAACTTTGTCCAGCGCACACTCAGTAAAGTTCATTGTCTCCACTATAAAATCTATTCATTGACACCTGGAAACAAATGTTTTCTATTAAGCTTAAAAAGCAATATTCATTCTATTTCATTTGATCTATATTTAGCTCTGTGCATTACAATGCATGGATATTTCTCAAATTACAGGAAAAAAGGTACAGCACAGTAATTATGAACAAGTAATAATAACAAAGCAATCTATGCCAGTGTGATGGAGAAAACAATTTCAGTGAAGCAACACTACCAAGCCTCAAGTGCTTATCATAAGTGGCTACAAGAAAAAGAAGATTTGAAAAATGACATGAAATATTTTGAATGTATCATTTTTAATTCTAGCAGGTCAAATTTAGGAAACAGGCAGGACATGTTAAGTGAAATTGAATGGGATAAAGCACTGAAGAGAAAAGGCTGTCAGGAACAATTGCTTAAAACTAGAAGGATGAACTACTTAAAATAAGATCTTACAGCTAGAATGAACATAAAGGTAGTTAATTTTTTTGTGGCCTACAGTATCAAACTTGTCATTATCCTTCTAAGATAAATTCTAAGCAAATTGTCAAGTACATAAGAGTGGCGAAAGTAATTTTATTTGATAGAAGAGGTCTGCCTTGGTAAACAGATACATTCATTCAATGCATCATTAGTCCCAAAGAAGAGTGATGAGATTCCAGCCAAAACAGAAGAAAATTCTGTTAGCTGATACAGCCAAAGATATTAGATTGTCTGAACATGGAGAATCTGGTGGAGGAGGGTCCATCCTCTGTTCTTCATAGAATCATGGAAAATTAGGGCTGAAAGGGACCTTAGGAGGTCATTTAGTCCAACTCCCTGCTTAAAGCAGGACCATCCACAACTTGGTGGAAAAAGCTTATGATCAAAGCAGAAAAGACTGAGAAAGGAAAGCTTATTAGACACGATGGCTGCCTATACACATGCTTGGGGTATGGAGGTGGGGTGCTTTAATTAGAGCAGCTCCTGGACAGCTGCTCTAAATAAATGCCTCACCATCATGTGTATTAAGCACCCCACAGCCATTTAAGAATGCATGGGATCTTAACACACATGATGCTGTGGTGACGCTGGAGTGTTCTAATTAGAATACGGAGCAGACTTGATTGAGTTGCATTTTAATCAGAACACCAGCAAGCACATGTATAGGCAGCCAATGGGCATTATTCTCTTTCACTGCTAAATTGCCTCTATATTTCACCAGGTGACATGCTACTTTTCGTGGCACAATGACATGAATTGCTTGTGCATGCCTAAATGCCTTATGTAGCTACAGTTTCACCTTGTGCAACTGTTTGCTCTTACTGTCCATGCTCAGAAACAACTTAGTGATTCTCTGGAGGAGTCTAAGTCCATTTATATATTTTGGAATTCAACTCCACCCTTGGCTCATAGAAATTGCTTGAAAACCCTTAATATCATAGCCACTTAAAAGCCAAGGCTAGCAACTATTTGACACTGGAGGTTAACTGGAGTCAATGATTAGGTCTATCTGCCTCTAGCTTGTATATTAGGCATTCTGCTGGGATATAGCAGAGGTAGGTTCCAGGTGGGGAACCTGAGGTGGGGGGGGGACCTGAGGTTGAGGGGGACCTAGGAACCACATTCCATGTATGATAACCAAATGGTCTAATCACTAGGATTTTGGATGTAGAGAAGGGAGAAGGAGGAGCCTAAATCTGGTGCCCACAGAGGAAGCTCAGAAGGGGGAAGCAGAGAGTAATGTCTTAGCATAACTTCAAATTTCCCTTTTGAATGCCTGGAGACCCATGTACCTTCTGTGCAGGAGGATCTGTCTCTGCAGATGTCTATATTAGGTCTGTGTGAAGCAGCTAGTATTCACTTTGGATTCAGATTGGGCTGATTTGGGGGACAGTGATTCAACTCAGTGATTCGAATCACTGTCCAAAATTGATTCAGCTGAATCTGATTTGGAGATTTGGCTGCTGCCGAATCTCTGAATCACCCATCCCCTGGCCCAGCCCCTGCCCACTCTCCCAGCCCCAGGAATGGCTGCCTCACCTGGCCCAGCTCCTGGCACTTAAAAAAAAAAAAAGCCCCAACTCACTGGGTGCTGTCAGGCAGGGGGGTGATCCCCATTCCCCCCCACTGCCCCACGCTGCATGAGGGGGCTCTGCCACGAGC
>NW_017728918.1:71993910-72009500 GCF_001723895.1 Crocodylus porosus
TGGATCAAAGACCCCCTGGGAGGGGGAGCAGGCAGGGCATGGGGCCTGCCAGGGGTCCCCCCATGGTCCCCTTCCCCCCCCAACCTGCCCTCCCTCGCCCCCTGCTTACCAACTCCAAGTCTCTGCTGCAGCAGGTGGGGACGGCCCGATTCATCAAAGCTCTCTGGATCTTTTCTGAAGATTTGGGGAGCTTTGAATCAATTCAGACCTTTTTATTGTTCCCCTGATTTGATTCAGATTTGGAGATTTGGCCACTGAATCGGGCTGAATCTCCTCTGAATCAAATCAGCACCCAAAGCTTCGCACAGCCCTAGTCTATATGCTCCCCATTGAAATGAATTGGAAAACTGGGTAGTTCTGCACAGCGAGGTAGAATTCCCCACCAGGAGCTCATAGGTTGCATATTTTCTCCCTGTTCAAAGTATAGGAAAAATATGCATCTATACGGTAGAATGTTTTCCTGATCCTAGTCATTATTAGCACATGCAGACAGTTTGCAATCCTATTCCATGTGGAGTGCAATGGCACAAATATCCATATTGCTGTTCTCTAGGGTGTGCTCTACTTGGGTAAGTACAGAGCTCTGTATGTACAGCCTTGGGAAACTGTAAAACATTAAATTGTACCTGGCAAAACCCCACTAATAGCAGGTTCAAGCCTCCTTCACAGGATTACTGTATTGCTCTGATTTCCCAGCATGCTTTTCTGATGGCAAGGCCACAGGTGAGTCATTATTCTGTCCCTTTACCAGCTGGCTTTTGGCCAGCCAGGGAAGGGACACATGAGGGCAGAAGGAAGCTAGAAAGAAACCAGAAAGTGTATGGCTCAGTGAAACTGGTGCTGCTCAGGAAAGGAGAGGGCTCTTGGTTCCCATTGGAGTAGAAACTGGTTTTTATTCATAGACTATTAAATGCAAGGTGCAGTGGCTCAGCATCAAAGGAACACTGGGGAAGACAATGGGTGACCCGGTGGTTTGAGCCCTGTGCTATTAAGTTAGAGAGATATAAGTACATAGCTCTCATGGGTGAGGGTGGTATAGGACTTCGATCTTTCATTCCCTAAGCAAATGACCTAGTCACTTAGATAATGGGACACAGGGCACAGGAAGTTCCTTCTGCGGGTGTGTGCTGGACCACAGTTTTGGGCCTTAGGCTCAGATATATGGAGCAGTGTACCTGCAGAAATATAGTGCAGCCTATTATGCATGACCAGTGACTGCTCAGTTTATGTATCTACCCTATATAGAAGTAGGATTGCAAACTGTATACAAGTGAGAAGCTGCCATTTGATCAATTAAAGTGAAACAGGATTCTGCCTTAAATGTCATGTGTGGAATTGAATTAACCAAAAATATCTTGCTTGATTTCACATGAATCAGATCTCCTGAATCCAAGTCCAGTGCTTTTATTGATCTCTAGACAGAGGTTTAAAACTTGTTTGCAAGTGATGGAGGGGAAATAAATGTGCCATTAGAATGAGAAAAAAGATACAAGCATTCAAGGATCTCAAAGGTGGACTACAGTACTGATAGGGAAAGTAGAGAAGGGAACACTACAAGAGACAGATTGGGAAAATTCATGAAAAGTTCTGAGAGCACAGAACTGCAAACTTCATGCAGTAACAAATTCAATCTAATTTTTGAAAACAGTAACAAAAAATTATATGCTTTTGATAAAATACTGTAGGAAGGAATATGAATCATATGAAATCAATAATTTTGTCATAGGAATGAACTACTTCAGTGACCAAGAGCTGGTTTAGATGCCAAAAAGAGCAGGGGCCTGTGGGAGGCTATAGTGTAATATCAGATTACTCATAAGGGTCAGAACTATAATCATATCTGTCTACTTATATGGCAGTGACCTATCAGTAAAAAAGATTCAAGTACCAAGCATCCAGTTAAAGGATGATACAGAGTAACTGTTCTGTGTTGCTGAGAAGAAAGAAGAGGAGTCTTAGAAAATAATGCCATTTGGAGAAACTTGAACTGATCAAATAAATGAAACTATCTGTATATTAATAGATATGAAGAGCAGTGTGACTGTGGTCTATTTTAATATCATAACATAAGGTTAAATTGGTTAGAAAATGCTTATTTTTATATTAATAAAGTGAAATACTCCAAAAAGTGTGGAAATAGCAAATAACTACTATGAAGGGGGATATGGCACTTTCCTTTCACCCTCATGTTTTCTGATATAACTATTCTTTACTTGCTAAGTATTAGGGGTATGCAAAGCAGGCCGTATTAGATTTGGATTCAGATTTGGCTTGATTCGGGGGACAGTGATTCGATTAGCTGATTTGGATCACTGTCCCAATTCAATTTGGCCAAATCCAAATCTGAAGATTCCATTCTCATTCAGAGAATCAGCGATTCAGCCATAGACACAGCTTTATATGTTTTTTTACATACCTCGAGGTACCAGGTGCGGTTTGTGAATGCTGAGATGGTGGGACGGATGGAGCATCCCACAGGAGCATGGAGGGGGCCCCCCACATGCTCAGCAGCAGACCTGGAAGTGGACTGGAACTACTTCTGCTCCACTTCTGGGTCTGCTGTCGAGAATGTGGGGGGACCTCCCTGTGCACCCCCGGCTCATTGATCAGCCATGGGGGGACCCTGGGTGCCCCCCGATCCAGGATGCACCAGTCGCTGAGCTGGAGGATTGGGGAGGGTCTCCTGCATGCTCCATGGCAGACCTGGAAGTGCTGGACCCTCCCATGCTCCCATGGGATGTTCCATCCTCCGCACCATCTCAGGGTTCATGTTCCACCTGGTACCTTGAGGTATGTAGAAAAAACATATAAAACTGTGTCTATGTCCAAATTATCAAATCTGTCTGAATCTCTCTGAATTGACTTGAAGGCTTCCAACTTGATTTGGAGAGATTAATGGGTCTCCTGATTTGATATGAGAATTCAGCTGCCGAATTGGGCCGAATCTCCACCAAATCAAATCAGCGACCGAAGCTTATCATAGCCCTACTAAATATAATTGCTAAGGGGGTCATATACTACGTAAAACTTGATCTAGAATAGTTTGAGAATAGTAAAAAAATCCAAAATTACAGATGAAAGACATTTCTTTTCTCTGATTTTTTTTTAAGGAAAAAATGAGTACATCTACACATGCACCGTCACTGCACAGTAACTTAGGTTACTGCACAGTAATGGAAAATGACTGTGCAGTATGGGCATGCATCTACACATAGGAAGGGAATGTCTGCATAATGGCACAACTTGATTTTGTGTATGTGTGCATCACAGTCAACCCCAGGTGGATGAAAGTGTAGTTAATTTTAGCTGGATCCCCATCTGCTCTCTTAACCGCATCTGCAAAAATAAAAAAAAAGGCAAATTCTTTTAGATACCTAAAGATGGGGAAAGGAGTCTTTCAGGCAGCAAATTATTATCAATTCCAAACATAGATGAATGGATTAGGATCTCAACAGACCATGGACAAACCAGGGTAGTGGAGATTACTATCATCTGATGGATATGTTACTTAGGATACTGTCTTTCTGCTAAACTCAGTCCTGCCTAGGTTAAATTATTTTCACCCAGTTGGCATTCTCTTTTGGACATTGCTACAGGTGGGACTCCATGCCATAGAAAAGAGGCACGGAGAATCAGAAAATTGTTGCTGTTGGTAATCTGTAATTTTCCCTGGATTACAAGTCTTCTACATATGTCTCAGGGGATAGGGAACAAAATTAAGCCTTCTGGCTTGGTACAGACATTAAAAAGCCCAAGGTGGAATTGATCAATGTAATGTGGTTTTCTGTAAGTAAGGTAGTTTAGATCAGTAGTGAACAGAAGCCATGTTCACCCTCTGAGGGGAGGGGACAAATCTTAGACCAGTTTCCATCATTTTTAAACCAGTCGGTGTGCACCAAACGTTTGTTCTGTTACAGGTCTAGACTGCTTTCCAACGACTTACACCAGTAGAAGAGTAATATCTGTACCTAGCTTTGGAGGATTCAGGTGAGAGGCCTGTGGGAAGTACTCCAGCATAATTTGTCCATCATTATTTGTTGTATTAAAGAAAGTATTAAAAAGCAAAATGCTATCTACTGCTCCATCTCTTAGTAAGTGAATCTGATGGATCTTCTAAACAACAGTATCAAAGATGACTGGTGAGTCAGGCAGTATTACCATAATTATTACACCTCCATGTATATGACAACAAATGTCCATCAATACAAGCAGCGTATTCAGTGTTCTACATCTTGCTTGGATGTCTGGCTTGCTTAGTGCAGTAATTCAAAAAGGCTACAGAACATTTTGAAGGGAAAACAAAGAAGATTCTAAATGGGAAATGCTCAGCACTGTACGTGGTAATTGACTTAGCAGTGCATTTCCCATTATTGTTAATAGCAATCAAATGGCTCAATCTCTGTGCTAAAAATGTACCCATAAATGGATATTTGTACATCAGCAGCAAATACAAATATTAAGGTGGCATAAGATACTGTTGAAGGAGATAGGAACTCTTGCAGTAGACAAGAATTCTTACAAGAGGTTAGGGAAGGACATAAAATGTTGAAAAAAATGTGAAAGGATCAATTACTATAAATAGCTTTAAATTATTTGTGAACAAAATGTGTTAAAGGCATAAACACAACTGTGTGATGTGTGAGTCTTCACAGCTATAGCAACAGCTACAATTCTGCTGCAGGGGAGGAACATTGTGGCTGACTATACCGGCGGACTCAAACTACTTTGCTGGTGAAAGAACACTACAGAGATGGTCGGCAGCATGGAATGCTATAGGGAGCATGTTGCCAGTAAGTCAGTACGCTAGCTGAAAGCCTTTCAGGCTAGGAACAGACAGTCAGAAAAACTTGATGCTGAATCCATTCCATCTTCACGCATTAGTCTAAGCTGCATAGATTGAATCAATGAGCAAGTAAACAACATTCACTTTTCCAGAAATGCAGCCACATGCCTGCATTGGCCTAGGCCAGAAGCTGGGGGGCTCTAGAGCACACCTCCCTACTCTGCTGGAACAGACAGCTTGGGCCAAAGCTAACCCTCTCACCCTGTGAGAGGCAGATTGTGGGGAAGGTGCAAAGCATCCTGGGATCCTGAGGGTCTGCGAGTTAACTTGAATCTGGGGGACATCTGGGATAGAAGTTCAATAAACCAGTTTAACCCAAATCAGTTAAGTCTGATACTACATCCATCCAGGTGTATCTTAAACCAGTTTTGGCTATTCTGAAAGCAGTTTATGTGCACTGAGCTTCTGTTGTGTCACAGATTTGAACTGGTTTCTGATCACTTGTACTGGTTTATGTGTAATTTCTGTCCATAGCCTCAAGGACTGGAGACAGACATTGGAGACGATACTGAAGATCCTTTGTTTTTTCCCCCACCCTTGTATAATATACTGCTGAATCACATTTTTTTTTGCACTTAGTTTTCCGAGTGCAAGAGGCATTGCAGAATTCATTGGGGAACAGGAGCAAACAAGGCCTTTCAAACTTAAGCAACATATTTTTCATTATGTTTTTTTAAAATGCTTATCTTGCTAGCTAGATTATGGTATCAGTAGGTTTGGGAGTAGAAGAGACATCTTGTGGGGCTATTGGATGTTGGGTTAAATTTGTTGAAATATATGGACCCAAACTCAGAGAGTGTGTCCTCACAAGTGTGCATCTGCTGTTTGTGGCACTGCAAACCCATCTTCAGGGCCGCACACCATGTGTTGCATGAGCACGCGTTCACCACTTTGCTAATTTTCAGTGTGATAGGTTTTTTGACACTGGGAGATGCCGGTGTCAAAAAAACCTGCCAAAAAAAAAAGCAGTGTGGTACACATGGCTGCAGCATGCACCACCTGAAATGGGAGCCTGGCCTCCGCTACCCCACCTGGGGCAATTTGCCATGCAGCAGAGCACACATGCAGTGGCATGCCCAAGGAGAACCAGCAGCAGCACAAATATATGTTACTACTATTTGTTCCTAGGCATGCACGTTCCTGCTTGTGCCCAGGGGTGCTAACTTGACCCTGTTGCTATACAGCAGCAGGAGTTAATCAAGATCCAGAGTTTTGAATATGGAGATCTCAGCCTGCTTAGTTACCATGGCAAGCACAGTAGGAAATCCATGCCAAAGTCTGGGATCTTATTGACTAAGGTGCACAAAAGAAAAAGAATCAAAACAAGTCATAGAGTATTTTGAAATTAAAATGGAATGGTTGTGCAGATTAGGCTTAATCAAAATGTATCAAAGTTCATTTTTATAAAGAACAATTTATATAAAACCTGAGATCCCCTTTGCTCTTTACTCAGAGCCATGTAGTCACGTTTGATCTGTTCAATGTCACCCCAAGCAGTGTCATTAATGCTCACATGGGCAATATGAGATAATAGTTAGAGTTAAGTCTCAGCAACTTTTCTGTGGCATTTTGGATGTAGGCTCTTTGAAGAAAAATCCTCCTCTCTCTCTCTGTCCCCAGGACTGGGGTCTTCTATCCCACCTCTTGTTGTGTCCAGACACTTTATCTTAGATTTCCCACCAGAGAACCTGGTGAACCAACTTGGTCACCCTGGTCTCTCTATCTGAGGATGCTGACAACTTTTAAAAGGATTAGTCTGCATGCAATACTGCTTGTTTCTGGTTGGGACTTAGTGATGAGGTCACAAAAGTTATATAAGGGGTCACTCCATTTTGATGGGGAAAGTCATCTTTGGGACCCGGAAACTAGCAATAAGCCTCCAGAGCTCCATCAGTCTCCAGATGAAAATGTGAGTAATATACCTGAAATTTAGCCAGTAACTGAGGATTAAGTGAACTAGACGCATTTCAAAAAGGCCACCAAGCCCAATCTGTTTTGGTCAAGTAGGTTTTCTTTCAGTGTTCCATGGTTTTGTATTCCTTTCTCACTCTCTCCCTCTTTGATCAATAAAGTTATCTGTTATAGCACACCTTGCTGTAAATGCTTATGAGGGTGAGACTAGCCTTTAAAGCCCCTTTTGCTTAGCTGGCTAAGGTGGGTGTGGCTTTTTACTTTCCTCCTTTACAAGAGGCTACAATTGAATGCTTCAGGCTAAAAGAAGCACCCTAAAATACCATGGTAGGCTAAGCATCCCTAAGGTCTACAGGGTCTGAGCACCCCAGGTGGTGGCAGCAATTACTCCAGGCTTGTGGGTGTGCTCCAGGAAGGGGATTGGCCAGACGTAGGTGCCCCAGGGGAGACACCCAAAGCATGGTCAGGCACAATTAGTTGGGTAACTTGGTGCAGGAGTGCCCCCTGCTGTTCTGGCACAGGCTTCTATCAGGCAGCAGATCATCTGAACCAATAGGTCAGGCCCGTAGATGGATGCCTCCATGCCCCATAGGAAGGAGTCGCCTATAAATTATGTATATTGTACATTGTCTTAAGTAGATGATGATACAACCATAGTATTGAGTCAGAATGTGGTACATGTTTTATGAAAGAACTACATAGAATTATTTTGGATCATTTTAACATATTATTTATGTAGTTAATACTTATATCCTTCATCATGTAAAAACAGATACTTTATTTATGACAAAAACAAATGAGTTTCCCTAGCATTATTTAGGCCAACACAAGTTAGATCTTTGATATATCACATTAAATTCTTTTAGAGTTTTCTTTTACTTTCGGTGTATGCTCCATATTTAATAATCTTTTCTAAGTAGGACCTATTCTTATAGGGAATCTAGCAGGCTGTGGACTGGATGCCTACACAGTCAGATGCGTGGCCAACTGGATTAGGGACCACAACCAGAGAATGGTGGTGGATGGGTCATTCTTGGCCTGGAAGGAGGTGGGCAGTGGGGTCCCACAGGGTTTCGTCCTTGGACTGGTGTTATTTACTATCTTCATCAGCAATTTGGATGAGGGTGTGGAGATCACCCTTTCCGAGTGCACAGATGATTCCAAGTTATGGGGCAAAGTTAACACACCAGAGGGCAGGGAGCAGATACAGGCCAACCTGGACAGGTTGGATCAATGGGTGGAATGCAATAGGTTGCAATTCAACAAAGATAGATGTAAGGTACTCCACCTAGGAAAGAGGAATCCATAGCACACCTACAGGTTGTGGCATGTCCTCCTCAGCAGCTCAGAGCCTGAGAGAGATCTTGGAGTCATAGTTGACTCCAAGATGAACATGAGCTGGCAGTGTAATGAGGCCATCAACAAGGCCAATTGCACCTTATTGTGTATTAGCAGGTGCATGACCAACAGATCAAGGGAGATGATGCTCCCCCTATATGCAGCATTGGCCAGGCCGCAGTTGGAGTACTGTGTCCAGTTTTGGGTGCTGCACTTCAAGAGGGACACGGAGAATCTGGAGACGGTTCAGAGGAGGTCCACTTGCATGATTAGTGGCCTCCATGAAAGACCCTACAAGGGAAGGTTGAGAGATCTGGATCTCTTCAGCCTTCACAAGAGATGTCTGAGGTGAGACCGTGTAGCTGCCTATAAATTTATCAAGGGAGGACGACAGGGAATTGGTGATGTGGTATTTACCAGATTGCCCCAGGGGGTAACTAGGAATAATGGGTGCAAACTAATGGAGAGTAGATTTAGGATAGACATTAGGAAGAAAATTTTTATAGTAAGGGTGGCCAGAATCTGGAATGGGCTTCCAAGAGAGTAATACTATCACCTAACTTGGAGGTCTTCAAGAGGAGACTTGATAGTCACTTGGCTGGGGTCATCTGACCTTGGTCTTCTTTCCTGCCAGGGGCAGGGGGTCGGACACGATGATCCATTGTGGTCCCTTCTGACACTACAATCTATGAATCTATGAATCCAAAAATATTTAAGGCTGAATCAAACCTTCAAAAGTATGGTGAATCTGAAATAGAATATAACAGATTTTCTGGGAGTGTGGTATAATTCTGAGTAATGTTTCATAGATGTTGGCAACATTTATAGTTTTAGAGGATGGTTAAAGTGTTGAATTATACAATCTAGTAGTGGGTGTTTTCTTGGTGGTTCTTCGCAAATGAAGATATTAGGAAGGTGACTGCCTACGCTGGTTGCAGGCTTACTGGTGACTAATCAGTCCAATTGTGAGAAGCAAATCCATGCATATGGCTGATTGCTGCTAAATGAGGGTGTATCTTTCCTCCTCCTCATCTCTTTGATGCTGGCTCTGTTCTGACATTCAAAGAGAGCTGTTGCCTTTTTGATTTGAAGCTGCCAGGCATTGCAATCTGCAGCCTGTGTTTCCCACAATTTGTGGTTAATACTCGGGCAGAAAAGGACCTCTTCAGGGTATCCTTGTAGCGCTTACATGGGGCCCCTCTGTCACATTTCCCAGTCATCAGTTCCCTGTACAGCACAGCCTTTGGTAGGTGGTTGTTGTCCATCCGGGCCATGTGGCCTGCCCACCCCAGCTGAGTCTGCAGAAAAATTGCCTCAATACTGGTGGTATTGGCTCTTTGTATTTGAACTCTTTTGCAGAATAACTAGTCCATTTACCTTTTTTGGTTTCTTTTCACTGATGTACATATTTAAAATATTATACATGCTCCATTTCATGGGTGTTAATGTTACTTACCATTTAGTTTCCTCAGTACTGAACTGGTTGGTTTACCCACCCTACCTGTGGGGAGGGGAAGTGAATGAGTAGGGGGAGAAGAGGAGGGAGCTACTCCATCCATTGTTCAGGATCTTCAAATTCAGGTTTTACAGAGATTACTATACTTAATATTAGGATATGCAAAACAAAGGAAAAAAAAAGGAAATGAAGGGGACTTGGTGTTAAAGAATTGGGGGTTGGAAAGAAAGAAAAGGAAACTCATAGTTCATTTTATATGGCCTAAAGAAAGAAAGCACAGTGGCAGCACAAAGGCTGTTTTGTATGAATTGGGCCTGTGTTTGGGTGATAGCTGGGAGATAAATATAATGTGGAACTTGGCACAGATGAATAGAAGCCTGCACAGCTTCTGGAATCACATCTCTTTTAGTGTTCATTGTATGGATACAATAGGACTGTTTAAAAGACCTGGATAAATGTGACCCATAAAACTGACTATCTTAGACTAAACAAGTAATGGTTTGAACTAGATTATACGACATAAGTAGGGAAATCTATTAAAATAAACACAGAATGTTCTAGCATTGCACTTGAAATGAAATATGTCTCAGGCCACCAGCTGCTGAAGCACTCATGTGCCCCATTACTAGCATTCACAGTTACTTGGGGACAGGATGGCATGCGGGTCCACAAAAGCTTTGAAAGCTCACTTATTAAGCAGGCATAAATAATTAGTTTTTAAAAGTTAGCTGTAAGAACTTGATGAAGTGAAAAGCCAAGACAATCTTATGCATCTGCTGACATGTCCTTGTTTATGTCTCACACATCTTTGTCAGAAGCAGTTTGGTCCCTATATAGGACTTTGGCTTGGGATTTAAGAGACCTGGTAGAGTCAGCTCAACTAGTGTCCTCTTGAGGGAAGCCAGACATGTCGCTTCCCACCCAGTTTGTCTTTTTAGCTCTATTGTGATAATATCTGTTTGTGAATATGCAGTGCCTGTTATAATGAGGCTGCCAGATCATATGTAATACAGTGTTAATAAATGAATTTATTTACTCTGTTTCTTCGTAGTTCTAATTTGATTCTCCATCTCTTTCTTCTCTCTGCCTAGATCTTACGTTTGTGTTTTCAGTTTCTTTAGTTTTGTTTTTCTCTTCATGGGTTCTCAGCACTTGTATTCAGATGTTCTCTCTCACTTTATACCTTGTTCCTGGACACCAGAGCTGGTCAAAAGATTAAGGGAAATTTTATTTCAAAAAAGCTTTTATTCCAGGTATATTTTAATATTTGAAATAAAAACTGTGTCAACACTGCCAAAATTGAGCTACTTCAGTCAATTCCACTGGACATATCACTGAAGAGCTTGCTTACAGACTATTCCTCAAATCCAAACAGAAGTCTTGAAGATCAATATGTTTTAAGAACCGTGTTATGACAGTATAGTCCTCTCTTGCGAGGTTAGAGTTGATTTGCAATCCTATAGCCCCCGTTTTAAAAAGAAAACAAATTAAGACCTTGTTCCTGCAATGGACTCCATAAATATAGACCCTTGCACACAGGAAGAGCTCATTTCAAGCTGATGAGGTACAGAGGTTCATCCACATGGAGTTCCAAAAATGGGACCTATGGTTCAAGAAAAACACGGAGGTGTTGCATTATGAAGATTTTAAAAATCTCATCACTTAAACTTATGTGTAAATCAGGAGTTGCTTAACAGAAGGATGATGGGGGTTGTCTCAGGCCAGCCTAATCATTGGCCCACCCACCTGCCTAGAGCAGTCTGCCCACCTGACTTGCTTGCCATGCCTTTGATGTAATTAGTAAGTTGTTTCTAAGGTGGGAGGCTGCCCATTTAATGCCAAAGGCATAATCATGGCTCCAACCTTCCCTTTACTGTGTCCCATGCCTCGCAGATGGCATCCAAATTACTCCTAACTCCGTGTGGCCCCATTGCTGGGCTGCACTTGGTCTCTGGCCCAAACTCAGCTTCAGGCATCCAAAGACTTACCTTGGCCACATGCTCCCCTTACTGGGGCCTCATACTTATGCCCCCTCAATAGGGCCTCAACTCATGCCCCCTTGATAGGGCTTCAACTCAATCAAACTACTGGGGCCAGCCTATGCAGTCCTTCAGGCCTTCTTGTGCAGACCCTACTCTGTGCAATCCATGTGCAGCCCTTCAGGCCCCCATAAAAACCTTACTGTATGTGGTTACCTGCTGCTCAGCTGTTCCCTCACATGTACCCCTGCTGGGACCACTACATTTCTCCCTTACTGGGGCTACAATTCTGCACCATTCCTGAGGTCACTACTCCGCCCCCTCACTGGGGCTTCTGGGCCTTATGCCCCTTAGGCCTCATGAGTCTTTTGACCTGGGCCATAACTCAGCGTACGGCGCACTCAGGTCAAAGGTGTCTATTGATGTGCCTGGACCCTGCTTGGGGATACTCACCAGGTTGTGGGGGCTGAGGCTCTAAGGCACCCCATACTCTCATTTCACTAGGGAGGCAACTGGTGTGCCATTTCTTGGGGACCACCCTGCCACAGAAAGCCCCACCACACCATCCATCCCTAGAAGGGTGTAGTTTCAGGTCATTCCCCAGGACCAGGAAGCTCCTGTACCCCTGTAGTTCCTACCCTTGACCCCCAGGTGTTCTGGGAGCAGCAGCTTCGGCTGGGCAATGTTATCCCTCTGGCTCCCTCTGGCAGCTGCCAGCACAGCCCTGAGGATCTGGGTTTATATTGAGACTGATCAGCTCCATCCTTCAATCCAGGAGCCCTTGTGTGGTCATGTGACCACCTCGTTATGCTGCACCACACCTGCTGGCCACTCCATGGCATAATTAAGCCTCTTAAAGTGGCAGGCATCAAAGATGCCTACCCACAAGAAGCCAATGATATATAGTCATAATAGCACTACATAAAAAGCATTACTAAAAAGAACATTTTAAAATATTAGTATATTTTATAAATATAAACTATAAATCAAATCAGAAAATTACAAAAGAACATGTGCATGCAATTCTTTTTTATTAAAGAATTTTTATTTAAATCTTGCTCAGTTGTAAGGACCCATCAGTTTGGAACCTGAAACACTGGCATCCATGCTCAGAAACTAACACTAGCACATCACCAAACTGCTGGCCAGAGGTTGTCCAAATTAACCTGGGTCCCCCCAGAAGATCTCCATTGGGTCACTATGTGACCTAGGTGGACCAATGAGAGTCACAAGCTCCTGATTGGAGGAGGGGAGTGGGAAAAACCTTCCACTTCCTGCAGGGTTTTATCTCTGTAATGGCATTATTGCTTTTAATTGTCTTGCTTGACTGGTTAATGTTAGTGTTGTTCTTGGACCTCCTGGCTTTGATCCATTGCTTTGCTCTGACAAGGACCTTATCCTGACACTTGGCTTAATATCTTGGAACCTGGACTGATGCATGGCTTTGACTTTGACTACTTGCATTCAACTAACCCTCTGATTCTAGGCCTCATGCCTACATCTTAGTCAACTCTTCCATCAGTGAAGTCACCCCTACATTTGTCAAACCTCATTTAGCAAAGTTATATGCAATATATTTTTCCACTGATTGTGTAATCCAATGTCTAAGCAGTTGATCCAATTTCCACTGCATTCAATATATTGGATCAAGGCCATAATTGCATAATGTCTAGATCAGATCCTAAATCCCAAATGAAAAATGGAAACAGAAAGGAATTTTGTTGCTTTCCCCAGCAAAGTACAACTTTTGTGGAAGGCACTCAGGTGGGTGACCTTACAAAAGAGTACATCCCTGTTCAATTAGAATGACAAGCAATTTTCTCTCCAAACTCTAGATTGTGACCTTTTCTCAAAACTTGTTCAAAGCATTCTTTACATGATACCCCATGCATTTATATTTTTACTTTTAGTACATTCTAGTTTGTGCCAAATCAAAAATGTTACTGTGGGAAAAACTAATATGAAGTCTGCTTTTGATGACACTTATGGCATCCTTCCAGATTTGTTTTGTAGAATGCAGAGCTCTAAGGATTTTTATTTTGCTATTTCCTGACATTTCCTAAACTCTAGTAAAAAATATAATCATGTTTGCAAATGTTCACATTTCTTTTACCAAACCTATTCTTCTTGCTGCTACAGTATCACACCCTCCATTTCTCTGTCAGACCACTTATACCAGGGATGGGCAATTATTTGAGCTCAAGGGCCACATGTGGTGAGCTGCTACAGGACAGGTCAGCACCTGGCCCCACCCCCCACCATGCAACAACTCACTAAAAATCCCTATGTGGAATGGGGCCCAGGACAGGGTTTGAATTATACTTTGACTCTTGCAGGGGGCTGCAGGGGGTAAAGGGGTTGGAGCACAGAGAAAAAAACTGGGCTGCCCATCATGGTGCCCTAATAAAATCAGAGGCTCCCCCCAGGTTATGATTTTCAGGTCTTACAGGAGGGATCTAATTTCTTATGGGGGGGCTCAGTCCCCTTGATCTCCCCTGTAATTCAAACCCTGGCTCTGGGCAGCAGTGTTCAGCAGAGAGATGGGCAGGTGAGGTCAGAATCACAAGGCAGGGTCACAGGGTGGTGACAGTGTGGTCTTGGGCCAGGTCAAAGCCATAATCTGCTGCCTGCACACCCCTGTGATGGGCATGGGTTCTGCAGACAGGGACATGCAGAAAGTGGATTGCAGCACTGCCCCACCCCGCCCAGCGCTTATGCTGTTACTGACCTGTAATCCCAGACCCAGCTCTGGAAGCAGTTCTCTGCCTGTCTGTGCACCCTGCTCATGTAGCTCCTTGCCTAGTGTGCAGCCGGGCAGGGCGCTTCATTTAGGGGTTGGGATCTTGGGGTGATGACAATGCAGGGCTGGGTTAGAGCTGGCAGGGTGATATCAGCCACATGCACCATGGTCTGGACTACATCAACACCTGAGCTGGTGGGGCTGAGGGATCTGCCATAGCCTGAGCAAAATCACCCTGTGGGTTAGATCTGGCCTGTGGGCTGTATTTTGCCCCCATTGACTTATACTATGTCTATATTGCCTCCCTGCTGAATCAGGCACCACTGATAAGAAACAAACCCTACCCATTTATTCCTGTCAGGTAGCATAGATGGTTTAGAGAAGCAGTATGGAAAAGCAAAAGAATGATATTCTCCTTTGAAGTGGGGGAGCACTGCAGGAAGGAGTCCTGCTCCTTGTATGTAAAAGACTGATACTAGGGGACTTAATGGCTGCAGGTGGACAGATGTACAAAAGGTGAGCATATTAAGGGGCACAGAGTAGAGGCAATGGAACAGACACTGTGCCAACGTAGTGTTTGGATCTCCATTGCATTATTTCTTGGATGTTCCATTTCTCTCTCTGGCTCTTGCTAAGTTTCCTTCCAGTCTCTGCAACTTTCATTTAGTCTTTATCATTAGTTCAAGAAAAAAAACACATAAGTAAAACAACTTACATATTATATAGGCCCAGCCCTGAACTGTAGTACTGAGCAAAAAAACCCCAGACTAATTGAATTTCAGCTCAGAAGATACCATTTATGACTGTCTAGCCTGCTGCATTACATAGACCATGGAATTTCACACACTAACTTCCATATCAGGCCTATAACTTCTGCTCAAAGAAGAGCATTTCTTTTAGAATGATAACCAAACTTGAAGGGTTGTTGGTTGTAGCTATGTTGGTCTAAGGACATAGGCAGGCAAGGTTTTTTTGGGTAGATGTACTATCTTTTATTAGACCAACTAAATATTTGGAAAAGAGTTCTTTGCAGGGTGTTTGTGTTCAAAAGCCTGCAAAAATGTCTGCACAGCTACCCAAAGAACCTTGCCAGCTAAACTTACTTCTCCTGCCCATTGCAGGAATTCAGCTTGAACAAGACCTGTGAGCTCAAGATTGTGGAGAAATATTTATTGTTAGAAATATTCTGGTAAACAACATTTATTGATATTATAGTCTAATACAATAAAAGCCTTAGTTTGCCTGTCTGTCTGTCTATAACACTCTGGGCCAACTGTGCATGTGCTGCTGAGAGGATGCACATCGATTGGCTGTGAGGGTCTG
>NW_017728918.1:72009840-72036696 GCF_001723895.1 Crocodylus porosus
TCCCTCCCCCCCATTCCTGGGAGCAGGCAGTGGCATGGGGTGGAGCAGCAGGAGGTGCACGGGGCTGGACACAGGGGGTTGGGGGGATACAGGTGTGGGAGGTGCACGGGGCCAGATGTGGGGATGAGGGGTGGGGAGGGTATATGGGGCTGAAGGCAGAGTGGTGGCACCGTGGGTTGCTGGGTGGGGCGCTCCATCCCTGCTCACCTGCCCTATCATTCATGATGGGCAATTTGCTTTTCAGAATATAAAGTGCCAGAGGTCTATGTTTTTGAGAGCAATATAACAGATAATTAATATTTTGCCTTTTGCTACATGCAACTTTTATTTTAATATATTTGGGCATGTCTAAATGATTCTTTTCTCTCTGAATGCCTGTTTCCTAAGGGTGTACACTAGGACCCTTACTGATGAAGCTGTTTATACGATAAGACCTGAGGTCAGTTAGCAGTGAATTGCATATTCTAAGGCCTTCTGTAGTACCTCTCAATTACCAAGAGTCCTTTGTAGATAAGCCAGGCAAAAAGCCACATCCAGGCTGAAGATCCATTGTAGAAATACTGCAAATCATCTCCTCTAAGCATCTTTTCTAATAATTTGTAGTGATAAGGGATCGAAAATGAAATTAAAATTCTTTTGTAATTTCATTATCCTGGAAATGATTTTTATAGCCTGCTGAGAATTAAACATTGAAGTACGGCACAGTGTACAAAATAATTCCTGTTTTAATACATTTTTATGGTTCTCAGAGGAGTTTCAGCACAGCTTAGCTCATCATTAGCCTCTGTATTACTCAGCTTTCCAGGTCCTTAATTCAAAATGAAAATTAAACAATATTCATTTTACTAGAGCAGTTCATCCTGAACCAGCTAAGAAAACCATTTTTCACTCTGAAAGGCTCTTACTCAAACTATTTTCAGTTTTTCTAATTGTTTAATCCCAAAATTGAAAGCCTAGAATTCTCTGAAATAAAAGATGTGGAGCCCTTATGCACTAATTGCCCCGCTAGCCCATTACTGCTGATGTGCACTAGTTAAAAAGCTATGATACTGCACATAAAAGTCTAAGGCCTGAAATAAAATTCACATTATATTCAGCCCTGATGAATAATTCAAGAGATTCAGCTAGATTTTCAGGTATTTGTATAAATAAAACATTAGTGTTTCAGGATTATTTAGATAACTCTATCACTGAATCCCTATGAACAGTAGAATGCTGGGGCCAGGTTAACAAGGTTTCTGACCTCTGTTCATGATATAAGATGGCAGATGATTGAAGCTAAAGGCAATAGCCATCTTAAGGTCCCAGGACCAGTAAAGAAAAAATGGGACATTGTTGGAGCCAAAGAGAGTGATTTTGTGGCCTGAATGGTTTCTTTTATACCCCTTAGAGGGCACACAAGGAATATAGGCTAACCACAAACCTCTTGTTTGGAGTTTCTCCAGTGTGGGTGAGTCCCCTGGGCTCTGTTGGATCCATCTTCTACTGGATAATGGAGAGGCACATTACCTGGCCTGCAAGGCTCACCAGATTTGAAATTTGGCAGCAGAGGAGTGGCAATTAATGTTGTTACTGCTTCTGTGTTGCAATATTTCCATATCCTTGGACAGCTCTGTGGACTAGATGATATAGTACCACAGGCTGGATCTGGCCCACTGGCCAGGGCTTGAGCATCCCTGTTTTCATTTACTCACAATGAAGATACTGGAAACCATAGGATCTGTAAGCCTCCAGGGTCTGCCAAAACCAGAGATTTCCATTTCAGTCCCAGCTGTGGTGTCTGCTTTCTTTGAAATCTCTAAAGTATCTACAGCTTAGACTGAAGTCACTCTAAAGGTAAAACCCAAAAACAAAACAAAAAAAATAACAACTTTATTTTGTGAACATACATATTTTAGATTGTGAGCAACAGAATTAGAACTTTAAAAAATAAATCAAGCCATTGATTTTGTTTTTCAAAAGAGTTTTCAGTCTAAGCCACAGCTATTTGAAATTCTTAGACAGCAGGCATTGTAACCTGCCGACACTGGATTCACAACTGCCTGTTTCAGCAAGCAACAGAAGCTTTGGATTCCTAAAGATCTTCTGATTTCCAGCTTTGTTAAATATTATTTTATATGAATTAAAATGAATATATTTGGAAGAAAATATTTAAAAAACACGCACCATTTAGAATCAGAAAAAATAGTTTAATGAAATGCACTGGTGATTTTTTTCCAAATAATCATTGTGCACTACTCAGTTACTGGCTAAACTTGTTCATACAACAAAGCTGGGCTATTGCCATCTACAAGACAATACTCACTAGTATCCCCACCTATCAAAGAAAGCAGATGCTGTTTACTGCTTTCCCCATCTCCTAGGCAGAAGGTATGGATCATGAATGGGTGCTGTCAAGAAGGGAAATGATTGTCTCACATTTTCCTGGTGCCCTGCTATGGAATTAAAGTACATCAAGAACTTATCAATATTTCATACTTCGCAGCTTTTCATCAAAGATATTTTGTAAAAATACTCCCACTATTTTATTTTGAAGGTATTACATTCATTTAATTTAAATAACTTCAAATTCCTTTAAATTCAATTAAATTCTTTTTATCCGAAGGTGATTAGGAAACAAGAATATTTTCAAGATTTCAGCAAATGTTTCTACCCACGATAGAAATGAAACGTAAAAAAATCTCAAAACGTCTTTATGAAATGACTATCTGAAAAAATCAGATTGAGTCAATCAAAATATTTTGTTTTCAAACTTTTTTAAAATTCTGACTTTTTACTATAAACATACTTATGAAACAGAGATATATTCAACAAAAAAAAAATTCACTTTGAACCTGTAAAAAAAGGACTTTTTGAGAATTTCAAATCTTCTTCAACTCTTTCTTTTTTTCTCAAAGTGTAAAATTCTTGAGAACCAACCATTTTAAATAAATGATTTGGTTTAGATGAATGGGCATTTCCAGATGAAAAAGATTTTTTTTGCCTTCTCCAGAAAAAATTCCCAACCCACTGCCATCAGAGTAAAGCTGTAAGAAAGCTGTAGGACAGAGAATAGCAGGTAGGTATTTTATTCAGTTAAGCATTGTTATTCATGAATTCACTTTATGTAAATTGATATAAACTGAAGTACACATTTTACCTTAAACATATGGGCTAGGGACAGACATTCAACAAGCTGGAGCCTGAATTGATTCAACCTTTGTAGGTTAGTCTAACCTGCCTAGGTTGAACTGGTTTGTAACAGGCCAGACATCCCCTCTGGACTGAGGAAATGCACACACATGCCTGCAGTTGCTCTGGCCAGGCACTGGGGGCTCTTAGAGCATGCCCTTGGCTTCAGGGAAGCTGTGCTGGGGTGGGGTGGGAGGGCAGGGCTAGTCTAGGCTGAAGGGGCCAGAGGGGGGTTTAATTCCATCCTCCCTGTCCCACTGGCAGGGACCTGAGCTGGTTTGCTGGGCACTCCCCGGTTGCTTCTGCAGCAGTGGGGCACCATGGCCCCTGAGGCAGAGTGGGGCAGGGAGGGGGCTTAGTCTCCCCTCTAACCCACTGGCAGCTGGCTCTGCCCACTGTCGCTGCTGTGCTCACTCCCTGTAGTGGGATAAGCCCCCTGCTGTCCTGTCTGCTAGGTGCTTGAGGGAGGAGAAATAACGCCCGTCCCTGCCGCAAAGGGCCCTTCTGGCTGGCATCTGCATGCTGCAGTGGGAGGGATCAGGGCCCTTGATGTGGGCAGCAGCCCTTGGCATAATGTTAGGGAGCGTGAGTTTCTTTCTGGCTAGGGGCTGCGCTGTGGGGCAGGCAGAGCTACAGTGGACTGTGCACAGTAGCACCAGGGTTCGGAGGAGGGCAGAGCCTTCCAAGACCCTGGTAGTGCTGCCATGGCCCACAGCAGCTTTCCTTACCCCGCAGTGTGGATCCCCACTGGGAAGGGTCTTATGCTCAGGGAAACCAGGATGGGGAATGCTTTGCCCATCATGGTCACTTCTCCTTCATTGCTCCAGTGGCTGGGTGGTGGCAAGGGCGGGGCTAGGGCTGGCTGAGACCTGAATCCCTGCAACTTTCTGCAGGGAGCATGGATGACTGGTGCCGCTTTAGTCAGTGGGGGCATGTGCCCCCCCCCAGCAACCAGTCAGCAACTGGGGGGCGGGAAATCCCCCCTCAGCTGATCTCACTGACCAGGGGAACCCTCCCATGACTGATTTTGCTGACCGGGGAGGGGATCCCCCTGCAGCTGATCATGAGACAGCTGATCGTGAGGTGCCCGATCACTGCAGCCAATTGCTGCATCCACTTCTGGAAGTGGCTGTGGGTGTGTCTGGGAGTGCCACAGTGCTCTAATCCCTGGTCAGCACTTCTGGGGAGCACTTGTGCTCTCACCTGTCTCCCCTGCCCATCACCTAACAGGTAAGCATGGCCAGTCAGGGGCTGCACTGGTGCTCTAGACTAACCTACAAATGTTGAATCACTCCCGTGCACCCCCTACATGTTGCCACTGGCAGAGGGTGACCAGGTCTATGAAAGGACACATCTGTCCCAGCAACATGGAACTGAGCACCCCCTTCCCCACTCCTCCAGCGTTGAGTACCCTGCTCAGTCTCTGCTTGGGGCCAGCAGCTGAAAAGTGGGTGCTGGTTAGCATAGAGACAGACTGGCCAGCCAGGCTGATGGAGGGGAGGGAGCTGCATGTGCCAGTTCAGGGGGCTGCTGGGGGGGCTGCAGGGTAGTTGGCACTGGAGGAGGGGGGAGTGTGGGAGCTTGGATCCGTGTTGCTGGGAGAGACATGCACTTTCATAGACCTGGTCCCTCCCTGCAGAGAGTTGCAGGGATTCATGTCTCAGCCAGCCCCTCCATGAGTAATTGTTGGCTCTCCAGCATGCAGAGGATGCCTGCCCTCCCAGCCAGGGGCCCAATCCTGCCAGGCTTGCCCTGAGCACAGACCAAGCAATGACTGTGGCCTGGATGGGCAGACCTTGCTTCAGTGCCCTGGGGGCAGAGAGGGGTATAACCCCACTCCCTGCACCCCCCCAGGGGCCCTACTTGTGGTGTCTGGCCCCATGCATGCCCAGCTGCTGAAGTGGTGAGAGGGGAGTGACTGTAATTGGGGCAGCATCTCCCATCATGACTGCCCTGAGTGCGAGCCTTCCCTGTGGGGGGGCCACGCTGTGGGGTGAGGAGAGTTGCTGCAGGCTGTGCCAGTGCTGCAGGGGACTTGGATGGCTCTGGCCCACTCTGGCCCCTGGTGTTGTCATGTACAGTCTGCCACAGCCCTGCCTGCCCAACAGTGTGGGCCCCCACTAGGCAGGGGATTGTGCTCTCCAACATTATGACAGGGGATGCTGCTCCCATCAAGGGCCCTGCAGTGGTGGGGCAGGGGCACACCCAGACACTGGCCAGCAGGGCCTCTGGGGGCAGGGCGGGGACAGGGGTTATTCCCCCTCCCTTCAGCGTCCGGCAGGGGGCTTATCCCTCAGCAGGGAGTGAATGCGGTGGTGACAGTGGCTAGATCTGGTTGCCAGTGGGGGTAGAGGGGAGATTAACCCTCCTCCCTGCCCACCTCTGCCTCAGGGTCTGTGGTGCTCCACTGGTTTAGCAGCAAGGGGGAGGGCCTGGCAGACCCAGCTTGGGACCCCCACCTCACCCCTGCCTATTCTGGCTCATCCAGTGGGGCCAGCCCTGCCAGGCTGCAGCAGAGAGCCGAGCCCAGAGAGCATGCCAGGATGTTGGGGGATTCTGCTTTAAGTTAAACCAGGAAGGGGTCTGGGACAGACATTGCATAAACTGGTTTCAGCCAAATCAGTTAAGTCTGATAGTACATTCAACCAGGTTTATCTCAAATCAGTTTTGGCCATTTTGAAATTGGTTTATGTGCACTGAATGTCTGTTCTGTTACAGGTTTAAACTAGTTTCTGATCACTTAAATTGGTTTATGTGTAATGTCTGTCCCTAGCCATGCACACATGCTTGTTGATGGGCATAAGACTTTATATGTGATTTCTTGACTAGAGTACTCAATGACAATACTGTAAAAAGAAACAAAATTGTAGGAAGAAAACTACCAGTAAACATGATAAAGCAAAAAGCAAAATAAGTACATGAATAAGGCCCCCGCCCCTGCACGTTACAGGTATTGCACAATTAACTGGTTAACTGTGCAATTACCTTAAGACCAGCTAGATGTGTAAAGTAACTATCACATGATAAAAGGTTCCAACCAGCTATAAAGTTAGACCTGAAAAATATGTTCTAACTTTATGGCTGGTTGATATTGAGCTTTAATATACATGTAGCAGGGTCTCCCTTACAGCTGGGAGCCCCATCAGCTGACAGAGCTCCCAGTTGCAGGGGTTCACCATATCCAGCATGAAACCCTGGAGCCCCAAGTGATTGTAACAGCTGCAATCGCTAAAGCTCAAGGATGCATTAAATCCTGAGGTCTGGGGGATCATGGGAGTTGTGATCCCCAAGGCTCAGGGATGTGTGAAACTCCCAAGCCTATACGCACAGCTGGGACTGAGAGTCTCCCCCCTGGTGGGACCGAGAGATGCATCAGGTGCAGGACCCTTGGCCCTGCTGCGTGCGGACCCCATGGCTGAGAGCCTCATCAGCAAAGGGCACTCCTAACTGTGGGAGCCTGTTTCTTGCTGATGCAGGGGAGCCCAGGATCAGGCTTCCCCTACTTCAGCAATAAGGTATGATTGGATCTAATGACTGATCCCACAGTCCTGCTTCCTGTCATGCATGGGTGGCATAACAGTAGCAAGATGTAATAAAATATAGATATTACATCTGGACTCAGACAATTTTATTTATGTATAATTCTCTTAATTCAGCCTTTTTCAGTTTGATCCTCCCACATATATACAAAGGTTAACTGAATCTTTATAGAGTTCCTGCCAAATTCCTTTTCTGATATCATAATCCAGTTTTTTGTTTCGCTACATTTCACTGCCCTGGAAATAGCTGTTATGGGACAAATACACTAGATTGCAGAATCCTAATTTTCTCACATTTATAGCAGTTAGGGGTTACATGAGCATATTAGGACAGTATATACTTGAACAAATAAAGACCCACGTTTGGATACCATTCCACATTTGTGCTTGGTGCTGCTGTGAAATGAGAGGAAATAAAGGGCCCACTTATTGTCATGCTCAGCTCTATTGAGATTGTAGTCTGAGGTAGAATAGAGGGAGCAGAGTTACTTGCCTGATACTTTGGCAGGTAAATGAGTAAAGATGAAAGGAAGCAAAGAAGTAAAAAGCCCAGGCCCTCCTCATTTATTCATCCACCAGGGTAACATTAATTGTACCAAGGGAAGGGGAGAAGAAACTTTTCTCATAGACCAAGGAGAGCAGGTGGGAGGGAACACGATTGATTCACAGTTCATTCTCTGCTTCAGTCCTGGGACAGGAGGGATGTATATCACGGTTGTGTAATGATCTAATGTTTGTAGCCTAGCCTATATTGCTTACTACAGTGAGTGACTCCATTCTCTGAGTAGTAAGAGCTATGCCCCATGGATAATGTTTTCTGGATAAAACCCTGAGGGCAGGAAGACAGGCTGATTATTAAGGGGAAAGTATGATCAACACAATTATCTTGGTAATCAACAATGATGAGATAAGAAACACAGAAAATGTACCTGGTAGGTTCATGGGAGTTTATTCAAATATGTTTAATTTTCTTTCTTTTTGTTATTAGCCAGCTTTAATAGGAAGTGGGGAAAGCTGGTGTTTATAAACACTGCTCTACCTCCTGGGTAATCATCTATGGTAGGGGAGGTATAATGCACATAGAAAAGTATTTCTTGGTTTTTCATATCCCAAATACAGCATGCAATATCATTCTCTGCACCACACCATGAATATTACTGCCTTGGGGAAGATGCAACAAAAGGTAATAAAAATGATTCTAGGACCAAACAAACTAATTTTCTGAAATGGCTAAGGAGGCTGGCATAATCAGCGCTATAGAAAGGGCACACTGAAATCTACAAAATACAGATGTGAGAAGCAAAGAATTTTGTGGGTGATATCTTTTATTGGACAACTGTATAGTAGGGCGGGACATAGACTGTTGGTCCAATAAAAGATAATTATCCACAAAAATATTTGCCTTTTGCATTTTTCCCTGGCCCTCATAGCTACAATATCACCCCAGCACTACCAAAATACAAATGTTGTTTTTAGTATTTTTTCTGTAAAAATGCTGACTACTACTTTATTGTGTATTTAATGGTGCTTTGTCCAGCCTACATTTAAATGTGAAAAACAATTGGGCCTTAATCACTTTCTTTGGGACATTCTTTCAAGGTCTAATATATTGTTGGCATATTTTTCCTGAAATTCCTTGTACATTTTTGTTTTCTAAATCATATCCCATTATTCCTAATTTTATCCTCTTGAACTTGAGGTTTAATTATTTCCATTCCCTTCCCCACTTTTCCAGGTGCCTCTTTTATGTTCAGCAAGGTAATAATGCTTAGGATTGAACTTGGTTTTGTAGGACTGGCTGTATGAATGGCAAAGAGAGAAGAGCTTTTTTGCTTGATCATGAGCTTGTAGATAAGTATAAGTAAATATAGAAATACATTATTAAGTACATTTCCCCCCAAATTTCCTCAATTCATACACAATTTTTGATTTTTACAAATTTGTCCAATTGCAAAACTTTTGAAATGAACCAAGTTCCCTATTGGTTGTCTGTAAACTGTTCATGTCATCAATTTGCAATTTACTATTCATTACTTGTAATGTTCATTGGTTCAACTCCATGGACTGGAACTGATTCTGTTTCCAGATTTAATAATTTATATATATATGAACCTGAGAAGGAAAATCAAGGACATTGCAAGAAAGCAGCACAAATATCTCCAATGTGGACACTATTCACACAAGTAATTGCTTTTTGTGAACTTTCTTATGAACAATCTTTTCCCCTCAAAAAACAGGGAAAACGACTTGCATGAAAGCTTGTGGAAATCACGATGCCTCCATTATCCTTTGAATGTTTAGCTTTTTTTCTTATTAAAGATTTTTTCATTGTTCCCTGATGTTCAGAATTCAGACTTAGGGGGGAATAAATTAATACATAATGAAACCTATGCGCTCTCTGTCCAGACTGCCATTTAGATAGTAAAGGAAAAGGAAATAAAGCAATGAGAAAAAATAATCATTACCCTTCTCACCCCCTGGTCACATAATATTAAGAAAAATAATATCTGGGAAATCTTTTGGCCTATATGACTTTTTTCTGTTCCTCAAATCTCTGGTGGTTTATGTTCTATAATGCAGAATTTCTGTATAGCTGTGGTGTCAAGGATTAGCTGAAACTTTGAATATCTGTAGAATTAGATGTATAATTCCAGCTTACGGGCCTAAATTTCTAAGCAGACTGGAGGATTTTGCTGGCAGAAGAAATAGTACTAGCATTGTTTCGAAGACATGCCTGTCAAAGTCCATCTTTGCTTTGCAGTTATGACCTCTTAATATTGGAACAGTATCTTCTTAGTCTGCATGTTAGTCTAACAGATGGGAATGAGTGCAGGCTTGCCAGAAAACCAGTGTGTGCATCACTTTTGATTATTGGGATCTGCATGACTGTTCAAGAATTACAAAAGCAGCAGGAGGTTTAAAGCTTCAACACCTAAGGATAAAAGAATGCTGGTATTGTGGCTCCAGTGCAGAGCTTAGTTTACTTGGAAAATTAAAATGAACAAACAGAAAAATCCCTTTTAATCATATGAGTTTGGTGCTCCAGTAATAGTCCAAGTGGGAGAGAGACATTGTTTATAACAAAATCTCTGCTCCTAAGCCCTGGAGAAGGCAGCTATTGATGTCACTGTAATTTATGAACGCCGCCAAAATTTCTGTCTGATTTTGATCTAATTGTAATAAAGAAATATATATACTGAAGGTCATTGATGACCTTCCTAAGCAGGCTAGCGAAGGCTTATTCTCTGCTTTTAGTAGATTCAGTATTTCAACTACTTTTCAAAAAGCTGTTCATGATGAGAACCCGAGGGGAGGCTCTTTTCTTATTTGTCCTTTTCTTAATCAGCATTTTTCTCAACAGTTTTAGAGGTTTCTCTGTCACTTTATACATTTGAAGGTTCTTCATGATCCTCTGCTGAAAACTGTGCTCTTTTTTTCTTACACGTTTTAGTATTTGTCAATTTTTCCTTATGATCATTTTTTATTTCCATGGGTATACTACTGCAGTACCATAAAAATGGATTGTGATTGTCTAAAAAGTACTTAATTTCTTACAGTCTGTTTCAATACTTTCCAGTCCTCAAAATAACACTTCTAAAACTTAACATTAAGAAAAAGCATCTCTTACTTATGTAGCTTTATCAGCTTTTTTATTCCATCTATTTTTGATGCAACTTTATCAGCATTTTTTTTATGACCACTCCAGTGACTTTCAGTTGTAATCTTGAGGGTCTTCTTTGCTTGTAGTTTGTCCTGTAAGGATCTTAATTTTTACTACTTTTGGACCATGCTAGGGTGTTCTGCAATGAAGCATCACATATCTGCTCCATGCACGCTAAACCTTGAAACTGATGCTGCAGCCTTAATTAAGGCAGAATGGAGCAGAGGCATAACTATAAATTTTCATGCCCTGGGTAACACTTGGGGAGAAGGGGCTAGTTGAGTTATTGGCCCTGACCCTGTGCCAGTATGATCTTTCTCTTGGGATTTTATATTAGTTTGGGAGTTGAATTTGTACAGAGCAGATATGCCAGCCTTTAATGGGATGCTCCCTAGTCTGGTCTGGAAGCAAACTAGATTTACCCCAGATTGGAATAGAATAGCTTTTATTTTAGACATCCTGAGCCAAATTCTTCCCAACTGAAGTGAAAGCAGTTATAGAAGGGACAAATTTAGTCTAATGCATATTATCTAAAATGACAGTTTCTACATGACATATTTTTTAGGCATAATGATTGATTACTTTGATTTCCTCCTCTTAGGCTTTGCAGAGAAATTGATTTGTAGGCTGCAGGAGGTCCAAAAGTCTATCATGCTTCCACCAGACTGGTGTTAAACGTACCCAACAAACCCTCCCCATTCTTAACAGAATGCAGCTTTATTTTGTAAGTAGTCTTTTCATGTCAAACATGATACTGAGCTAAAAGCTAAAGTTTCAGAATAAAAAATGAAAAGAGGGGTAGAAATTTGGAGGAAGAGCGAAGCTCTTGTGGTATGTTAGATCCGCTTTGAAAATAGATGGTGAGATTTCATTCATTACAGGATCCATTTCAAAATTAGCCTTTCCTACTGTTTTGAATAATCATCCAGTAATGAGGTTGAGGGCAATATAATTAGTATTTCTTATTAATGTGAAATAGTGAATAGCAGCAGTCTCTGTAGACAAGGTTTATGACAACTGAGGTTTTGCAAGACACACACAAAGCAAGATGAGCTGCAGATCTGTGCAAGAATGCATAGAGAAATAAGAGGTTGATTGTCAGGATTCCCACTTTTTCACCGAGTCTTGTTTTTTGTACATGTAAAGCCAGATTCACATTGGCTGCTGTTTAGTACTTCAGTGCAAATCCTACCAGACCTCAACCTGGGAAATGTTAATGTTGGGCGGAAAGGTGATTGGTGCAGCAAGCATATAGCCGTCAGCTCTGAGAAAATCTTCCTTTCTTTCTAAATTTTCTACTTTAGGATAGAGTCCAAATTGTTTTAAAAGTGAGAAATTCCAGGTTTATCCCAAGAGAAGACTATAAGGGTTGCTACATTAGTAATTCATGGTTTTTCTTTTGTTTTTTTTCCTGTAACAGGGTGGCTAGAAATGAATACCTTTCCCCCTACAGCTTTGGTAGTGCATTTGTGTACTGAGATGGTCCAGAGCTCTCATTAACATGAGTTTGGCAGGCAAGGCAGGCACAAATTAACAACATGCCAGGAAAACTTCTATGCACTCAGCCTATCAACGCTTGAAGCTATGAGGACATTTTGAATCTCAGTAGTTACTGAACTACTGAGCAATAGTAGAACTGCCATTTGCCAGGAGATAAGAAAATGGAGTTAGGTCAAACAAGTAGAGTTAGGCTTGAAAGAGAGTAACATTTACAAATAAGAAAACAATGCAGTTGCCTAACCAATCCACACGACATGTTCTGGTTAATGTATCTTTTACATGGAAGTGTGGATATTTTAAGGGAGCAAAATATTGAGATGTTAATATTTTAACAAGATATATTTTCATGGTCAACATTAACAAATACCAGGTGTAATGGAGTAATGGCCAATAATGAAGTGCCTGTTTTATATACTGAATGGTATAGCTGCCACTTTCTCCAATTGATTCAACTATTTTGATTTTCATTTTTCTTTACAGTGTGCAGAACAGATTTCCATGTTCCTTTCATGGGGGGATTCACTCATCCCTAGGTTATAACTTGTGCACAATGTAAATGACTAAAACAAGTTTGGGGCAGGTCTTTTTCATAGTTTCAAATATGGAGGTGGACTTCTGTTAAATATTTGTGATCACTTTCTCTGTGGTATGTCCTATCTGACAAACCAGGGTTGGCCAACCTGCTAACCTGCATGCCACAAGAGGGACAGGTGGCGACTGTGTGTGGCGTGTGGCATGTGGCAGATCAGACAGGGGATAGGCGTACAGTGGCAGATAGAGCAGGAAGCAAAAAACAGAGCAGCAGATCCAGAAGGGAGAACAAAACAGAGCAACAGCTAGGTCAAAAGAAGGGGATCAGAGTGGCACTTGAGGAAGGGGTAGGGCTAATTTGTGGCACTGTTATAAATTCTTCCTATATTTTAATTCAGTTATTTCTTTTTCTTTCTATATACTAGAATGACTCTTTTATTGGCGTTTTCCAGTTCCTCTTTTATTAGTGTGTGCAAGGCTTCTTATTTTAATATATCTGGATTCCTGGAAAGTGTGGTCCCTGAAATGCAGCTATTGGAAATATATTATACTGAAATGCATTATACTGAAAGGAGCTAAAGACTACCACCAGGCAGGTCTTGCAGTCAAGGACAATCCCAAATCTTGTTAAAGCCTTTGAAAGGCAAATATTCAACAAAATGAGCAATCAAAGCTCTTTTTTTAATTAAAACCAGCTTCAGACCACCCATGGAAACAGGCTGCATGGCAGATCTGAACAAAACTGCATGGATTGAGGCTTTTCCCCCACTGGAAATTCAGGGCTTTGGATTTTTTGTTATTGGCTGTGTGTATTTAAGTCAGAAAGTCAGCAGAAGGAAACTTAAATGTGGCCCTAAGATGAAATAAAGACACATGCATGACCCTGGCATGGCACACCTGCATAGGGAAGTACTTGTTTTTTCCTTGTTGACTCTTACTTTGTTCAGGGAAACAGGACTTTGCTTCCCAGGGTGCATGTCCAGCTACAAAGTACATACAGGTAGTCAAACTGTTTTGACTCACAAATTCAAGTAAACATGACTTATACCAAAAAATATTTTTTTTCATGGAATTGAATACTTCAACTGAGAATCTGGACCTGTTTGAGTGATACATTAAGATACAATTGATAGGAAACAATTGAGTGTTTGGTGTAACCAGCTTATAGAAAGGAGAGGACCCGAAGCAATGGGAAAGGTGGCCATATAGAGATACTGTTTTACCTTTAAAAATGCCACTTTACAGTGAATATAAAAATGCTTTAGAGTGAATATAAAAGCTCACTTTACAGTGAATATAAAAAATGTTTACAAATCAATAGCACAGTTCACTGGTATTCCTGAAAGCTTACTTATATACCACTTTCTTAGGAAGGTTGTTTTAGTTTTTGTCTGAGCCCATCTTGTCGGCTTTGCACACAGGTAACTGTTACAAAACATCGTATGTGGGCAAAATCTTTTTAGACTCAGGTTTTACCCGAACTCATCTATACTGAGATTGCATTGCTGTCTATCCCCATTTCTGTTACACAATGAATTAATTCAGTGCTTTCCTTTTGTATTTCAGCCTACCATTTATTTCTAAGAGAGGGGAGTTTTATATAAGATTTCCTTCTGTCACATGCAACTAAAACTCAGAAGATTATGGAAAAATATGGATTTAAAGGAAAGATGAGGTAATATATTTTCACTGCTGATTGCTGATGAAATCTAATGATTGTAAACAGGCTGTGCAGCTTCAAGCATTTTAGCTTGACAGGTGTTTTAAAATTCTAGTGAAAGAACAGCAGAAATAAGTCAGAATGCCATTTAGCGGTATACCCTTGAATGAAGCTAGCAGACATTGGAGAACATTATTTCAGAAAAGACATGTGATTACACAAATTGCATATGCTTTCCTTTCTTTGCTCAATCTTGTTCTCTACGTTCATCAGAATTCTCCATTGATTTTGATGGGAGTTATAACTCAGCTGGATGTCCTGCAGGATGAGTCTAATGTTACAATTAATGTCAGTATTCTCTGTTACATTAAAAAGAAATGTGTAAGCTGAGGGTTTTTACCCCTCCCACCAGTGTTCTAAGATACTTGGCTGGGAATTACCGAGTTATCAGATTTAATTTGGTAGTGATGAGTCTTTAATGTATGGTAAGTTGTTTTACACAACATGTTGTTAAATCAAAGAACTCATCAGCACAGGGTGTGATTGAGGCCAAGAATTTAACAAGATTTATAAAGAGATTAGATATTTATGTGGCTAACAAGGTTATTTAGAGTTTCAATAGTTAATGCTCGCAAAAAGATATAAGGAGGCAAATACAGCCTAAATTTTAGGGCTGTAACCAATTTCTATTGGGGTTGGGTAAGACTATCAAGGGGACAGGTTAGCCCGTATCTGCAATCCCTGCAATGCCCTCTGTAGCAACTAGTATCACCTGATTGGAAACCAGATCTGATGTGTTGTGGTTATTCTTATGTTTCATTCCAACAGTGATTTCTAAGATACCAGTGCCATAGGAAGAAAAGTAAGATCTCTCTCTCTCTCTCTTTTTCTTTTAAATGACTATATAGCTCAACCAGAGGGGGAACACAGTAGGAAGCCAAAGTAATTTGCACCGAATAGGTCTTGTTTTATTTTTAAGGAACACTTATATAAAATCATTCATTGTTGTCTCTCTTTGGTGGCAGATTTCTATTTCACTTGCACCAAGCCCCATAATTCACTTAGATGAGTATTTGTGTAGCCTGTATTACCTTGGGGATGCAAAAGAACATGAGTCAACTCTGTCACTTACATTTCTTGGTGGGTTTTTTATTTATGTATGTGTATGTGTATTTTAATAACATAAAGGTTAGCAGGGCTAGGATTACTCTTGATGAAAACCCAAGCAGAACTCCAAGATCTCTGCTTAAATCTGTAGGAGATAGTCTTTCTTTACCTTATTATCATGCTATCTCATACTTTATATTTGTCATGTATGAGTTTGTAGTTAAAGAAGAAGGAAGAAGCTACTATATGTGAAGGATCAATGCAACACAACAGATATAAAGACATAAAAAACCAAAGGAACTTTGTGATACAACAAACTTCAGTATAGCCCACATCAAAGCTAATTAAAGTCACTAGAAAGCTTTTCATTGCCATTAACGGGCTTTTGATAAGCTCCTTAAATATATTGAAAGTTAAAAATTATTATTTCCTTCATATATTTTGCCATCCCAAATTTCTGTTAAATCATTATGTTAAACATTATGTATGGCAACAGCATCCCAAATAACCCACCTTCAGAAATTCAACTGGTCAGAAACTTTGTCATCTTTTTTTTTTTTAAACTGAAATACAGGTTTTTTTTAACACTTTATGTAGAAAAATAAAATTTCCCAAAATTTCAGAAACAATACAATCTGCTGTCCACAAAATTGAAATTAAATACTGCATTTGAGGTTGGGCTGATTGTTTTCTGCATCCATCTGAACCACATGGGGGCCTCACAAGAGCAATAACTCAAATGCTTAGGGGTGCCTGTAGATGTGCGGTGAGGCTGCTCTAACACGCTGTAATTACAGCATGTCAGAACAGACTCAATTAACTGAGTATGCTGGAGCATGCTAATTAGCACACTCCGGCAGCCTCTGTGTCTCATGTCTCAGCATCCCCATGCTTCAAAATGGTAGTGGGAGTGCTTTAACTAAGGCTAATTTAATGAGCCCTAGTTAAAGTGCCTCCACCACCATTTTGAAGCATGGGGATGCTGAAACATGAGACGCTGTGGGTGCTTTAATTAGAGTGGCTGTCAAAGCTGCTTTAATTAAAGTGGCCCCCCCCTCCCCCGCCTCCAGACCATATGCAAAAACACCCTTAATTGTCTAGTTCTCTTTTACAGACTGGGCTCCATTATTGGAATAACTCATCAGCTTTATGTTTGGAGGTTGTCTGGAGAATTAGATCCTTGCAGTAAGTCTACACACTCCAAGGCAGCACTCTGAAGACTTCTGTTCATGGTAGCTCCTGAAATGGAGGGAGTACAGTTGCATTCATGCCTGAAATAATTAGTCCTTCTTTGTAAATATAACACACATGTGAACATAGCTATGCTGCTTCAGGTTAGAAAGTTAGTGTATGCAGAGCTAGCTGAGGTTTGATCCAAATCACACTAGTCTTGTGAATAAAATTGACACAAAATTCAGAACAATGCTCAGGAGGGGATGCCATGGGATAACGGACAGTTGAAAAGCACAAGTGATTGGTAATTTGCAGAACTGAGCACTAGAGAGCAACAGAACATAATTATAACAATACTTAACTTTTTGAAGAACTAGGTAAAATGGTTTTGCAAAAATATTTAATATGCTATTAAAATCAGTCCTTAAAATGTACATTTTAAAAATATACTTTCCTATTTTGGATATTTGAAAAAAAGTTTTAGATATTGTGTAACGTGAAGTAATTATACAATATGCAATAACTGTACAGCATTTATGTGCATGTTTGTGTCTATACTCTTTTGTAGTAGTCGAATGAAAGAAATAACTTATGAGGATTTTTTTTTTTACTGGTAAACCAAGCCTATTATACATGGAAAAAAGAGATACACCAAAAAGGATTTAAGAAATGTTTTGACCAAGTAATGTTAAAATCCTTCACAACTGAAAAAAGGAAAACTTTAAATCCCAAATCTTGAATTGTGAATTATCTGAAATGGTGATTGGATCTTCTGCTCCCTAGTGCTGCATTGCTACATTTTATCAATAGAACCCAGTTCTAACCAGTGCCTCAGGAAGCAACAAGAATAATAATGGCAAAGATGATAATCATTCAGTGTTTTCTGTATCCTTCTATTATCCTGAAATGTTTTTCTAGGATATTGAAACTACTTGCTCTTTTAATTAGAACATGGACTACTTATCTTCTTTCCTTGCTCCAAGTGTCAAATTGTTTCACTACAATATGAAAAAAACACATTTGATACAGAAAATAAGACGTTTCTATTAGCAACCGGTATCAGACACCCCATTTAATTTCATAGATTAAACACAATAAAAAAGTGAAAATAAAAGCGAAAGAAAATAAAGTAATACATCATTTAAATGATTATGTGGCATGCCAATAGTAGTAGTACATAATTAGATAGGACATGACATACCTATGTCAGTAGCAGTAGTGCATAATATGACATGATTTGACATGATATAACTTGTCATGTCCTGCTGTACTACTGTAAACATATTTCAAAATAAGCTAAAATAATGAAACGAATAGAAAAATTAGGAAAACCCCCCCATACATTTGGAAAAAAATATGAATCAATTTTGCTGGAATTTCTATTTAGTATAAAGTTACAAAAGTATTTCTTTTCATTCAAACTTATAATTGGAATTTGGAAAATATTTTGAAATAGTGAAATTTCCTGCCAAATGGAATGTGTTCAAGGATACCTTTTATTGTACAAGGATAGTACAGTACCAGGTATTTTATCAAGGCCCCAAATCAGCAGAGCCCTTAAGGATGCCCACGCCTATAATTCCTGGATATCATAGCTACAACATCATCCTAACACTACCATACTTTAAGCATATGCTTATGTTTCATTAGTATCACTGACCTATAACTACATGTTTAAGTTTCTGCTTCAGGGGCTAGATGAAATTTTTATTGGACCAATATATCATGTCCATGACAAACTAATACAAAATGTAAAACTCTAAAAGAGTGGAATTTTAAGCAATGACTGAATACAAAGTCCAAAATAATCAAAAAGTATGGAGGTAAATAGAAAAAAGTATTGGCACTGGAAAATAAAAAAGAAATAAATCAAGCTGTAGCATCCATACGAACTAATTTTTTAAAGCAATAATGCCTATGTTATGCAGTTTCAATTTCATAATTCAGAGTGAACCTAAACTTTCATTCTAATACTCCCCCTAACTTTTTATTAGATTAAGTTATTTGTTTCCACATGGGGGGCATAAACTAGGTTGTGAAAAGAGTTCTGAAAATTTGGACAATAATTCAGCATTACTTATTCTTATTTGCTGCTGATCAAAATGTGTGTATGTTATCTCCCTTTTGTGTTACATATTTTTGGTTTCATTGGAGCATTGTAATCCTCCATCAAGTTTCAGTGGCTGACAGATTTTTGGTCTCTGTGGGGCATGTCTACATGTGCAATCAATGAACATGAATAAACTGCAGAGCAAACTGCTCTTCAGTAAACTACTCCCGGGCTCAATGTCTACAAGCAAGCCTGGGTCAGGAGCAAATACAGCCAGAGAGGGACAGTTTAGGCCAGGGCTTCTCCTGCCCTGTTCTGCCCCTCTGTAGCAGCCAGTGGGAGCTCTAGGCTCCAGCTGCAGCTGTCTGGGTGCCAGCCCTGGGCTGGAAGGGGGCTCCAGGATCAGTCCCAGGCTGGCAGGGGGTACTGTGGGCAGCCCTGGGTTGGCTGGGTCAGCTGCTGTGCAGTAAAAAACTCTGCAGCTGGGCTTGCATTTACAATAGAAGTGCTATCCTTGGATAGTATAAGTATAATACTTAGATTGTATTTACAAGTACTATCCTGCTGCAGAGTTTATTATACTAGTGTGCCATAATACATACTCGTGTAGTTTTGAGACGTTTACTGCTCAGTTAATTAGGTTACTGCACAGTAAATGTATCATGTAATTGTGTCCCAGGTGTATGAAAGTGTTAGGCATAAAATCTCATTGCTTTCATAGTCATATATGTATAGATATTTTTTTTAACTGTTTTAGAGAACTTCAGAAATTCAGAACTGTTTTTTCCTTCTTCTTGAATGTTATTCTGTGCCAATGCACTGATGTCTCATTATACCTGTACAAGAAAGGCTATTATCCTACACACGTTTAGCTGCTGATTTAAATGAAACTACATTATCTAAATAGTTGAATCAAGGAGCATACAACTAAAGCTCATTTCAGTCTGATCTGTATTTCTTGGTGTTTTAGCAGGTTAACAGCTTCCTGTGAAAATTACTTTATTCAAGGGTTTTCACCATAATTTGGTCATAATGTAGTTTAGACCAAATAGTAATAAGGACTGGAAAATCTGCAGTTCATTTTCCTGTTTGTCTTAGGGAGAAAATAAAAGGTCTTTTTCAAATAATTCAGACATTGCCTAGAGAAACAATATGTGCATTTTCAAGGATAGTGCTAATGGAGAATTTGTTTAACAGAGCAGAATAAAAATATGAAATGCTTATCATGGCATACAAATATGTATATATTTAGCATTTGTCCATTAATATTAAAGAATCAGATGGTTAAATTCCCTCATATTACACTTAATAATATAGCCCTGTATACTTGGAAATACTATACCAATCTTCATCTATATAGATTGCTTCATACTAATTTTACATTGAAAGAGGATCTCAGTGTCATTGTCTTTTCACGGTGTTGCCACTGTGAGGATTTAAAAAGGGAGCGATTTTGCCATTAATTTAGGTCCATGTGGAATGTGAAGACATGGACAGGAAGAACATGTGAAGACTAAGAAGAGGTAAAATCATATAAACATAGAAAGAGTGGAATGTAAATGTATTTATTATATTTATACTCTACATTTTTGCTTGTTAGGATGCTAACATTATAAACAACACAGGATGAATAGTATTAGGAATTTCATTAGGTCTTCTATTCTGCATGCACCTTATTAATTCTCTTTGGATTTGAAAATTCATTTAAATAGCTCTCAGTCTCTTATATTAGACCAAGTGAAAATAGGAAAATTTGTCACAATTTTCTTTATATTTGCAGAATTAACGTTTAGGATGTTTAAATCAGCTTGCTTCATATTGTTAAAATAGACCACGTGATAGGCAAATTCAGCACTTCCTCTAGAGATAAACACAGGGGATTTACTCCCCTTGCTCTACAACTTTCTCTGGGTTTTCCAGTCTTTCCTCTCCATCTCTGTCCACTTGTTTAAATATCATATTATACTAAACAGATACAAAATATTGATCATTATATTTGACTTTTTGAAAGGAACAACATTTCACTCACTGAAGCAGGCAAGAGCCTTGTATATTTATTTAGAAAGAAAACCTATCTTTATGCATCTGTGCATTGAAGCAACTTGTATTTGCAGTAATAAACATAGTTTTAAAGGTCAATAATTCAAAGGAGTTTAGTATTTCAACCATTGTTACTTCACATTTATCTTCATTATCTAAGAGACTCATTTTAAGCAATGAAGAACAAAATCAATGAATTAAATTTAAAGGTGCTGCATTCTGTCATTCAGTCCAGGAAGGGTTCTCATGATTTAAGGTAGAGTTTTAATATAATTTTGATGACCTTTAATGTAAAGTAGACAAGTAAGATCATGGTCTGTACTTTTAAGGACCAAACAAATATACATCAGAGCTTTAGCTAGATACTGGCCTATGTAAGAGCAGAAGCTATGACTTGCAATTGCCATCTTCAGAGAGGAAAGGTAAAGTCAAGTGCTTCCAAACTGATGAATGAGTTTGGTTTCCTTTTAAGACCTCATTCCCAAATTTCCTTATCAGGATCAAATCTCCAGCTCACCCCAACCAATCCTCTTATATTTTACCAGTGAGCAGATACAATAAAGAGGTAGCAGTGACTAATCTGTTTACATGGTGGCAGTGACCAATCTGAGGAAGCATATAGCTGAGCATACACCATACATGCCATATACATCCAATTCTCTGATAAACTCTAGATTTGGAGATCCCCAAGTGAGGCTGCTCTGGGGTTGTTCCCAGGGCCCAAAGGCTCAAGAGCTGACACTAAGGATGGGACTAGAGCAGCTTCACTACTGAAATTCCTGGTTGACCAGGAGAGTTTCCTGTGGACTTGAGTGGGCAAGATAATCAACTTCCTGGAGCCAGCCACTGAAGCAGTGTAAACAGGCCACTTTTGAGTGGCAGCCTCCCAGAGTGGTATACAGCTAGGCACCATGGCTTCTTATACTGTGCATGGGAAGATTTTGGAGATTCAAAACGGAACCCAAAAAAGCCACCGTGCAGGATGTATGAACCTCTAGTTAGGTTTCCTTATCTTCCTAACATATTTAATAGCCATCCCTGCAGTGAGTCCCCTAATGAATGCACAACAGGGCATCTTGGAGTGGTCTCAGTTCTCCCATTGACACAGATTCACGCTATAAAAAGAAACAGTCTGTAGAACACGGAGACAGTTCCAAGACCTCCCAAACTCCTCTTTGACCTGTCCAGACCTCCCACATCTGCCCTGTACATTTCCATGCAGCACTCTGAAGTCTTCCTCGGTGCAGAATGTCTGCTGTTGACTATTAGGTCAGGTGCTTTGCTTATTCAAGCTGTTCAGTAGTCAGCTACTTTTATGACATATTCCTTACATTTTTTTGCTTCACAGTTTGTAATAAGATCTTATTGGTGAAAGTAGTTCTTTCACCTCAACCTTCATCTGTTGTTACAAAAGTTCTCTCAATTTTCTTCTCATTCTTTTTTTATTCTTAATTCTCAGCCCAGCATTTTCTTCTTCTCATCATCCTCTTCCCCTCTCATTTTAGTTATTTACTTTTTACCTTTCTGTTTCTACTGGCACTCATTTCAAAGATCCCCTATTCAAAAAAGTCACCTTTGACTCCCGACAAAATACATTCAAAGATGTATCTTCATTCCTCTTATTTCAGCAAAATCTCAACAATTTAGTATTGTTTTTGAGATTTTGGATAGATATTTTACCTCCCTGACAGAGATCTCAGGGTTCATATCACTGCATCAGAAATATAGCTAGTTCAGACTCATAAATCAGTATTACTAAGGTGTAGCTGAAGAACTGAAACACATTTATTGCAAACATCAGTGATAATATGGGCCTCAGGATTGCCCTGGAATATGGATGAGTACAAACCATTTAGGAACAAATATTCTGGCTGATAACTGACAGCCAGCCAAAAGCAGCCCCTGATAAAGATAAATAACCTGTACTCAGGGAAATTTTTTGCATCATTAAACATGGTGAGCATATTAGCTAGCAGGGGGTGGAGCTGAATCCCTAAAGAGATAAATCTAAATTATGTGCGCTGCAGTGATCATAACAGTAATGCACCATTTTGGCTAACTAGCTGACATCAACGGGGAAGGGAATTTCAGATTTAAATGAACCAAACTAAAGAGCATTGCAGTGTGCATACAGATTAATTGGAGCATATTCATGAACTTCTTAGCTTCATTCTGCCTTCTGTTTTCAATAATGCCAAACCCAGAGAGCTTAGAATTTTCCTGTCAGTCTCTGCATCATGTTTTTTTCTTTTTGCTTTCTTATGTGGTTTGATTAATTACTCCCCAATTTGCTTTCCATTAATCACCTTCCACCATAGTTGCATCAGTGTCTTGCGAAAAACTTAAGGGGTGAGATAACTAGTCTAATCTTAGTGGTACGTTTTTTATGAATAGGAATGTTTAGTAATTACTCAATAGTTTAAAAAGGCCAAAGGACTTTGATATCAAAACAAAGAAAACAGTTGCACTGATATTTCAGAAAGATCATGTTAAGCTCTGGGAAATGGAAATTACAAGAGGAGAACTGAAACTGGACCAAATGTTTTACATGAAGTAAAAAAATAGTATTCATTGTCAGGAATAAGCATGTATTGAGTCAAAAGATATCTCCTGGTCTTGAAATCTTTGCTTTCAAAACTGTATAGGCAGTTCAATCTCTTTAAAAGGCAATGAGTAAAAAGAGCCATGCCTGGTTAATGAAGATGACAAGTTTAAAAAATTGATTTTGTTGTTGTTATTCATTGATTCCACTGATATCCTCTGTGAGCATGACTAAGAAATAAAACTCTTAAGAACAAAGTGCTAAGTGCCTCTAAAATGCTTTAATTTTTCATCACTTTGTATTTTCAAGGGTATCTTTGAAAGAGTATCTTTGTAAGGGTATGACCTGTTTGTTACATTTTTCCACTAGCAATTGGCTCTTACATGCATTACTGTCTAGGTTGTATACAAAAATGCCTACATAGGAGAATAAAAATTGTGATTTTCTGGCATATGCAAAAATGTACTTGGAAATGGCATATTCAAATACTGTTGCTAAATGCTTAAGATATATGGCCTGACTAGGCCCTTGCAAAACAAGAATCTTCTAAATCTTTACCAAAGGCCTAAGAGACTTTTCCCCACAGATGAGAAAATAAAAATGACAGTAAGGTTTCTGCAGTTGTTCTGGATTTTGTTGGGGTGCCATATTTCAGAATGGTAGCATGGTAGCTCACAAAACAGCAAAATAGACATATATCAAGACAATTATGGAATCAATGGTTGGTCAAGTCCCAATAAAAAATTAGACTGGAAAAATAATACTTGAAATTAGTTGCATAAATATATACTGAATTGTCTGATTTCAGGCAGCAGGGCACTCCTCAAAGTGGATGTAGGGCAGGAAATATTCCAGCAGAAGTAAGGGATTGCAGTTTGTTGTCCCGTTTCTGCAAAACACACAAGTGTGTGTCTTCACCCCATTAGTTTTGCTTAAATCTATAAGGAAGTGTATAAGTGCTTTGTTCAGTTGGGATTACAATAAAGAAACATTATCAGGAACTCCTTCTTAGGAGATTTATGTGCAGAAGGGTGGAGAGAAGGAAGGAAAAGAAATTGCATTTAGTTTTGCATATTAATAATATTTATCTTCTGAGAAAAACACCCCAAATTTTCTACTAATGATTCATGCTTAAAACTCTGGTGTAGTCAGATGAACTAATTGATTTTAATTCTTTCTGTTCTTTAGAGCTTATCAAGAACCAGAATTTCTGTCTGCTATTTCAACATTTTGTTTTCAGACCATATTTGGCTAAAAAGTCAAAGTATTTTTTTTTTGCTGAGTGAAAAGTTCTGAAAGAACTTGATTTAAAAATAGGAAAATGCTTCATTTTTTTCTCTAGTTGACATTGACCAGTTGTGCTGGTATGGAACTGCTGTTCAGCTGCCTCTCATTGGTTCCCAAGCTGGCTATATGTCCCAGGATGTTCTGAAGCCATTTGATTCCTATGAAGCATTGCAGTGCTTCATCCAAAGGAGAGAATTGGTTGCATAATCAGAAGTACAATCTAGGAGCCTAAGCCAAAAAGGGGAAGAAAACTACAGTTTTGTTAAGGAACAGAGGAAGTGTGTGTAGTTGCAGACAGGGCTGGACACAGGCATGGATGAACCAGGCAGGCTGCCTAAGGCCCAGGCAAAAGGGGGGCCTGAAAATGGTAATTTTAAAATAAGTTTTATCATTATCTCTGGCAAAGGGGAGCCTGATACTACAAGTTTACCTGGGGCTGCCAGGAGTCTAAGTACAGTGTTGGTGTAGACTGTGATGGAAATAATCAGAAGTGGTTTGATTTGGTTCAATAAACCAAGATGTTTTAAGGCAGAAGGATGCAACCCAAAATGAAATATTTTAATTCCAAAATTTTTTATGGAAAATTGAAACTTTTTAACAAAATGAAAATTTTCTGTAGGAAAATTTTGATTGCACAGGACTCCTATTTTCTTTCAAATGTATTTCTGAGACACTGAAACTGCATAAATACAAAACCAAGGGTTTTCTGGTCTCTGTCTCTGGTCTCATAGGCCTCAGGTCCTATAATTGCCTTAACTACAGTATTCCACCTTCTCCTATCTTGTACAATCTCCTTACACCTTTGTAACTTCATCTATTCTTTCTTGATCAGTTTTTATGTTATCTTTCCATAATTGCCTTAGTCCACCTCATGGTCTGATATTCTTCACCCCAGCTTCTAAAATCTGCCCTGCATGTTTTCTCTCATTGGTTAGAGTCATAGGGCACATCCAGATGAGCACGCATGTGCCTATTGCTTTGTCTCAAACACCTTTGAGGAGGGGCAAGAGGCACGTGCAGGAATGAAAAAATGTTCCCCATGCTGCATACTTGCAGCACAGGAAGAAAATTAGACCCCTGGATATCCATAGGTCAAACAAAAACCCAGGGGGAAAAAGTGGGTTAGGGCATGGTCTGGGAACCAGAAGGTCAGTCCTCCAGAGACGCTTTGGCAGAGTACCACAGCATCTCCATGATTGGCCCTTTCCCCACTCCTGAAGCACATTGGCTGGCCCAGCAGTGGTGCAAGCTGCAGGGACCCAGACCCAGCTTTTACCAGGTAAGCAGGGGGTTGGGGGGGCTGGAGGGGGGGGAGGAGACCTTGGGAGGCTAGAGACAGGAGGGGAACAGGCAGGGGACTGGATACAGCCCTGGAGACATTCCTCTGCTGTCCCCTGCTCTCCTGAGGTTGGAGGCAGCAGGGGTATGTCTCCATGGCTGTCTCCATCCCCCTGCTTCTTCCCCTGCTTGTCTCCAGCCTCAGGGGAGCAGGGGGCAGCAGGGGAATGCCTCCAGGAATGTTTCCAGTTCCCTGCTCCCTCCTGAGACTGAAGACAAGCAAAGAAAAGAGCAGGGGGCTGCAGACAGCAGGGGAATGTCTCCAGGTGCAGTCTCCAGCCTCTTGCTTCCTCCCGAGGCTAGAAACAAGCAGGGGAAGGAGCAGGAGGCTGGAGACAAGCCTCTGGAGATAAGCTGGCAACTTCCCTTGCTCTCTCTAGCCTCCTGCCCATTCTCCGCTACTGTGGGTGAGTGTGTGTGTGTGGTGGGGGGGCTGGGAGAGCAAGCAGGGAGAATGAACAGAAGGTGGATGGAATGAACAGGGGGTGGGGAATGAGTGGAAGCAGGGGAATAAATGCAGAGCAGAGAATAAATGGGGAGCAGGAGGAACGAACAGGGGGCAGGGGGAATGAACAGTGGATGGGGGGAATGAATGGGAGCAGAGGAATCAATGTGGAGCTGGGGGAACCAACAGGGGTGGGGGGAATGAGCCTCCTGTTCATTCTCCTATTCTCTCCAGCCTTCTGCTTGTTCTCTTGCTCATCTCCAGCCTCCAGAGGCTGGACAAGAGCAGGGGAATGAGTAGGGGGCTGGAGACCGGGGTGGGGTGGGGGAGAAGCTGTCACCCCTGGGGGGGCCTGGGACACTGCAGGCAGTGTAGTCCATATGCTGAGGTGCGGGGGCTCTGCCTTGTGTGGGGCAGGGGACCATTGGTGATGTGTAGGGGGTGCATGTGCACTCCTTGAGCATGGTGGTGCATCCCCTCAAAAATGGTGCTGCCAACACTGTCAGTGGTGCCTGTAGGCGGTTGCTGCTTGCCACCCCCTGCTGCCAGTGGTGTCTTTGGGTAGTCAGTGATTGCTGTCGCAGCCGGTGGTGTCTGTGGGTGCTCACCACCCCTCCTACTACTGCCAACACTGCCAGTGGTGTCTGTGGGAGCTCCTCGCTTACCACTGCCACCACGCTTCCACCACCACCAGTTCCGCTGTGCCCTGCCAGCCACTGGGGGCATGTGGCATTCATGCAAGGGACCCACCCCTCCTAAGCAGCCCCCACACCCACATCCCCTCACATCGCTCCATACCCACCCACATCCCC
>NW_017728918.1:72037211-72054661 GCF_001723895.1 Crocodylus porosus
TGCATCCCTGATCCCTGATATGAGGCTGGGCAGTGCATGGACTCCTCTTAAGGAGCATCTTAACGCTGTACAGACCAGCCAACCAGGGGTCATGCTCTTCTTGATCTGCAGCAAAGTAAAGACCCTGGACTTCAGAAAAGAAGACTTTGACTCACTTAGGGAAGTCATGGGCAGGATCCAGCACCCAGCGGGGAAGCCAGTCTGAGGAGGAGAGGAATCCGGGAGAGATGGCTCTACTTGAAAGAAGCCTTACTGAGTGTGCAGGAACAAACCATCTCAATGTGCAGGAAGACTAGCAAGTATGGTAGAAGATCAGCTTGGCTTAGCAGAAAACTCTTCAGTAAACTAAATCACAAAAAGGAAGCTTATAAGAAGTGGAAACTTTGACAAATAACTAGGCAAGAATATAAGAGCATTGCTTGGGTATTCAGGGATGAAGTCAGGAAGGTGAAACAGGCTGATGGGATTGAAGAACCATTGGCCATCATCTTTGAAAACTCATGGTGATCAGGAGAGGTCCTGGATAATTGGAAAAGGACAATCATAGTGCCCATGTTTAAGAAAGGGAAAAAGTAGAATTCAGGGAACTACAGACCAGTCAGCCTCACCTCAATCCCTGGAAAAATCATGGAGAAAATCCTCAAGGAATCCATTTTGATGCACTTGGAGGAGAAAAAGTTGTTTAGGAACTATCAGCATGGATTCACCAGGAGCAAGTTGTGCCTGACCATCTGATTGCTTTCTATGATGAGGTAACTGGTTCTGTGGATGCAGGGAGACCAGTGGGTGTGGTGTACCTTGAGTTTAGCAAGCCTTTGGATATGGTCTCCCACAACATTCTCCCAGGCAAGCTAAGGAAGTATGGGCTGGATGAATAAATTGTAAGGTGTATAAAAAACTGTCCAGAGCATCCGCTTCAGAGAGTAGTAATCAATGACTCAGTGTCTAGTTGGCAGCCGATATCAAGTGGAGTGCCACAGGGGTTGGTCTTGGGGCTGGTTTTGTTTAATTTCTTCATCAACAACCTGCAAGATGGCATAGAGTGTACCCTCAGCAAGTTTTCAGATGACACCAAGTGTGGGGGAGTAGTAGATACATTGAAGGCTAGGATTCAGAGAGACCAGGACAAATTGGAGGATTGGACCAAAAGGAATCTCATAAAGTTTAACAAGGACAAGTGCAAAGTCCTGCACTTAGGACAGAACAATTCTGTGCACCAGTGCAGGCTGGGGGCTGACTGGCTGGGCAGCAGCTCTGCAGAAAAGCACCTGGGGGTTACAATGTACAATAAGCAGAATATGATTCAACAATGTGCCCTTGTTGCCAAGAAGGCTAATGGCATACTTGGCTGCAGGTCAAGGGAAGTGATTTTTCCCCCTCTATTCAGCACTGGTGAGACCACATATGGAGTACTGTGTTCGGTTTTGGACACTCCACTACAGAAAGGATGTGGACAAATTGGAGAGAGATCAGCAGAGGGCAACAAAATGGTGAGGGGGTTGGGGAACATGACTTATGAGGACAAGCTGAGGGAACTGGCCCCTAGAGAAGTGAAGACTGAGGGGGGATTTAATAGCAGCCTTCAACTACCCAAAGAGGGGGGTTCAAAAGAGGATGGAGCTAAACTGTTCTCAGTGGTGGCAGAACAAGGAGGTTGCAGCAAGGGAAGTTTAGGTTAGATATTAGGAAGCATTTTCTCACTAGGAGGGTAGTAAAACAATGGAACAGGTTACCCAGAGAGGTGGTGGAATCTTCATCCTTGGAGGTTTTCAAGACCCAGCTAGATAAAGCTTGGCTGGGATGATCTAGTTGGGGACTGTCCTGCTTTGAGCAGGCGGTTGGATTAGATGTCCTCCTGACCATAGACCTGGTCTTCTATGATTCTATGCCAGAAGTGTTGCAAGCTCTCACAAACAGCTTCTTCCTCATGGCTCTTCAGGCCCTGCAGCTACATATGGGGGAGAAGCCACAATTAGCAGCCTGGATGCAGGTTCTGGGTCACTGCCACCCATGTCCAGGGCCCTGCAGATGTACCAGCTTCCCAAGGAGGAGGACTCAGGACCAGCTTGTGATGGCTGAGGAGGACTGTTTGGTGGCTGTGTGGGCCTGGCCACTGGAGATCATCACCCATGAGGATGCATGGGATCAGGTGGACTGAGAATTGTGGTGCAGCTCCTGGCCCTGGAGTGCAAGCTCATGGAAGACCTGTAGAAGCAGAGTGTGCTTGTGACAAGGGCAGTCATGGCCACGGAGGATGACACTGTTCTGGCCCTGGTAATCACCTTTCCACCACTGCTGCTGTCCCTGACTGCAGCCCCACCTGGCCCCTGGTAGCCACTCACCACCCACCATCAGGTCCCATTGTGGGTCAGGGGCCCCTGCCCTGGCCCTTGCCCTGGATCCCCTGCAACCCAGACCACCTGCTTAGGCTCAGTCCCAATGCTCACCCTGGCTCCATGTGTCCCATGTGTCTGCAATGGGCCAGGGACCATGCACCAGTTTAACTGGCTCTGGATACTGGTTGCCAGAGGGGGAGCCACTTCCACCAGGAGACCAGCTGCTGCCATTGCCCCTGGGTGAGTCCACCACCTACTGGGCTTGCCACAGTGTGTGCAGCCATGGGGGAATGGCCAAAGGCTTGAGTGCTGGCCTCCTTCTCTTGGGCTCCACCCTCTAGGTGCCCCCAGCCCACAGCAGCTCAACCTTGGAGGGCACCCTGGACAAGCCACGATATTGTAAATAGTTTGCCCAGGGAAGAGGGTGTTTTATTGTTGGTGGATGGGTTAGGCAGGGTCCAGGGGCAATTTTCCAGGTGAGCTACAGAGGGGAGTGCTGGAGGACATGGTCTGCCAGTGTCTCTCACACCTGGTACCCTGGGCCCCAGTGGTGGGTGTATGGCTTGCCGGCAGCCTCGGTGGCAGGGGGGCCCACTGCTGTGGCTGCCACTACAGCTGGTGCTTCTGTGCCAGGGGTCTTCTCTCCATTGTGTCTTCTCTACCCAGGCCTTGCAAAACAGTTCCCCCTGGGCCTCACAGGCTGTGACAGTGACCCTGCCCTTGCTGAACTTGAGGTGGGCATTGAAGGTGTGCCAGTGTCCCCTGAGGCAGCCAAAGGTGAACTTGACCAGGGCATGGGTCAGCCCAGGCAACTATTAAAGTGGGCCTGGCAGGGGTCCAGGTGGCTGGTGTAGGGCTGCATAAGCCAGGGCAGGAGCTGGTAGGTGGGGCCACCAGTGAAGAGTGTGGCACCATCACAGCACCCAGTTGGAGGTCTAGCACCCAGCCTGCTCTGCACCAGGGCTGGCAGGGTGGAGTTGTGAAACATGTGGTCATCGTAGGCACTGCTTGCCCAGCCAGTGCTCATGTCCCTGCATGTGTAGACATCTGCTGAGGAGCACTTACTCACCTGTAGTTTAAGCACAAGTAAACTGATCCCGGATCAAATGCATGTGAAGATGCACCCTGTGTTTACATATAGAAACTAATTATTGGAGGTCATGTTAAATTCAGGGTCATCTTAGATTTGAGTATGTACAGTCTGCCTTCTCTCTATACTCCATTTTTCATAATGCACCAAATATTTTTCTTAGGACTTTGTTTTCAAACACTTGTACCTTTTTTCCATTTGCTCTTGTCACTATCCAGGATTCACATTTATATAACAACAAGGTTGAACAATTGTACTAAAAAACTGTGTTTTAAGGTTTTCTTGAGATTTCCCTTGATGCCATTATTTTATCTAAGCTCAACAGCCATATATTGGGACTGTCATTTCTTGCCTGGATTTCTTCTTGTCATCAGTGATTATTGTTCCTAAATATTTACTTCCCTTTTCAACATTGTCATTCCTTATCCTTTACTTCCTAGAAAAATTGTAGCCTCAATAATAAAAAATAAAACCTTTGATATGTACACACATGAAATATAAAATGTATGAAACATTATTTCAACAATGTATTAATTAGAATAAAAAGTTCACCAATTTTGCTGAAGACTGAATTGTTCTGAATGTGCATTAGCCCCTTAAAATTCCAGAATTACCTAATTTGATATTTTTGCCTCCGTTAAAGGCAGAACAATTAGACTCTAGTGAAACTACTAACTTGTAAAAACATTTTTCAGAACTAGATTTCCATTCTTATGTCCCTTTCTCTCAGAGGTCCTGATTCAGAAAAGTCTACAATCCCATGTATATTTAAACATTTGATTTCAAATTTTATTCACATGCTGAAAATTACATACTTATTTTGGCACTGTGCTTTTTTGTAATACATTTAACACCAGCTATTTTCTTTTCACTCCTCCTCCTTACTTTTCTTCCTTTTGGTCTTCTACCTTTGTTTTTCTTATTTTACATCTGTTCTCTTTTAGTTTTTCTTTTCTGTTTAATCATGAATATTTTCTTTTTCCTTCATCAGATTACTTACTCATTTTAAAGCTGACTGAAGGCTGGGCCATTCCATTTTCTCTGTCCACAGATGAGTATGTGTTTTGCAGTAAGTGAAAAGCTTTTTATGTCAGACACTAATCTGAAACTCCTTGAAGTCAATCAGAGTTTTTCCTCTGACATGTGCCTACTCAATTTTGGGGAAGATGGGGTGTTTTATTGGGTAAGTATTCTAACAATGCCACTTAAAAAAAGGAAAGTACAACAATACTGAATTCTGCAAGTTTACTGAGCCTATAATTTTTCAATAGATATGATCATATGGCATCCTGGGCAAAGCTTCTCCTTCTACCTTCTGTCCTATGAAGACAAATAATGCTGTCTGAAACCTACACCCCACTCCAGCCATTACTTATAAAACTGTATGGAGATAGAGTAAAAAGAAAGTAAGAAGAAAATTATGAATAGGCCATTCTACAGAAGCCATATATTTTCCTAATTGCAGAAGCCTTCTAACACCTTTCCATCACTTTATTCAACATTTTAATAACCACTGGTAGATGTTAGTAAATCACATTGACCCTTAAGGTCCATAGATAGATCAAAATAAACACATACAGATTAACCATCTTGTGGCTTTTACTGCAACATTATGCAAACAATTATATACCAGGTCAGCCAGGGCAGCATTGATATTGCTTGCCAACCAATTTATTCTTGAGACCTCTGACCCTTTTTAATGTGTGCCTTCAGATTAATATACCATAAGGAGCTTTTAGCTATAGCCAATTGAATACTGGCAATTTTATTTTTTGTTAGCAAAACATTTGGAAATTCTTTGTTAAGATCCTGTTTTACTAGAATAAAAAGTAAATTGGTAACAATGTAAACTCATTGTAGTGATGATTTTATGAATTATCTAAATGCATTGGGATCCTGTGGAACTTCTAAAATAACACACATAAATAGTGAGCAGATATTCATAATTTTAACCCAACTTTTCCAATTGCACCATAACAATGCCTTTTTCATCTTCTCCTGATTCACAGCTTTTATAGAGTTCTGCCATTCTTGACAATTATCATTTTTACTAAACCACAACTTCATATATTTAGGAATAAGAGAATATGTTAAAATAGACTGCCCATCATTATAATAATCAGTGAAACATAGTAAATCACCAGATGCTAGCATCTTACATTTGAGCTATCCATACATGGTTCAGATGGAAAAACAACTTTAAAGGTGAATATAAAGCAGACAGCATAAATCATGACAAAAATTTAATCTAACATGCTTTAAAGCCAATTATATTTTTAATACACTCTATCTTCAGCAGGCCCTCAAGAGGCATACACATAAGGCCAGCGTTTTCATTAGGATTCAAAAATGACTTTAAATCTTTCAGCAGCAAATATTTCTAATCATTTGTAAATTTAATTAATGAGCAACCAAGTTTGATTAACATATTTTTAATATGTTTGTATACTAAAAACAGCACTGACATTTTGTCCAATAGAGTCTAGGCTTTCTTTGTTTCTCTATACAGCCTAACTGCAAAGGAAAAAGCATGTATGGAACATCACAGATCAGTTTCTGTATTTTCTAGGTAGCAATGGGCATGCTTTTAATTTTAGCTTTTATTTTCTGTGACTTGTAATTTTGAAATATAAAGTACTGCTTCTGCATATATGGAACAAGACTAGTCTAAGATCATATCATAAATTGTATATATGAAAAAACATTTTAGCAATTTAATGAAACATGCTCTAAATTTATCTTATTTCATGGTGCCCCATTTCACTGCACAGAAGTTTTCTGTGAAATTAAACACAAGCTTGTAAAAACACTTATTGATTTCTGTTGAAGCAAATACCAAGATTTATTGACTCAAAAGGTGAAAATAGACAATAGGTATAATAGCAAATGTGAAATCAGGTATATATCGTTCCATAAGTTCAAAATGGTTTATCAAAACTATTTGGAAATATCTATATTGACAGGCTTTTACTGCATCAGTTTCTACTGGTTCTCTTTTTAAATCCACATTCTAAGGAGAAGACAATGTAAGAGGTCCAGAAAAAGCTAATATTTGCTTATAGAAAACCAGTCAAGAAGCAAAAATTAAAAAAAAAATTTTGGGTTTGTTTAAAAAAAGTAACTAATTGCATTTAAGCATGGCAATGACCGCTAATCATCATAAATTCTTTTCCATAAATTGTTCATCTTCCTGTGAAGAGTTAAAATATAAAAACATGCTTAACACATGACTGCCTTGAGGCATCTCCTGAGCCCTGAAATATTCTTGGGCATGCAATTTTTTTAGTGGTAAATTTTAATATATTTATTGATCCCACATGTTGTTAACAGCATTGACATGTTTACTTCTCAAACTAATGTGTAAGTAATTTATTTAATTTTTAAAAAAATAATTAATTTGAATAGATTTTAAATTTTGTATCATTACATCTGTGGCACTGTCTACTCAATGAAATTTGTTATAGTTCCATTCAATGCTTACTGAAAGCAATGTAAGGAAAACTGATTATTTTAGTGGTCATTGGATTTGTGCCTAACAGAACAAATATGAATGAAAGATCATTCATATTATTCATGAGGGTCCTAATGCTATGTTTTTATTGGTAAAATTGCCATTTAATTTACTAGAAATTTTGCCTGAGTATAGGCTTTAGAATGGATCCTTATATGAATGATTTTACTTTATCTCTTCTTTGGGTCTGGATGTTTATAATGTCCATCACAATAGTATCTAAATCATTGACTAATTAAATCACAGCATCATAGACTCATAGGATCATAGGAAAGTAGGTATGTGTGAAGGGAGAAGCTGTGGGCACAGAAGAGGTCCCAGAGATTACAATCACCTCACACTAACCTCAGGTGGGAGAAGAAGCACAGCTGGGGCCTGGAGTGCCTTGTCATACATGACAGTGAGTGCTCTAGCCAGACTGGTGGCCAGGGAGCCCAGAGCAGTACTTCCAGCTTCAGAGAGGGGCAGTAGGGGACACGAAGGGAAGATCATGGAGGACTCTCTTGTCTGTACATGCCTGCAGCTACCTGCAGGAGAGGGGTGCATGGCAACAGGTGTGGTCAGAGGACCCCTAATGAGCATGGGGATAGCAGACAGAATACTGGGGGGACTTGCCTGGAGCAGGATTGAAGCCCTGGGCTGAAGTAGGTACTTGAGATGGGTGGTGTGTGGCTCAGGACCCCGAGCCTTCCAGGAGCAAGGCAATTGCACCAGCTGGCATGAGTTCATTTCTTACATTAATTGCCATTCCAAGACTGCTAAGTGAATTGACAGAGGGGGATCAACCCTGAACGAATATGAGAACTTAAATTTATTTTTTCATTTTTCTTTGAGTACTGATAAATTAAATGATAAGCTGGGGTGGGGGTGGGGGGGAAGGTGAGGAGAAATCTATCCTGAGTAAATGTGGGAATTCAATTTCATTTTCATTTTTGGGGACTGTTATATGAATTGACAGAGGGGGATCAAACCTGGATGAATGCATGGACTTGACTGTTGGGACTACTAAGGGATTGACATAGGGTATTAACCCTGAATGAAGGAAGGGAGTTCAGCTGAAGCTTCTGAGATGGTTAGTGAATTAAGTGAACTGATGTAAGTAGTTTTACTTTTGAAAGCTGTTAGTTCAATTAACAGATGAGGATGAACCCTGAATGAGTGACAGACCAAACATGATTGACCCACTTATTGACTTCTGTTGGGCAATTAGAAGGGCCTGACCAGGATCCTGGCAGCCCAGGAAAAGATGCTCTACTTGTCATAAGGCATCATGCTTCAAAAGAAGAATTCAAATAATAGCTAGGAAATGGTAAGGGTGGGGTGTAATGGGAGGTGGAACCCCATGAAGAAATTCTTTTGACAGACCCAGACCTATCAGCCAGTATAACCAGCTCCCAACTGGTAGGTTAGAAAGGCAACACCGGAGAGAGGCTGTGATAGTGTCAATTTCCCTATCCTGATGTCATTCTCTGGTAAGACATCAGGCCATAGAGGGCCTAGTTCATACAGCACCTATCCCCGACAATATGGAAGGGACTCCCAAAGTAGTTTAGTCCAGCTTTCTGCACAAGGCAGAATTGTCCTGAGCTAGTCAAGTGTCTGTCTACCCTGTTCTTGAAAATTTCTAGAAATGGAAATCCTAGAACTTCCCAGGTAACCTGTTCCAGTGCTTATCTAGCCTTATTAGAAAATTATTCCTAATCTCCAAGATAAGCCTCCAACGTCTATTGCAGTTTGGGGTCACTGCTCTTAGTCCTGTCCCATACAGCCACAGAGGAAAGGCTATCTCCATCCTCTTCATAATCACCCATCAGGTATTTGAAAACTATTAGCAAATACCTTCTCAGTCTTTTTTTCTCCAGACTAAATAGCCCTAGTTATTTCAGGATTTCATTGTAACTCATGCTTTTTAGGCCTCTAATTGTTACAGTCTAAGACTCTTTCCAATATGTCCACATCTTTCTTTTAGGGAGTGGCCCATGGTACTTCAGGCTTACCAGTTCTGAACGAAGTGGAAGAATCAGTTGCCTTGATCTGCAAGTGATACTCCTGTGTATACACCCCAGTGTGCTGTTAACTTTTTTCAACAAGAGTACACTGTTGGCTCAGATTCAGTTTATGGTTTAATGTAACCCACAGGTTATTGCAGTCAAGCCAGCCATTCCAGTCTATATTTGTGCATGCAATTTTTCCATCACAAGTGTGGACTTTGCACTTGACCTTGTTGAATTACATTTGACAAATTGCAAACCATTTATCCGGCCTATCAAATCATTCTGGATCCTTCCCCTACCCTCCAGAATGTTGACGACTCCATCCAAGTCAGTGTCATCAGCAAATCTGCTAAGTATGCACTTAGCTCCATTGTCCAAATAATTAATACACATTTTAAAGAATACCAGATCCAGGAAAGAATTGAGGGGAATACCACTTGCTACTTCCTCCCAACTAGATATTGAGACATTGAAGACTCCTCATTGAGCATGAAGAACCAACAAGTTTGGTATCCACCTTACAATGCTTTAACCTAACCTGTACTTCCTTAGCTTACTAATAAGAATGTCGGGGAGTTGCTCTTCCTGATTTTGTTCTCCAATAGATTCCTTGAGAACCTGCTCCATGATCTTTCCAGGTGTCAAAGTCAGGCTGACTGCTCTGTAATTCCCTGGATCCTCCTTTTTCCCTTTCTCAAAGATTGGTGCTGTATTTGCCCTTTTCCTATTATCTAGGATGTTATTTAATTTTCATGATTTCTCTGAGATGATAGTCCATGGTTCTGATATTATCTCTGCCAATTCCATCAGAACATGAAGGTATATCCCATCTGGTCCTGCTGACTTGAAAGCATTTAGCATTTCTAAGTAATCCCTAACCTGTTTTTACACTACTCCAGGATGGTTGCCTCCTTCCCTATCTTGTTGCCAACTGCACTTGTCACTTGTTTATCCAATTTTTGACTGAATTAAATGTCATTACATACTTCAGCCATCTCTGTATCATCCATAACTAAATTGTCATCTGAATTCTGTAAAGGACCTATATATTTTTTGTTCTTCCTCTTGCTTTTGACAAACTTGTAGAATTCCTTTCTACTGCTTTTTATATCCCTTGCCAGTTGCATCTGAAATCATGTCTTGGAATTCCTAATTTTTTCAGGTGCTCCATTGCTACTATTACACTCTTCCCTAGTAATATGACAAAGTTTTTATGTTTTGAAGGATTCCTTTTTTGTATTTCAACTCACTGAAGAGACTGCAGTCTAGCCAGGCTGGTCCCTTGCTACATTTCCCATTCTTCTGTTGAAGTGGTATAGTTTGGCTTTGCACCCTTAAAATGGCCTTCTTAAAGTACAGCCAGTAATCCTCGACTCCTTTTCCTTTTAGCCTTCCTTCCCAGGGGATTCTGTCCATGAGTTCCTTGAATATGCTAATGTCTGCTTTTATGAACTCCAGGGTCGTTATTCTGCTGTTCTCTTTCCTCCCATTAGGGATTTATTTAGGATCTTAACCTCTATTATTTCATGGTCACTGTCACCCACATTCCTTCAACCTTTATGTTCTCAACCAATTTTTCCCTTTCTGTGAACAGTAACTTGAGAAGAGCTTCCCACTAGTTGGTCTCTCCACCAAAGTTATTCCAAGTAATCTTCAAAAATATGCTGGACTGCCTGTGCAGTGCTATGCTTCCCTCCCAGCAGATGTCATAGTAATTAAAGTTGCCCATGAGAACCAGGTCCTGAAATTTGGAAACTTTTGTACATTGTTTAAACAAAGCCTCATTCAACATTTCCTCTTGGGTTGCTGGTCTGTAGCCAATGCCCACTGTGACATGCAGATCTGCTGCTGCTCTCCCCCTCTGACCATCACTTAGAGGCTTTCAACCATCCTACCCTTTTTCATGTCATACAGAAGCTCAGAGCATGTATACATCTCTTTTATACAAGAGTGCAATACTTCCTTCCCTCCCCCACCACCTGTGATTCCTGAACAAGTTACATCTATTCATGACCATACATACATGTGAACTATCTCTCTGTAATCCCAATGACTTCATAATAACTCAAATCTACTAGCACCTTCAATTCTTCCTTCTTATTCCCCATGCTTCTTGTTTTAACATATACACATCTTAAATTCTAACTGATCGTATTATTTTCTCCTTGAGAACAATGCTAAGGCTTCCACTATTGCTTCCCCATATAAAGTTTTACCTAGGCCCTCTAGCTCTTTACTTATATTTGAGCTTTTGTCTCCATTCCTTGGTGAATGTAATTTAAAGCCCTCCTCATTTGGTTAGCAAGCCTGTACATGAAGACACACGTCTTTTTGTTTAAAAGGTGGACCCCATCTCCTCCCACTAGTCCTTCTCCTTGGAATACCATCCCATGGTCAAAAAGACAAAGCCCTAGCTCAACCTTTACCATTAACTAGAAAGATTGATGAAAACACCACTTGGGCTCCCATCCTCTTTATCCAGAGCCATGCAGTCACTTTTCATTTGTTCAATTTGGTTCAATGTGGCAGTATTATTACTATCCACAGGGATGAGAAGCATGGGATAATAGTCAGAAGGTGGGGTGAGTCCTGACAATCTTTTTGTAACTTCTTTGATGCAGGCTACAAAGCCAACAGGTCAGGCCAGCAGATGCAGGTCTCCATGTCTCACAGGAGGGAGTTGCCAGCTATCACTAACTGTTGCTTCTTCTTAGCAGCAGTGGTCTCAATCCTTCCCCCACTGGGATGCATAGCTTGGCCTCTCTTACCACTGCCATAGGATTCTTCTTATTCAATGCCAGGGATGAAGGCTCCTCATATGATGCTGATATCTATAGCTGTCCAGCTACAAGATAGCCATGAAGATATTTGGTTTTCAGCTGGGCAGCTTCATGATCAGATTTGTATAACAAGGATTATAATGGACCTTATAAAAATAAGGTTGAAAAATCTGTGTAAAACTTTTATATGAATATAGATTCCCATTGTGGTGGGAATGCGTTAGTGAAAAAGGACAGATCTCTTAGAATGCTCTAAAAACAGGTGGATTTTAGATTTGCCCAATCTTCTCTGGTAGTTCTTTCTATAGCTGATTTCCTTGACTGAGAACACTACGTTGTGCCTGCATGTGCTTTACCCTGCATTTTGTTGCTCAGTGCATTATCCCAGAATAGTTTACTTGTCATAGCATGTACTGAATACAAGTGTGAGAGATGGGTCCAATCAATGAATTAGCCACAGAAGGAAATTGAAAGGTAGAGAAAATAGAGTGATATATTCCCCTGGTGAGACAGGTTGCTGCAATCTATATGATAGAATCTCTGCATTGCTCTCATTTTAGATCTAGTGAATTACAGTACGACAGCTCTGATATGATGCAAGAATGACCTAGCGTGATTTGATATTCATCTTAGAAGAAGGCCAGAGCCTGCAAGAACAGTGAGGGTAGACGAAGAAATTTTTCATTATCAATCCTACATTGCCAGTTAGTGATGAGTCCAGTAGCATCTCAAACCTTAATACCATCTTGATGAGTGGGGGTAAGAGAGGACAACCCTGTGAGTAACAGGGGAAGCTGGTCATGTATCTAGGCCTGTGTAGCCTATTAACCTGAAATAAGGTTAAATTCAGGCCTGCCCATGTTTAATTTGAACAGCAGTTCTGAGTATCAGGTGCTGAAGCTCCATTACATATTATAACACCTGCTAGTACATTGATCATGTCTGTAGAAAATGAGAGATATGACTGAATGTCATTAACAAACTGTTGAGTGGAGCATGCAGGGTCTCACAACCCCTTCATGTTGATTAAAGTAGAAAGCAATGAAAGGGGTACCTGACAGATTCTTTTTGGGATTCTGCAGGGGATGTACAGATGTAAGAAGTTAGTAGGTATCTCATGTTGTTAAAGGTAAGTTGTCCACTACTTTCTCAACGTTGGAGACAGGAGCAGTTGGAGAGACTGCAACGAGTATAGGCTTTTTTGTGGAGTAAATGGTCTATTCCTTTTTCAGCGAGACTGGTAGTTCCATTTTTCAGAAACCGATATTGAATGAGCTCATTTGCAGTGAGTGTGGCTTTCAGATACCATAAAGATCCTGGGTCTATTTTACAGTGACTGTCTTAAACATTTCTCTCTGCTTCAGATTTCAGCCTGTATGCCAGGACCAAACAAGACATGGGTGGCAAGGTAATTAATGTCATGTGATCTGGTTAAATGTTTTCATGCCCTGCAAGCTCAACTGATATTCAGTTGATCTTTTGGATAAAGCTTTGTGGGTGGTTGATTAAGAGCTTTGTGGGTGGTTAATCTGGTATCTCCAAGTTATTTTTGAATTACTCTTAACTTTACTGTGTTTTCAATTACAGTGAGTAGCTATAGGTTCATTATGTCTACACTAACAGGACTTCTGAAGTTGACAGTTTCTTGGAAATTTTGCTCAGTTGAATTATTTCTGGTCTTTCCTTGCATTTTGCATATGGTATTCAAAGATGGTTATGAAGTTATGAAATCTTTAAATTTCTGTAAATGTTGTAGCTAATTCAGATTGCATTTGCACTTAATTCTTTTAAAAAAAAAGCTTACTGTTTTAGGGATACCTTTTTAGTAATACCAGTGTGACATTTCATGGGATTATTAAAATTATCAAGCACAAAAAAGGAGGTAAATGAAGTTGTAATATTTACACATCTATTCCTGGAAGACTGTAGTAAAATCTATGACTTTGACCTTCAGTGTTTCACAATTTGGTATGCTAGTCATTTCTAGTCTTCTCCATTTACGTCTTCAGTACTCCATGAGAAGATATAAAATGGTCAGTCTATCAATACATATAACAATGAGAAGGTCAACATTACTGATGACAGGGGACAGAGAAAAATCTTGTGGAAAAGAACATGGTTATTTTCATGTGTGCTTCTGCTCTGAAAAGTAACTTTGTCAAGTAGAATAGTTGACCTTTATATCCATTATTTCCAGGTCAAATTTGTTCCATTTATGTGAAAAAATGTTTTCTTTTCTTCTTGATGCAAACTTTACATGGTTTCGTACAGAAATTCAATAATTATTTCTGGCTCAGCCATCACCAGAAATAAAGAGCTACATATGGAAGTTATAGTTCTTTCAATTCCCACTGAAGCAAGGAAGACTTTTCATAATGAAATGTGAGCCTGGACATTTGGCCTCTTCCCAACATACAGGGGTGCGTTGATATCAGTGAGAATGCTTACATGCTTAAAATGAAATATATGTACACATGCTGCAGGATTTCCCTTAGGCTCCTGGCAGATGCACAAGTAAAGGCACAATGGGATCTGATTCGGGATCCCCACAAACATGCTTCCTGTTGTACTCCACATGCATCATGCCATATTGCCGATGCAAGGGGAGTCCAGAAGCATGATCCCAAGCTCCTTCTGCACCAGCAAGCTCCTGTGGCTGGAAGCCCTGTCAACTGTTGGGATGCCCAGCAGTGGTGGAGCACCGTGGGCTTCTGCAGCTGGGAGGTCCTAATCGATCCAAGCTCCCAGCTGCAGGGGCTCACCATATGTCCCTGTGGCTAGAAACCCCATCTGATGACAGCTCCAAGGCTTAGGGGCACTTGGTGTGCCCCCATAAGTGTTGGGGACACTTGGCTTACCCCCTCAAGTAGGAGCCCAGATCAGTTGATGGGGCTCCCAGCCACGGGGGGTGGCTCATGGCTGTGATCTCCAGCCTGGCCATATGTTCAATTAATGGCATGATAGAAACCAGCAACAAAGTTATTACACATTTTTATGTTATAACGGTGTGGCTTATTCATTGTTTTATCACATCATTAATTGCATTAATGTGTGGCCGGGTAACAACTTAAGACGTGATTAACTGGTTAATCACATCTTAAATGTAACGTGCCAGGAGCCTAAGTTACCAACTGCATTAATGATACAGAAAGCAAAATAGACTCACAATCTTGCTTTGAGTATGTGAATTGATTCTCTGCAGTGTAATGATAATAGAATGTATTTTTAAACTAAGCAGATATGATAATTCAAAAGACACAAAGATGTATGTGTCTATTAAGTAAAACAGTTCCAAGTTTATACAGTCACTTTTCAGAGAAGAAATGTGCTTAAATCATTCATGGATTTATCAACTCTGAAAGGTATTCCAATCCCTGAAGTGAGTACATCTGGGCATCACACTGAAGCTTTGAAAAATCTTATTTGGTGATTGTCTGACATCATTCCCAAAAGTATTTTGCCTTTCTTTTCACAGATACAGTGAACTAATCAACCTGTGATATCTCATCATCCTAAGAAAGATTGTAGAGCCAACAGAGAATGACTTCATATGAATCCCTTCTCATGACAGTCATTGTCAAGAGACTGGAAAAAAATACAAACATAAACCTGATCTTGTTACAGTCCAACAACTGTGACCTTGTAGTCCTTTCTGGTTGCTTTGCTTTGGATTGAGCCTTTTCTATACTGATTTTCTCAACCCAGGATCCTGAAAAAGTAACTAACAGAGGATTCTCTTACAAAGGTGTTGGTATATTGCATTGACAGGGCAAATCCTGAAGTGCAATTGAATGAACTGCACTGTCCTGTTTACATAGATCTAGATGCTAAAGTTCTGAGATGGAAATAAAACTTCTTCTTTTATGTCACTGTGCGTGTGAGAGAGTGCAAAGATGAGAGAGACAGAGAGAATAAACATATCCTTTTGCAGCAATCTGTGTTGAAGGGTCTTTAGCATACTTAATATCAGGGGACTGAGATAAAAAAAGTCACTCTACGCATTTGTTGATGCTATTGTTTGTTTCATCCTTTCTGGCTGTTCTCTCAATGTTGAATATTAAAGATACATTTGAAGGGATCGCTTTTTTCATGTTTGTGATGACATAATGGCTATAATCTTTTCAGTATCTCTTCACGTGGAAGTTTTTCCTTGCCTTTAGTTACATCTCCTGTCTCTTAACCCTTTATATTTCTGTTACACCATTATAGGATGAGTGGAAAAGAACAAGATATTCCAAGTGAGAATATATTACTGATTTACGACACCATTATAATATGTTCAGCGTTATCATCATACCATTCCTTATACATCCTAAAATTATGCTTGCATCTCCACTTGTGACAGTCTAATCTACCCTAGCTTTATGACCTGACATGGGAATGGCTGGATTAGATATCTTCCCAGCATTCTTAATGGTGAAGGCTGAAGCAAAGAAATCACTAAAACTTCTTAATTTCTACTATTGATTCTTGCCAGTCAGTGGATTTATGCATTCTCCTGTAGGTTTCCTGTTTCTGATACAAGAATTTTTTTGTTAATTTATTTTATCTCCTCGGCCTTTTGATCTTCAAATTCCATCATAGTCCTCCTAATTCTCATTATATTGGCTTCACTAGGGTTGGAGTTTCACTTTCTGTTCGGTTCAAACAACCTCTGGAAACCTGCCAATTAGCCACTCCAGTTTATTTCTTGCATTTGTGCTACCTTTTCCTGTGACTATCTGAAGGCATTTTTTAAGGAACCTACATGCTGTGCTTAAGAATTTTCATTTCCTTATTTTTTTACTTCAGGGCCCTTTTACTAGTCTCCTCATTTTTAAAAATCCTCCTTTCTATAATTTATTTTCACTCTGCTATTTTTCCTTTGGTACCTTTCCTTCCCCCAAGATGTAGGCCTTAATTATATTGAGGTCACTTTAATTAAGTGGCTCAATTGTAGTTCCCTTTTGAACCCAATCACATGTGTTACTAAGTCACACATTACAGTAAATCCTTCTTGCTGTAAAAATTCAGTCTCAGGTAGGGTTTGAATGCAGAATACCTGGGGTTCAGACTAATGTTGAGCCCTCTGCATACCTGCCTCTGGCACAGGCTATGAGACAGAAGCAGCAGGAGGGAGACTACTGAAATAGAGTAAGGAAGGAAGCAAACTACATCTTTCACTCCACATTTTCTTATATTTCTGTGACATTTTGCTTTCCTCTTTCTTTTTGAAATTCTGGGTCAGCCTTGCTTTTGATTTAGAAAAGTCATCTGAAGAAAAAAATCCTGGTTCAGCCTTGCTTTTGGTTTAGAAAAGTCTCCCGAAGAAGGAAGGAAACAAGCAAGAAGGTAAAGAAAATATTTCAGAGAAAATGAGTCAGTATACAAGCAACTTTAAGAAGGTTATAGCCAGTCTAAAAGTTAAACCTTTAGCCATGCAGCTGCAGCAAGAGGGTAAATGACATTGGGTATGTCTACATGTGAAATTTAATGTGACAATAAACTCTGAGAGGTTTACAGCTGTTAACCTATGGCAGAATTAATTAGTTTTCTTCCGCCTAATAGTGCTGCTCATGTAGATGCTGAGCTAACTAGGCAGCTCTGCAGTAAACGTCTCGTGTAGAGGCGCCCATTGAGGAATTAATTCTGCTCCTTCTCCAATTTGGCTGGAGAATTAAACTATGCTTGGCCCGTGCTATGGCAGATAAAATTCTGGAAAAAATAACTTTCTGTCTTCTTCATTCTGCCCCTGCAAAA
>NW_017728918.1:72054761-72100310 GCF_001723895.1 Crocodylus porosus
GGGTGTGGCTGGGTTAGGGGGGCATATGGTATGTGAATAAATGTAGTAGTCTGGGAGATTTATGTAAAGCAGGGGTGGGTAATATATGGCATGGGGAGCAGATCCAACTCAAGGAGCTGCAGGGCTTTGCCTATTACCTTGCTCATGTTGGGTCTGAGCAGGGAGGGGCTGTGCCAGAGCCCAGGAGCTGGGAGCTATTCATGCTGCAGCCACTTTTCTTTGCTCTCTCTCCCCTTCTTCTCCTCTCACCTGCTTCTCAAGGCTGCATCATGGATGAAGCTTCCAGATGGTGGCAAGCTGTGCCAAGGGCTAGACTTTGGGGTGCAGGATGAGGGTGGGGAGAAATGGCAGCAGTGTGAAAGCAGCTTTTAGCATAACTTCCTGGTGCACCTCCTCTTTGGGAGGCGATGTTGGTGTTAAGAGAACCAGCAGCCACACAGATACAGCTCCCAGCAGCATGTCTCTAGCAGTGGTACAGGGAAAGACCTCCCCTCCCCCAGGCTCTGGCACACTATGGCCCACATCCACCCAGACCACATTGGATCAGAGTCTGGTTGGTCTGGCCTGCAGCGTAAAAAGTTGCCCACCTTTGAAGGAGAAGACAGGGAATCTCTCTGCCATGTTTTGATATGACATTAAATTATACCAGGCCTTTTTACTTTCAGTGTATCATGGACTGTGTGCTGGGTGGCAACATGAAAGGGTCCCCTGCTTGTAAAATTAATTGCCCATTGGTTAAGAGACATATTAAAACAGGTATTGTAGCTGCAGCCAACATTATAGATCTGTGCATACACACTGTATTTTTCTTGGTGTTTCTTCCAAAGTTATAATTTTTGCAAGCTGTGCTTCCCTCTACAGGGCCCAGGCATGTTGCTGTGACAAAGATGTTCAAATGTTCACAGAAAGAGGGTCTTTTTTGTGGGTGTTAAATACCATGTTAGAATAAAGAAGAGGACAGTCTTGGATAAGGAAGTTCTCTGGGTCATAGCATTCAATTTTTCTTCTTTTTATGAAATGGGCTTTGATCGTTAATTTGATGTATTTTAATATGCAAATGTGACAGTAAGTCAAAAAGATCTACTTTCGAAATATTTTTCATCACATTAAAATATTGTATAGGCACTCAGCCAGCATTCTAGGCACCTATCCCATAAATTAAACACAGCAGAAATATAAATAATGGGCAAACCATAAATGTACTTAGCTTACCCTACACCTTTCTCAGCAGACGTAGGAAGGAGTGGGGAAAACAGCCTTTGCAGCATGCCCAGTAGATTAACAAATCTGTGTTTTGGTAGACTAAGTTGGCAGTAAGTCGTCACAGTAAATATTTTCTGGGTTTAATTTTCTCTTGAACTGCTGACCTTAGTTTCACTGACTAGATGCTGTTTGTATGTTCATTCTCAACATCCATATAGCAACAATTTCAATTACCTCCTTCCTTTAAACTACAGTTTTAACTGGGACAACACTGTACCTATAAAATTGTAAGTATCAATAATATATTTGCTAACATAAAAGGTCTTAGTAGGGTGTGTCCGTGACTGTTCCCAGGTTTGCAAGGGTACTCTTTTTCAGAATACAGTAGGACAAATTTTCAACAATAACCTTCTCATGCTCTCATTGACGCAACAAAGCAGTTTGGAAGTTGCATTATGTACTTAGATTCTCTGTCCCAGACTAGTTGTGGCATGGCATCTGGATAAAACCTCTGCATTTCCTAATGCTGGCAGTAGTTGAGGTCTTCACTCATATACCAGGAAGCTATTCAAGCAGATTGGGCAGGGATGGATCACAGTGGCTCAGGCTCTGCCTTTCCTTCTGCCCCTTCGTTTCTTCTCTAGTTCTTCTCTTTGTTCTCACTGGTCCTGCTTATTACAATATATTTCAGTTTAAACCAGCAATTCATATTTCTTCTCACCTTACCTCTCCTGCGATTCTATATGGGGCTTTCCCAGAAAAAGATACTGACAATTGTGCTAAATTGTGGGGTAATTTTGTGATATTAACGATTGGGAACCCTGAAGAAAGCACCAAACTAATTTCCATTTGTGACCTAAGCCAAGATTTACGTGCATATAATTCAAACAAAGAATAGCCTACATAAAACTCACCAGGAGGATGTGTTTCTGAAGTAATAGCTTTGGTAAAGGTTCATCTAGGATTTTTAAAAATGAATGGTTGAGTGATTATAGATCTGTGTTATCTTAGAAAGTCTTAAGAAGCAGGAGGTTTGTAATTCAATTTTTTAGATGGAAACTATTTAAGATAGCAAGAGAAAAGGGCTAAAATAAATGAGAAATAGAAAATATAATGGAAAAGACAGAAATAGGAGTCACTCCTCAGACAAAAGCTATGAGAAATATGCTAAGATGAATGGAAAACGTGAAGAGACAGATCTTGATTATGTCACACATTTCTTTGGTGAATGAACAATATTGCAGAGAAAAAGAGATGGTTTGAAATTTTTACTTTAAGCTTCAGATGCTTTTTAGTACTTTTTAGATCTTTTAAGGCCATATAAGGCGAGTAAAAGAGCACTGGTCTCAGTAAAAAGACCTGTTGAAGATAAGAGGGGAAAAACCTTCACTATACACATGCACACACACACTACTCAGACGAAAGAGCCTTCTCAGAATTCAAGCTGAGCCTTTGCCTTTCTAATTATGACCTTCCTCTGAGAAGATTTCCAGGAAGAAACAATAGGATGGACAATCACATAGAAATGTGCTGTCCAGTGCACAATTGCAACTGTTTGTGATGGCTGTGCAGATCATGCAGCCCTCCCAGAGGGGAAAATATAGTTTTGATGAGGAGACTGTTAGATTAAGAATAAATCCTGTCTAGCTGGGAAGATGTTTTTGTCGAATGTGATCTTGTAAAACAGCAAGTCATTAAATCAAACAGCACTTCAAACAACTTAGATTTTTTTAACTTTTAAGCCATTCCTTCTTTACTTGTAATATCAGTTAATATCATCTGTACAAACTTGTAGAATCAGTAGGTCTCCCATAATTGTAGCTCAGTAATCATTGTATTATTATTGTATTTTTCATAGTGCCAGGCACACACATCCAGAGCGACTTACAACCCCTACTTCAGAACTACAAATGCAAATTGTTCGTGAAGTTCAGCTTTCATGTTTGTACCAGGAAATTATATCTCATCAGACACTATTGAAAAGAAAAGGGTTTTTTTTAACTTGTATAACTTTCTTTTGAAACCTAATGTTATAGGTTTTTGTGGTGTTAGAGAACAACATGTGTGTTAATCTTAAAATATTCCAACCAAGGATTAAAACAATGGCAGAATTTAAAAGAATTTAAGCACACACACACACACACACACACACACCTCCCCATCATTAATAATAATCTTAGAAGGTAGATATGTTCCCCTTTCAATATAAGAATATTACACTCTTATGACAATATATTATTCTGGTATCTTTTCATTATCATAAGACAGACTTTTCTCATAACCACTGGTGCCTATGATGCTAGTAATTGATGCTGAAACCAGCATTACGTGCATCCTCTATGAACTGAACTTAAACCAAAATCAACATAGTTATGTTTCTATATTTACAGAGTTAAGGGTCAGTTGATATTTCCATTATAGCCCTTATTTTTAAAGGTTTTAACTTGGAATTTGTGTTTAGTTTGTGTTTATTTTGGGTTTTCAATTCTTAAAATATTAACTGCATGAAAACCTTAGGTATATAAAAATAATAAAGAAAAATTGCATACCAAAGAGAAATCTGTAATACAAATTTAAAATATATGATTTTTCTAGTGCCTGGAGAAAAAGAACTCCTTTCATGAGGAGCAGTCCAAAATAGTCTTTGTCCAAAGATAACAAGCAGTTGGATAGAGAAAATGCTTCTGGGAAAGGCTTAATATTATCAGAAGTCTAGTGAATTAATAATGACTGTGAAGGAAGAGGAATTGTGGGGGAAGAGCAAGGAGGGGGTCCATAAAAGGGAATAAATACAAATCATGTTAGCCTGAATTTTATATGTCCCAAACCATATATCTCCAGATCATAATACATTTTCCACATAACATAAAGATTTTTTGAGAGTAAGTTAACTGCAACTGTCCATACCATATTGATGATCATTGCAAAATTATTTAATATCAGGTTTGTGCATGTGCCCAACCCAGAATTGAGGCATGAAAGCCCCACCAGGGCTGCCCCCTACTACTGAGACATCTTTTTCTCTGGAGGCTTTAAAGGGCCATTTCAAAGGAATGGGTAGACAAGGCCTGCTTCTAAAGAGTGTGGTAGAACTGGTATGCAGAACTGATGTGCCCTTAGAAAAAATGGAAAGCAATAGAAACCATTTAATTTCCATCAGTAGGTAGTGTCTGAATTTGCATTGGCTACAATACCATATACTCAGGTAAAATTAGGAAATGCTACAAACCACAAACAGACTTTTTTTTTAATGTTAAAGAGCGAGGAACATTTTTAAAGACATCACTTATTTGCATGGCTCCACGGGGAACAAATAGTATTGGCAGAGATCACAGTTCCCATGAAGAGTATGGATCAGTTTTGAAGCTTCAGGTGTTATATGTAGTTGGGATAAAATTTGGAGATGCATCACATTTGAATAAAAGCAAGTGTTTTCGCATTCATGCTTTTGATTAATTTGATTCAGGGTTTTTTAACTGCTTTTCTCACTGCAGATAACTAAAAGACAATACAAGTTGCTACTATATATTGTAAAGCTTTAGAGGAAAACCTTAATTCACTTTACATGACCAAACAGTAGTTTTGCAGCCACATGATTTTTTTTGGCACTTATGCATAGTTTGCAGTCCCACCCCAAAACTGGGGAAGGGAGGAAGAGGGCCTTCCCATGTTTTAGACTACTAGCCCAATGTTTAGGACACTTGCCCCAAATGATGGAAACCTAGGTTCAGGCCCCCTTCACTCAAAGCAGATTTAAACCTGCCCTGACTAGATTAACTGACCCTAGTACAATGCTCTGTGGTTTCACCAGGTCACTGGTCCAACCTAGTTCCTGCTCTCCTTCTGAAGCTCAGACACGGCACCTTATCTTAGATAAAATGGATGGAGGACAGTGGGGAAGTTTCTACCCTTGGAACACAGGAGCTGCTCTTTTTTAGAGCAACAGCCATCTCACTGGAACATCCATAGGTTCATTAATGCTCTGTAATTATAGCACATTAAGTTTAGTACCTATGGGCATTTATACACATACCTTTTTGCCCTGCGACCGGCTGGAGATCCGCATGCCAGCTGATGTGAACTGTGCTGTGCTGCATGTAGTTGTATAAGTGGCAAAATGCACATCAGCACACACAAAACACTAGCAGTGTGCTTTTCAACTAAAACACCTGTGTTTTAGATGCAAAGCATGCTGCTGCCATTTTCTCAGTGTTGATACACTTTTCTCTGCTTATACAACTACAAGCGATGCAGCACCAGGCGCTTTTCAAAGCAGCCGGTGCTGCGGTGCTTACGTGTGTAAAAATGCCCTGTTATAACGGATACAAAACTTAATGCACTGGAATTGGTGTTACTGCACAGGAACACCAGCATATGCTTTTTTGTGATGCTAATGCATACCTGAGGCATCCATGCCTCCTGTCTGTGGCATGTGGCAGGTTGGGGACAGGAGCAGTAGCACAGCAGTAGGTTTGGCAAGGAGCACAGGGCAGGGAACAGAAAGCAGAACAGCAGATTGGGCAGGGGAAGGAGGATCAGAAGGGTGCTCAGGAAGGGTGCTGGGCTAATTTATGGCATGCCTGCTCCTACTGGCCTCGAATGTGAGTCTCCTTACTTTGTGGCTGAGTGCTCTAACCTATCCTTGCTCTCTGCTTGAAACAGAAGATCTGCTGACAATGTGGAGTGCAGTGTCATGCAGAGATACCCGAGGCCACCTGGGGTGCCCAAAGTAGTATAGCCCCATTAATACAAAGCTCTTGGTCAGGCTACTGTACAGGGCTAATGTATTGCACTGTATAGACACACTCAAGTGCAAATCACAGCATGGCTGTCCAATAAAAGCCTGAACTCAACAAAATGCGTTAAAGATCAAAGGGCTGAATCTCTTCCTAATGGAAATTGTCATTTTCCTGGGATTGAGGATAATTCAGAGCAAGTGAGGATCTGTCCCAAAGAACTTAAACTGTCTCAAGAGAATAAGGAAATTGCCAGATCAAGCACTGGCCACTAGAAATATCCTGCCCCAGATACTCAAATTTAGGAACTGATGGAGAGCATGTCAGCCAACCTCAGTATTTACTGCAGGAGTGTGTATATTCCCTTTGATTCTTCTGGCTTTTCAATATCTCCTATAATGATGATTAAGATTACATACTGAATCATTGTAATTTTGATTGTCACACTCTTGATGGCTATATATGCAGTGATACACCACAGGTTATTTCTCTGTCTAAAGACTGAATTATTATCTTGATCAGAGCAACCTAAACGTTCTATAATCCCTTAATTTGGTGCAGGAAGGAACCCAGTGTGCATAATGCCCCCTATTGCTCTTCTTTTCCCTCAATTAGATGAGGGAAATGAACCAAATCCAACTCCAGTGAAGCTTTGCGCTTTTTAATGAAATATATTGGAGGTCCAGAAAGTTAAATAGGAATTTATCATTAAAAAGAAAAACATAAAGTAGGCAAGTAATGTTTAGAGGGGTACAGAGACAGGAAATTACTTGTGAGAAATGTGTAAAATGGAGTGATTTCTTTTAAAAACGTATGACGCCAATTTAGTGTTTAAAGCTGTTCTATGGCTGGGATAGAAACTTCTTGTGAAATATATTAGGTGTTTAGAGTCACTTAGTGGCTAGTAAAAATCCTCCTAATGAAACAATGTATTAATTGCTCAGGGCTGCTCAAAGCAAACTCATATAAAATATTTAAATATCTGGAGATGCTCAGTGGTTTGATAACCAACTTTTAATAAAGTATATTCAGTGTTTAGAGTAGCTCAGTGAGTAGGAAAACAAGCCTTGCTCAGCAGTAGAAATGCAGGTTAATAAAATACAGAGCTGTTCAGTGGCTGTAGTGAGGTTTTTAAGGCTACACTAAAATTAGAGAGACTAAATTAAGCAATAACAGTTGAGGTATAAGGTATTTCCGTAGGATTAATGACTAACTGGGAGGAGTTGATGGCCCATGGCTGCACTTCGGACCATTAAGCCCAGCTGGTCATTAGAACCCAGGAAATGACCTGCGCTGAGGTCATTATTGCTATTGAAAGCACTTGAAAATAAAAAAGAACAAAAACATGTACATGTAGGTGCATAGATTTTTTTTTCCTTGAGGGACAGGAATTGTTATACTTGTATTGACATTGGGTTTCTCTAGACTTAGAACCAGATCCTACTACCCTCTGAGGTGCCTAAGTGCACATGGGCACCTAAGTGTGACCCTATTCCACCCTGCAGAAGTCCCTGAAAAAACCATTAATGCAGGTATTTGTGTAACACAGCATCATCTTTTGCCTCCTATGTCACCAAAAGCAGTGAGCAGGGGGACAATCCATCCAACTTTTGTATTAACTGTTTTTCAGGAATTTAAGCAAGGTGCAATAGGATCACAGTAAGGTGCCTAAGTCCACGTAGGATGGCATTTTGTTCTTTCTGGGTTGTGTACATGGACATATTTTGGTCATCTACATGGTATTTTTGACACACATCCAGAGGAATTCTGTTCCTGGACATGCAGCCCAGCATGCATAGATTGTGTAGATGTAGGCACGTGTGCATCTGTTGTGCACATGCAGCAAACAAATACCCAAAAAGGAGTTGGCTAAGACCCACAACTAAAATATTTAGACTCAGGAACAAGGAATAGGGGAGGGCTTTTCCATCTATGCCCCTCAAATAGCTAAGTAGTTAGATCATATACAGAGGAAGACACATCTGGTCTCTCCAACTTCCTAGCTGCCCTTCCACAGGTGGGCTAGTAGTCAGCCCCTTTTTTAGTGCTCTTTTTGAAGCTGGTCCCCTGGGCTGTCATGCAAAAAAGGTCTGTTGAAAATATATAGGATCAGAAGGAAGGGAGCAAGCTAGAGGGTGTGAGGTGCACTTTGTAGTTAATGTGAGTATAAAACTCTCTATTTCTATTCCATTCAGCACATGAATTAGAATTACAGATGTGGTATACTGGACAATCCAGATGATGATGCTTGCCCCCTTTACAGAAGAGAAGAGCAGTATTTTTTCAGGATGCTTAATACAGCCTTGACTAGCTTAACTGACCCTGCATAATACAGCTGCAAACACATTCACAGTTGTCAGTGCTACTCCTCCATTTTCCCTCCTCCAGCAATTTGAGGAGGGGGGGAGGGCAGGGGGTTTCTATCACTTCTTAATATATAACAGAACTGCTGCTTCACTATTTTACATTTTTATAGCAATTTTTACCCAGAAGGATACTCAACTACTGACTACACAGAGATTGCTAGACTCACTGCTAACATACAAACACCCCCAGGGTGATGGCAGCATTCTGGGCAGTCATGACAGAACAGAGTTTTAACAGGGGGAAGCACAGAATAAAATGTAATTGAAACAATGGGAAATTTAGATAGGTAGGATGTAAATACCTGTGTTGGAATTTGGCCAGAATTAACTTCCTTGAGTAATTCCAGAATTCATTCTGACTCATAAAGCATTTGCTGAATCTAGCTGTAATGTCATAAGTTTAGCATTTACCTTAATGTTCTCAGTTTAATTACTTACTAAACAATAGGAGGCCTCCACACCACATATCACAGTATAGGAGAACTTACTTAGCAGTTGATTCTATCTAATAAGGATAGACAATTACAAAAATCCCTTCCTTTTCTGGTTCAGAGACAGTGCTGTGAATAGTTAGGGTGCAAGTGAAGTGTGCTGGATGTCAAACAGTGGGGCAGCACTCAACTTTTAAAGCTGAAAGTGCTGTTAGTACAAATAAGCCAACTGATAGTCTTAGCAGATGTTTTAAGTTTGAAATACAGGACTGAGCGCATCAGCTTAGTTTCAAAGCTCTGCAATGCAAAAACAGGGCTGATTATGTTGCTACTTAAATATAAGCCATGATGTCAATACTGTTAATACCAAACAATACACCACTTAACATTTCAAATGCTTCTATGTCAAGGATATTTCATGCAGAATGATGCACCTTTGCATCACTGATACTGGCATTCGTGATTTGTTTCTCAGGCAACCCTATCAACGTAAATCACATCCTCTTTGCAAACTGTTAAAAAGAGATCTTTGGAAGAAGTGATTTAAGAGGTTGGCACTATGATGTATAGTGAAAAGAAGCATTCGTTCTTGGGTTTGTAAAGGTTCCATTTTACAAAATCTGAACAGAAAAAAAATCACATATTTATTGTTGTCGTCTCTTCAAGACTCAGGAGTTGATCTGAAAAGTTTGCCAAACTCAGCTAGAAAGTGTGAGCTAGAATACAGCATGCTATGAGTTTCTTAGTGAGAGTCTCTTGCCCCTTTGCTGAGGGTCAGAATGATTGCCACATTTGGGGGCAGGAAGGCATTTTAACCCAGGGTCAGATTGGGACGGACTGTAGGGATTTTTGCCTTCCCCTGCAGAGGGCATGGCCCTCTTCCTTGGATGTCTCAAGCATATTATAACAATCCTTGCAGCAAGAGGACATTGGCTTACATTGCCCCTGTGCTTTACCTGTGGTGGGTTAGGGTGCTATGGTTTGTGGTCTTGTAGTAGTTGGTGTAGTTGTAGTAACAGATTATACAAGTATTTGCTTGAGATGATTTGGATAGGGATGATCCTGCCTCAAGCAAAGGGTTGAATTAGATGACCTGCAGAGGTCCCTTTCAGCCCCACTTCTCTATGATTCTATAATTTTAATACTGTCCTGAGTAGGATGCAGTTTTGAGCCACGGTTTCCCAGTGGGATTGTACACATCTTGGGGGATAAGTCACAGCCAGGACGCACAGGGAGCATGGACACAAGGAGCACTTTGCACTCATCACCTTTCCCTCGCAGGTGGTCACGGCTATGAAAGAACTAAAGGCAAAATATGCCCTGAAGGGGGACCGTTACAAACCCTTCTAATATTGACCTTTTGCCTTTTGGAGCAGCGAGGCTGAGTAATTTCTCTTAAATTGCACACAGGATCGCAATGATACAAGTCATTAAAGTTAACTGCTGATGAACCTATTCCATTACTTTTAATAACATTATATCTGTGTTTGTCTCCTCAATGCAATGATAACTTAGTGAAGGAGAATTAATTCCACATATTATCCACATAAATGATAATGAGGGAAATCAGTTTCCTCTAGACATGCAAAGAAAAGTTTAATTAAATTTGGGTATGGGCCAACTGACTTCAGGTCAGTCACTAGCTTTCTGGCTGACAATAAAGCCTTTGGGCTGAAAGACAGGTGTAAAGACATGTAAATCTGCAAGTGAAAATGCTTATGACTGAAGCAAGGCTTCAAAACTATGAGGAATAAGTCAGAAAAGGCAGAATTCTAGAATTGTTGCATAGTGTGCTTTATTAACAAGCCTGTCATTATTAACCTGCTGGCTTTAACTATGAAGATGCATGAGTTGTTATCTACTGAGCTGTGGGGGAGGAATAGCAGCTAGTCCAGAATGAATGAAATTGCACGCTTTAGTCCTTCAAATGCAGATGTTATGGCATTGCTGTGCATTGAGTCAATAGCACAGCTGAGCGTGGATGAGAGCCCTATGTAGATAACTTTTTAAACTCCTTAGAAGCGGAGCCTTTGGGACTCATGTGGTATGTACTCACAAGTGGAACTGTTTGTAATTACAAGTACTTGTTGCTAATAAAATAAAATTTCTGCTGAGTTCACTGCAGTTTGAATAGACTCAAGTTCTGTGAACATCTCTGGAAGGAAATAAAATGGTTTCTTTTGATTGGCGAAATTCAGCTGCTCTTTTAGTAAAATGTTGGCTATTGTAAGGGCATGTGCAGACATTTCTTGGACCCAGTGTGTGATCACGTGGCTTACATTAAGCCATGTGATGATAGTTTGGGTCCTGCTTGTACAGACATTTGCTGGTGCCCGCAGTTGTACTGGGAATGCAATCTAAATAAGTCTGGGTGGGATGGGGAGGGGCAGGATGGTGGTGGGGGGGGTGGGGGAGGCAGCGGGTCTGTGGCATAGTTTGCTGGGTCTGATGGGGGAGTATTAACAGGATTGGGGAGAGCTGTCAGGTCCATGAGGAGGGTTGGTGGGTATATGGGGGTGAGGTATGGCTCTCCAAGCAGGGGTCAGAGGTTGAAGGGCTAAAAATAGCCTGGTAAGGATGGAGAGGGTGCATCCAGACGAGTGCACACATGTGATTTGCAGCACCTCAAACCTATGTGAGGCACCGCAAACTGCATGAGGTGCACGTGCAACCATGTATTGCACTGCAAATTTGCAGCATGGCACCAATATTTGATACTGGGAACTCCCAATATTAAAAAAAATGCACCAAAGAAAAGTGGCATGGCAACTGGAGGCTGGGTTCTCCAGGGAGATGTTCTGGTTGTTGACCATAGTGTCTCTCTGCTGTAGGTCCACCTCATTCCCTCTAGCACTCCAGGAGCCAGGAGAAGTGGGGAATGGGCAGTCTGCCTGAAGCGGGGTATTTTGCCCCACACCACAGTGCTTATGCAAGGGCAGGTGTAGTAGCAAAAAGTAGCTTCACAAATTTGTGCCACTATTTTTTGTGCTGCTGCAGGCATGTGTTCCTGCATGTGGGGATATAGCCCTGAGGCTCAATGAACAGTTGGGCTTTCCCAGATCTAGGGCTGCTCTCTGAATTCATACACACATTTGGTAGATTGAGCCAACACCTGCCTTATGTAACTTAGTGCCTCCTCAGGCTGGGCAAACCCTCCTCACCTTGCTTCACCCTAGTCTGCAGCTCCCTCCTCTCCTTTCTCCCCCTCCCATCTTGCCAGTTTGGCACTTAGTATAATCTAAGTGTAATGTCTGTATGTACCTTAAGAACTCAAGCTGCAGGACTTAGCCAATTATTTTCAAATGACTTTTAGACTAATCAATTAAAAAAATGTTTGTCCCATTTATTTTAGATCATATTGATTTGCTGCTCAGTAAGAACCCAGGGCTTTGGAAAATAATATGGACTGTATTGCCATCATGAAATATGTAGGAACTAAACCAATTCATACAGTGTAGCTAATGCAGATTTATTTAGGGTCTAATCTAAAGGTTTCTGGTTTAGCTCCATCCACTTCAATGGGTTTTGGATCAAGCTACCAGGGAACAAATATTTATTTATTTTATTCCATTTATATGCAGCCCTTCCCAACAAAGGCTCAGAGAGTCTAGCAGTAAGAGGACTGAACAACTTATAAAACAGGAGGAATTCCTTCTCAAAAGAGAAGGAATTCCAGAGCTGAGGATTGACTCATGTTTTTGTCAAGGAGACTTGGCACACTGATGGTACTTGTAGGAGGTTGCTCTCAGCTGACCTTAGGGATTGTGATGGGGCATAACAGAGAGGGTGGTCCCATAGATATGTAAAGCCCAGATCATTTATGGCCTTAAAGATCAAAATGAGCACCTTGAATTGCACCTACAAAGCTATTGGGAGTCAGTGCAGACTGGTGACAAGTGCACCCAGTAAACTATCCCTATTAGAAGGCAGGCTCCTACATTCTACACCAGCTGAAGCTACTGGATGGTCTTTAAGGGGAGCCTCACATAGAGCACATTGCAATACTCTAGTCCCGAGGTTACAGAATACCACTGGAAAGGTCCCAAGGGGATGATGAATACTAACCTATCATCATCCTCTGAGACCTCCCTGCTAGAAAAGAATGGAACAAATTTAGAGCAGTCACACAAATACCCACCAGGTCATGTAAACACTTCATCGACACCTCATGGTAGGGGTTGGGGGAGGGGCTGGAGGAGCAGGCAGGGGCTGGGGCCTGGTAGGGGTCCCACCATGGTCCCCTCCCCACTCCTCCAGCCCCACCCTCCCTCACTCTTTACTTACCGGCATGGCTTCATCTTTCTGCTGCAGCGGGCGGGGACTGACCAAATCACCGAAGCTCTCCAAATCTTTTTCCAAAGATTCAGACAGCTTTGAATAGATCTGGACTTCTTTTATTGGTCCCCTGATTTGATTCAGATTTGGAGATTCAGCCACTGAATCAAGCTAAATCTACTCCAAATCGAATCATAACCCAAAGCTTCGCACAGCCCTACTGTTCAAAAACTGTTCCTTCCCTAAAAAGGACAGGTTGGAAATAGGGAAAAAATGGACTGGAGAGGCCCATGAGTAGGGGCCAGACTATGTGAAGACCTATTTTTATTGACTCATGAATATACAATAAAGTCTCTTATGAAAAGAAACAAAGGTAATAAGAATATGGGCACAATCCTGTTTTCACTTTAATAGGAGACTTGCTATTAACTTACCTGGAACAGGACCAAGTGGTCAGTCACCTAAATGTGTTTAACTTTGTCAGGATTTGCTTACTGTTTTCTAGAGCAAGTAAACCTAGATTTAGCCCAAGGGCTTTCATGTTTCTTTAAGCCAAGGAAAATGTGTAGACCTAATGCTGAACTATTATCGGTGTGCTACATAATTATAGGAATCAGGAGAGTGGGAGAAAAGAATGAGTACACTTCCCACCTGTAGAAGAATGACTGGTTTTATTAAAGTTGTCTTAAGTTTTTACTGTTTATTCAAACCAGTTTATCAAGAAAATAGTATAAAACTGTTCTTAAGCAAACATTAGTTACATGTAAATAGGGCCATATTGTATGAGAAAGGGTAAAGAAAAAAGTAGGAAAATATATTTAATTTGCAAGTAGAATATAAAATATGTCATCTAGACAGTGAAGTTAATTTATTCATAAGTATATTGGTACAGTACCTATACATTCTTGGACTTTCTTTCCTCCTTTTCCACCACATTTCTGGGGGAAAAAAAGCAGCTGCTAAGGGACATACTCACAAATCCTAGACTATATATATATATATATATATATATATGATAAAACACAAATGAAATTGCTGTAAAAGACTTCATCTCAAACAATTAGGAGTAACTCTGTCAATAGCAATTTGCTATGTTCATAGAATCATACAAAATTAGGGTTGGAAGTGACCTCAGGAGGTCTTCTAGTCCAACTATATCATCCCAGGCAGATGTTCCAAGATAGCAGCTAGCAGAGCAAGATTTTTGCAGGGAAAGATGGATCAGAGAGATCCAATAGCTTACACCACACCAGAGAGGATTACATATGAAGTCCCAAAGGAGGATGAGCAATTTGACCAAATCCAGACAGATTTTAATAACAAGTAAAACAAGTATTTTTATATAAAATTCTGCTCCTAACCCAAACAACTTGCTTGGCTCTAACAAGTACTAGCTGCCTGTGAGGAGACAGAATGACTGCTGCTTTCCATACCCCAGTGATACTTTTAAGTGTGGCAAGCCTCCTGGGACAGCAGGCAATATCAGGAGGACATGAGTATGGGAACGGGATGTAAACAAAGACCTAATGTTGTAATACAGAAGGTTCTAGAGAAAAAGCTTGGACAATGAGCATCTCTCTACATATTCACTTTAACATAGCATAATAATAAGGACTAAATGTGGGTACATATTTAAACTTTATAGTGGACATCACACACATAACTGCTATTTTTGGCACTTGTGCAGAACTGGGGTTCTATTTGCACACGTGACAGTGCTGCGTTCTGAACATCTGATTTCCAAGATGACATTAGTAATTAAACTGTGTAGGCCACTGAGCTTCCCGGCTGCTTTCATTTGACCTCACACATCCTCCCTTCCCTTCCTTCATAGATGGAGGGCCATTTTCAAGAAGATAATTTGAGTGCAATCTGGACAAAATGTAGTCCTGCGCTTGGTGGACTATCACTTTATTGGAAAGAGAGAGATATAGGTTTGAGTTCTCATGAAGCAGAGGGACCTAGGAGCTGGGACTTGCACTCCATGGCCATGTGCCCTAATGATCAGGGATCCTTGGTTTCTCTGGTAAAAAAAAACAACATCCAAAATGTTCTGTTTAATGCCCCCCGTATACATATGTTGAGTGATGCCCCATATAATCTATAATTATAATATATTATATAATCTATACAAACACAGACACATACACACATATACAAACACATACATTAATTATGGACAATGTGGATTTGGGTTTTTTTTTCAAATCAGAACATTTTGGATTTTTTTAATCGGAGAAAACCAGGATCCCTGCTAATGACTATGACTCAGGAGGCTGTATTGTGGGCTCCAGGTTAGAATAAAATCATTCAGGTAAGTCTTGGAACTCTAGCCACAGAAAAACAGTGACTAGTGAATCTTTTGTGGAGGAGGGGCCTCCCATCTTGGAACCAAATATCTTATTCACAGTGCTTCAGGTACTTTCCTAGGGACTAGAGACCCAGGTTCTTGACCCTCACCACACCTAGGTAGGGTTTAGATTTTGCAACCAAGTGGGCTATGTTATATAGCATTGCCCAGAGCATGCCCCTAAACTACTCTGGAAGAAGATGCAATAGGCAGCCAGCTGGGGATGATAACCAGGAGGAGAAGAAGGTAGAAGCAGGTGTCTTAAACAGTTTAGTTAATTAAAACAACTTTTGATGTATTGGCTCAGGATTGCTCTTGCTTTTTCTTTGGGTATCTGTGTCTAAAAGATTCACAACCTTTGGGCATTTTTACATGTGTTCAGGAGGTGTGTGGGGGGGAATGCATTAATTAGAGTGGCTCGGAAACCACTTTAATTAAAGATCCCGCAGCATCTTTGTGGATCAGTGTTCCCATGCTTCAAAATGGTGGTGGGGGTCCTTTATCTGAAGCTTGAATGAGCTTTCGTTAAAGGACCCCGCTGCCATTTTGAAGCGTGGGGCACTGATATGAGAGGCAGAGACTGCTGGAGCGTATTAATTAGCATGCTCCAGCAGACTCGATTAATCAGGTCTGTTCTGACACACTGCACTTACAGCATGTTGAAGCAGCCTCTCCACATGTCTACAGGCCTCCTTTGATTCTAAACATTTAGTATGATCTTCATTTACTTCATTGTATTGAAGATTTACATGAACCGAAGCAAGTTTCTTAATTCTTTTTCACATTAGCTTGTTTCTTGATTTTTGTAGTGTATTTCCAAACACTAACTGCCTGCAAGCAGTTAATGGGGGAGTCTGAAGGCAACAAGAAGCAGTATGGTTCAGAGGTTGCATTGTACAAAGGCCCTGCCACCGTATCGTAGAAGGAATATGCCTGGCAGAGTTGTCAAAATTTCAATTTTGGAGTAAATACCTGGAAGTATTGTATCCTGCATCATTTGAAAATATTTTCCCACTGTCTAGTTTTGAGTCTGTGGCTGCTTTAGTAACCCAGTTGTATATGGTAACAATGCCAATCTTTAAAATTACAACTTTCGAACCATAGAGCTAAAAGATTGGCAACAGCATGTATTGGTAGGCAATAAAAGTCTTCCTGTCTGCAAATAAAAGCATTCATCTTAAAATCTTCCTGACTTGAAAGTGGAGATACACTTAGATTCCTTGAAGTAGTTGACTTTATCTTGGTCATAAGCTGAAGAATGCCTGACAAAAGTGCATTGTCCAGGTCAGCAAATACAGTGATTACAGAGGCGTTTGGCTGTAAAATCTTTCCAGAATTCTGCAGGTGCAACCAGAAGATATCAGGTATATTGACTGTTGTACACTTTTAACTCTTTTAATATTTAACATTGCTTTTTAAATAAACTTAAAGTGACAAGCCCACACTTTCCCCCTAGAAAGTTTTAGAATTACTATCCTATTCTTCATGCCATGCTTTTTCCCCCTGCTCCTTCTTCAAGACTGAGCACTTTTTACATATTTTATAACTTTTTTTGCTTTCTTACAGTTTTTTTGCACTGGGACCACTTTATGAAGTCATTAAGAATCAAACTTAGACCCTGAGAAACATGCAGTAGTACTTATATGTGAATATCTGTCCATTATTCTGTCCTCACTGCTGTTATATTAGTGGCACTGTTAGTCAACAGAGTATTTCCCACTTTCAGTCTTATCTAGTGCTTTATGTATTTACCTACTAATGTACTCTGCAGTATGTCTGTTCTTACCTATTTCAATGCTCTTAGAAAAAAACTGATTGAGGTTTTATCATCACAAAGTTTGTGTTTCCTTCCCCCTATGCATTTGTTCCCCATCCATTATTACTGCCAGACAAAGTGCTTCATTGATTTTCTTTGCACAGTTTGCATTAAATGTTCATATTCTGACATACAAGAGGCTTGCTCAAAGAATGTCTGCAAGGTCTCAATAGTTTAAATGCTGCCAGCTAATAGCTGTTTTTAGTGACTGATAATAGGGGAAAAAGAAGTGTATATTGCTTTTGTGAGAACTTGGTTAATTTTTTGTTGACAGTCACGTGTCATAAAAGAAATGATTTTGGGGATTCTTTTGGTCATACTCATCTGAAATACTTGTTTTCTCTTTTTCCTGGAGCATAGAGAGTTGGACTTGAGCATACAACAGTCAGTCACAGAATCAGGAGGATTCTGGATTGCATATTGTTTCATCACACTCTCCCTCTTGACTTTCATTTCCAGTCAGGATGGATTTTTTAATGTCTGCAAGAATGTGTTTGATTACTCTGGTGGCATTTGGAATGCATTTAGCAGTATCTGCAAGATATAGGTTCTTTCTTCTAAATGTCTAGTTGTAGAAATGCTTCCATGTATTTGAAAAAGGTCTTACCGTTTTGCTGGGAGATGAATAATAATACTAAGAAGAAGAACAACAACAGCAACCCATCCATGCTGGACAGAGCTGGTCACTCACTCCTGTGGATCTCTGAATCAGGACTCAGAGGCAGGATCCATTCCAGACCCCCAAGACTGAACTCCTAGATCCTGCAGACCCAGGGCTCTTGGTCTCTGTCCCAGGGACTGAATAGATAGGTTGGATGTATAGCATGAACTAAACTAATGTAGCTAATGTTAACATAGCATAATAATAGTAAAGTATAACCATGTTAGTCTTGTCCTGTAAGCAACTTGAAAACTTCATTGTGTATCTTCCTTGACATAAGTGAGTGAACTCTGCATAGCCTTTACGTATGAGTGTGTGTGAAAGGGTGAATAGTGAGAGAATGGCATAGAGATGGGAGAAGAAGATTTAACTGTTTATGTAAGCAACAAGGCACCAATGTAAGTTACCAGTCAGTAAACTAATTAATGAATGGCTGAAGAATCCCTTTTAAGCCTAGGGCAGAAGAAGATAATGAGAAGGAATGCACCCATCCTGCCAGACAGGCAGCAAGAACACTCCAACGCTAAGGTAAGATGAAGACAAAAGAAAAACAACTGCAAAAACAGAAGCTAGGTATAGAAAAACCCCAAAGCACTAAAACAAAGGATGCCAATCCCTATAAAAGAACAGTTTGAAAATGCCAAGTTGGGAGAGTCTTTTTCTCTACTGGTGTTTCATCAGAGCACAGATGCATCTGTTCACCCCACTCCAGCTGTTGTCTTCAAATCTGCTATCTTCAAATCATCATCATCATCATCTGCTCAATACACCCTGGTTAGCCACCCTGGGCCCTATTGCTACTAACTACATCTAGTATATGTGTGGATAAAATAGTTGTTTTGTGTATGTGTATGCCTGTGTGTAATGATGTGTATGATGATTTGTGTATGTTTGTATGAATAGTGTGCCCGCACCTCTATATCTAACTTGTGATCAATAAACACAGCACCTTGCCTTATCCCCCTTTATAAAGTCTCACTTGTGATTTGAGCAATTAACAGTATGAGTAACAGACACATCCCCATGAGTGTGCACATACATTTCCCCGGAGACAATAATTGAGCAGCTACTACCTGTCCCTGGTGGAACAGCCCTGCACATGTGCTCTGGTGTGCAGCAAATTGCCCTGGCTAGGGTAGGGGAGGCTGGGGTCAGTCCAAGTACTGACCCCGGCAGTCTTACCTGGGATCCTGGGGGGCCTCCTGGAGCTGCAGTAACAGTGATCCAGGTGCATGCAGCCTGGCCAGCAACTAGAGCATGGCTCTGGCCATCCAGGCTTCAGTTTTGGGCCGTGCATGCTATAGCTACATGTACTGTACCAGGATTTTCCAATATCTAATTTTGGCTCCATGCTGTAAATATGCAGTGTGGAGAACCTCCTCACATCCCATGCATGAATTCTGCAGCACCTCAAACCCTCTGAGGCACCACAATGTGTATGTTCCTGCTCATCTGGACACACCTGTTATTCTCTTGCAGGATGAAGGGTGTGAGTCTCCCAGTTCTCAGAGGAGAGATGCCTGGAATGAGTGGGCTGCTCACTGGGTATAGTCAGGAGTACAGCAGCTTTAGGGAAGCAGATGTTTCTTCCCTCCTGCTCCTATGGTCTCAACACCAAGCTCCACAAGGACTCACCTCATCTTCTACTTCTTTTCTAGTAAAGATGGCAGTGCTGTCTATTGATTTGGGAGTACACCAACATGCTCCATATAGAAAAATATGGTATGTAGGCTTACAGTATATATAGGACTTGTAACTGTTCACAAAATTGTCTGTATTTGGCTATTACTTTCATAGGGGCAGCAGACACCACAGCCCATGCAAAGGCTACGTATCTGCCAAAGTCCCTATTGCATAAGGATTTCTAAGAGAGATTTTTTACAACCATTTTGGTAGGTTGGACAAATTAAGGTATATTTCCTTCAGCTGATCTTGGAAACAGATTAACCATTTTGGATGAGACTTTTCAGACAAATTTAGCCCGAGGCAGGCAGTGATGCTAAATAATTTTGCTTGAATAATTCACATCTGGCAAAGTTATGAAAACACAAAAGAGTATCTTACAGTAGGAAGTGCTGAGTAACTTTCATTGTATGCATGAAGCTGAGAATGGGTTGTAAACTGTTTGTTTAATTATTTACACACACAAAAATTTCCATAATTCTCAAACTTTGGAAAACTTAGGCAAACTTTCAACTTGAGTAGGTGATCTTGGATCTACCTTAGGAATCTAACTCGACTCTCCCCCATATTACAGCCCTGAACCAAAAGTCTGGACGCTCTTTCTTTTGGAGGTTGGGCCAAAGCACATATTCATTTCTTTTCAGCTCAAGCCCAGCTCTCAAAAAAAGAGGATAAAACTTAATGCTTATCTATGAACAATTAGGAAGTGATACTACTGTATCAACCAATGCTGTAAAAGTAATTAAAAAAATAACGGTAGTTTGAATTTTAAGAAAGCAGTATTTCAGAAATACAATCTTATTAAAAATAGCATTTTAAATGTGTCCATCAACTTTTTGGGTCTAGAATTCCTTAGTTCCTTCTGTAACACTCTTTTTCTGATTACCCTGCTGTCCTGTTTAATCAATACAGCTACAAAGCCAGCTATCTCATTGTATGGTTATCTTTCATTGTACAGTACATGATGCTGCTACTCTTGCTGATAACAAAGAGCACACACAGGGACTGTGGCACTGCATGTTTGTTATCTCCTTCCCAATTAAACATTACTCTTTCTCTCTTGACTCCTATCAATGCAAAAATGCTGAAAACATGTCACTTCCTGTTAACGTTGCATATGCCACTCAGATGTGACTGTGACAATTTGTACCTTTATGTATTAAGTTAAGGATTTTCAGAAGCTGTAAGAGCCTGAAAGCTTGCTATATCACACTATATCCCTTTTAGAGAACAGTGAATGGCAGCACTGTATCTAAAATAGCAACCTGCCAGCCTCATATGGTTAACTAGACTGCTTTGGCCATTCAGAAAGCATAAAGCAGTGAGACTGACCCAAAAGCTGTTCATTGTTAACCTTAGACCTTCAAAAAGAAAGTAATCCAGTTCTATTCTTTTTCATTTCCTACCAAACATGAAAGCTGATAAGCTTTGGTTTCTTTTGTGGGAGTAAGAAAACAGTTAAATTGAACCTTCACTTCAGTTAGAGAATAATCTAGTGGTTTCTGTTTCCACAGATCTGCCACTCAGGGAGAATGAGAGCTCCTTCCTCACCAGAAGTCATTTCTGTACCTTCTTTGACAGAATATCCTGATGGTCTACTCACTCTGATCTTCTGAATGTTGACTGCAACATCTAGTATGGGGGATTGTGAGATGTATGGCAATTCCTGTTTTACAGGCAAAAAAAAAAAAAAAAAGGAAAACACAGTCATATATTCACATAAAGTGTGAAGACCCTATAGGAATTTATCCTCATTCATTCCAATATTATACTCTGGTTGATCATTTTGAAAGGTCTCAAAATGAGAACTACTCTGCTGGAAATTTTTCCACGAGATTTTTCTTTTCAATAGCAAGAATATCTAATTATAACAAAATGCCTAAGCTCTTTTTAAAAAGCATATTGTTTTGCTTTTCTTGTAGATGTGTGCATGTGCTCAGTCCTCAATGACAATGTCTTTTGATTAAACAAAAGAGTTTGTGTGTGTGTGTATACACACACGCTATATATATATACACATATATGTATTCACAGCATATAAATATATATTCAAAAATATATTATACATATTAGTCAACATAAGTATTTTACTGGCACTAAACAACTTTGCAAATATATTGCTCCTTAATGCTATAATTCCAGTACCAATATTATACTTGATAAGCATTCAGAAATATATACAATGCAATTATTGGAACAATGTTAAAATTTGTAATACTATGACAGTTAGAATGATGTTGTGAACTTTTATGTAAAAGAGAAGTTTACAGTTGTGGTTTATGTCCTGAGTGATAATATAACCTATAATAAAACAGTATGTCTCAATGGAATCCAAAAATTTTGCATAGCGTTTATGATATGTAAATAACCTTATAGCTTCTATCTAGAGTTTGGCAAATACTACCCATCACATTTTTTCCACTTACCATACAGCCCTGAGTAAGAAACTAATCTTCTGGGAAGGTAGAATGAAGAAAGATAGATTTTTCCAGTCTTTCCTTCCACAGCATGGGTTCTATATGATCTATTGCTCCCAGTCGTATGCAGGAAGGGAAAGAGTCCAGTTCTCAGCATCTCTCATCCTCTCCTTTCAGCTCCAAATCCAACTGAGTCTGGAGCTGGGTCCCGGGCTGGCAAGTGCTGCCCTGGGAGGGGGTGGGGCCGCTGGTCTAGGAGCTCTTTGTGTGGCGGCTTGTTCAGTGACTCTCACCACCGCTCCTACCACCAGTCTGGCAGGGCATGGGGTGGGGGGGTGTGGCCTAGTATCTGCACAGGGTGGGTGGGGTTGGGGCTATGCAGGAGAGAAGGCCAAAGGTGCTGGGAGCAGGAAATATGCCTCTCTGCTGCTCGCCCAGCTGGCGTGGGGCTGGTGTGAGACTGAGCCACTGCACTGACCCTGGACAAGGGGCGCGCAGTGGTGGGAGCTGGCCCAGCCTCTCCACACCTCCCAGATGAGCCGTGGCTTTGCCCTGGTTGGGCAAGTGGTGGAAAGCCATGGGCAGGTGTGAGGCAGGGCAGGCAGAAGAGCAGGAACTATGGAGGGGCTGCAGTGAGTTTTTGGGTGGCACGTGCCCCCCTCCCCCCCCGCAATGCCCTGCTGCTGCTCTGCCAGCCAGGGCAAAGCCGTTGCTCACCTGTGAGATGAGGGGAGGCCAGGCCAGCTCCCACCACTGTGCTCTGCTTATCCAGAGGCACCACAGGGGCTCAGACTCACTCGGGCCTCATGCTGGCTGGGCTAGTGTTGTGGGGGCATAGCACCTGCTCCCAGTGCCTTCTGCCTTTCACCTGGCGTGGCCCCAGCTCTGCCTGCCTCGTGTATTTCCTGGGACACATGCCCTCCCAGACTGGCAGTGGGAGCAGCAGTGATCCATGGGCACACACCTGCTCCCATGCCCTCCTGGACGGGTGGTGTGAGGTGGTGTAGAGTGGCACGACCACCCCTCCCTGAGTCCTGTGCTGTTCCACCCTAGCTGGGAAGCTTTTCCTAGTCCCAGCCCCAATCCCTCCCCTGCTTGATCTTCCCCAACTGGCCCTAATCCCTCCCTTGCTTGATCTGCTCCCCCATTGATCTGCCCCCCTCCATGCCCCTTTCTTCTCCTCTCTGCCCACCACAACATAGACTTACCACCTGGAGGCAGCTCTGTCCAGACTTGAGGACTGCTGGTTGTTTAATCTGTGGCCGAATCTCCGAAGCGGCACTGAATCTTTGGATCTGATTTGGCTGAATTGAATTGGAACAGTGATTCAAATCACCAAATTGAATCACTGTCCCTCCAAATTGGCTGAATCCGAATCAAATACTTGCCACTTCGCACAGGCCTAATAATGAGTGACACTAAGAACTGGACTCCCCTCCTCCTCCATCTGGACCCTAGCAGCCATTCCCATGTCCCCACGCCTCCACTGCAGTGCAGAAATCAGCTTCCTTGCTTAATACAAGCACCTCAGTTTTGAATGACTAGATTTTGGGATAAAGGTATGGGTAAATACGGTATCCTCCAGCAAAATTTTGAACCAATATACTTTAATGTCTATGTTTTTAGTGCTTGAGTTGTATGAATACAGTGCTTGAATTTCCTTTCTGAAGATATCCATCAATGGGTAATATTAATGTGTAAGGCATGCAATAAGCAAATTACTGTAAAATGTTCCAGTATAGGACTATAATATTTGGATTGTTTTTTATGATGTCCTTATTAGATAAAAAATAATCCGAGTAAGGATTGTAAATCACATGACTGATTTGACTTGACCAGTCAGGAAAAAAATGGTATCTGAATATCCACAATAATCTGAACAATCGATTAAAAAAAAGTATTAATTTGAGGAATATATGAATGATTCTGTGAAGTAAATCAATCTGAGAAAACTATGATTTGGACAAGCTGCAATCTCTCAGCTCTGGTAACATCAGTGGAGGGACATAATGACACATTAATTTTCTGAAGAGCAGAAAGGTTTATAATAGGTTTATCAGATATGTGGTATCAGGTAGACAAGGAACTGAAAAATGCCTCTACTTGAAAGTAGCTCATGGTTTTCCACTAGAAATCCTTGTTTAGAGCTATTTAAAACTTTGCCAAACTTAAACCATTCACATTAAAATGTTCCATGCTGGGTATCTATATCTGTGTTGATTTTTTTTAAAGATTCAACTAAAAATGTTCAGTCGCAAAAATATCACATGTACAGCACATTCATGTAGTTAAAGACTTATCAGAAGGCCTATGTGTGAAAAGACTGAAATAAAGTTTTATGGCAACCTTAACTGGCATTTCCTAACTTCTGGGTGCCTGACTTTTCATTTTTAACATTCTTTTGACATGATATCTTGTGGATAATAATATACATTGCTTTAAAATTCAGTAAGTAGTTGTGATCAAACTAAATAATTAATGGAGCTCAGACACTATTAAGGAGACAAACCAACTAAGTGGTATGAGAACAAAACATCTGGCAGCCAATTCCATCTTAGTCATTCTGAAGTATATAATCATATAGATTAACAGCATGCATATTTTTGTATGTAAATATACCTATTTATATTATCTTTGCCTCAAGAAAATATGTTTTTGTATAAGTAATATTTTCCACTAGAAAATGTACAACATCAGAAATGTGCACCATTTATATGTAATGTTGTTGAACAGCAATTTTGGGCCAGACTCTTAGCTGCTGAAATATGTATAATTTTACAAATTTCAAAAGAGCTATGTGATTTATGTGAGGTGAGGAATTGGCCTCTTATTAGTGTGGATATGCTTTGTATTAATCATGAGTGTTAAATCCAAATGTGTTATACAGACCATCCCAAGTGAGTGCCAATAAAACCCTTATAACCCATATTATGTTGTTAATTTATGCCTTGAATTTTGCAGAAAAAGTGTTTTAGAAATGGTTTGGAGATTTTAAAGATTTTTATTGGTACTATTAGTGCATTTCCTTCCACCTGTAAAGTCAAACTGCCTTAGTACTGTTAGTCCAATGGCACAGGCCTCTCAATGAGAGAACAATGATAACTAATACAACTGTGACCTTCTAAAATAAACTTAAAGGTCCCTGATTTAGAAACATGTGCTATGTCCCTTTGAAAAGTGCCAATTTTCAAGTCTCCTCCCTTGAAACAAACCAGGTGTCTCTAATTCTGGTGATATGCAAACAGATATTGAACCTGAAACCTATCACTGATTCAGACTTGATACTTGCCACCTCACACCTCTATACAATATACAATTTGGGAAAATATTTCAGGGTTTCTTTGGTGGGGGGAGGTGTTGTGGAAGAATGTTTTTAAAAGAACAGCACTTGTTCAGGCTGCTCACAGGTTAGGAGTGTTGGGATGAATCTTGACAGAGATGGATTAATAGGCAATATGCAGGTGAGTCAGCCAAAAGTGCATGATAAATACAACTTATCAGATGGCTTTGCAATTTATCACATGGATATCAACATCATCTGTGTATATATACTGAATCCAATGTAGTTTCATAGTTTCTAGGGTTGGAAGGGACCTGAGTGGATCATCCAGTCCGACACCCTGCCATGGCAGGAAATAATATTGGGGTCAAACGACCCCAGCAAGATGCTCATCCAACCTCCTCTTAAAACCCCCCAGGTTAGGAGCTAGCACCACTTCTCTTGGAAGTTGGTTCCAGATCCTAGCTGCCCTGACCATGAAGTAGCGCCTCCTGACATCTAGCCTAAACCTGCCCTCTGCCAGCTTGTGACCGTTATTCCTGGTCACTCCTGGCAGTGCACGGGGGGAATAGTGACTCCCCCAGTGCCTGCTGATCCCCCCTGACTAGTTTATAACAGGCCACTAGATCCCCCCTCAGCCTTCTCTTGTGGAGGCTGAACAGGTTCAGTTAATTTGCCCTCTATGTGTTTATAATCAATATGATTTGTTATAACAGAGCCATGTGATTAAAAACAATCCCTCTGAAATAGCCAATGTAGGGATGTAAAGCCTAAGACAGTAAGTATCAATAGACATGATAAGGCATGTCAGATTTTAGATCTGAACTTAGGGTTTCTTCTGAGTTCCAGAAGTTCAGATGCCTGAGAGATACAAGGGGCAAGGATTCTGTCTGGTATCTTTTATTGGCCCAACTGTACAGACAGGCTTTCAGACATCAGGTGCCCTTCTTCAGGTCACCTAAGTCAGAGGTATCCAACTCAATTTTGGATTTCACATTGAAGGTCTTGCATTGTAAGTACCTCAGTCCTTTATTAGATGTAGTTCTTAGTGTCAGTTGCAGCCTAAACCTGAAATGAATAAGGAACTAGACAGAACTAGAAGGAAATGGATAAGGAACTCTGCATAAGTTCCTTGAGGGGCATGATGTTGCAGTTGTTCTCAGACCATGTCTTACGCTCAGTGACAGGGTCAGGATTTTACATTAAATCATTATGGACCACATGAAACAAACAGTCTTAGACTCAAGAACCAGAACTCTAATAGCTTAATGCCTTCACTGCTATGTTACATAGTCACGCTTGCTTTCAGTCTCATTTCATAAATCCATTTTTTTCAAAACAGTTTCATGGCATGAACAGGAGGTGTGGATAGTCCCATCACCCAGAATAGCTTGGCTTCTAGGACACTCTTTTGGGGATTTTCAGATGTGGGTTTGAATCATTTGGGATAAAAGAAGAAATTGAAATTGAGTCCTTTCCTTCCCAGGTGAGTGCTTTAACTACTAAGCTATTATATTAAAGTGGCACTGGTAAATTCACCTGTGCTTTAAAAGAAAAATAGTGAGCCCTTCCTAGCTCTTTGGAAAGAAGGTTGTGAACACGTGATTTAAGGTGGATTTAATGCTGACCCTTGTTCACAACTTCCCCCCGGCCAACTGTAGGCAATCACACCGTCTGTGCTGGCTTCTTGGGATTCTGCTCTGCACTGTGTAACTCCCCATGCACTGTACAGAAAGCTTAGGCCTCAAAACACAGTGTTTCTGATTCCATGCATCTAGAAGGTATTGTAGGCCTGGACCTTATAGTTTAGACAGCACAAGAAAAAAGATGGGAGGTTGGCAGGGAGGGGAGGAAGGGAAAGTAGATTCATCCTCATTTCGCAGATGGGGAAACCAAGGTCCAGGGACTTGAAGTGTTCCCAAGGTTATACAAGGAACCACAATTCAACACACATCCCTAGTTCCTTAATTGCAAAACCAAGCCTCCTCCCTAGAAGCTCAGCTGAGGCTGGTGTCAGCTCAGCAAATCTGATTTGATTTTTCTTTTGCTCCACTGATTCTGATGATGTTGCATGAGCAAAGATCTATGCATCTGAAATGGACATTAATGCAGGGGAGGTGGAAGAAAATGGATTCAAAGTGAAAAGCGCAGGGAAGCAGCACCACAGAAATGGAAATGTTTACAAAAAGAAGTTGAGTCAAAGGAGGAACCGATATTTCAGGACTCAACAACAACAAAAACAAATTGCAGGGAAAGGTTGAAAGAAAGAAGTGTTTGAGGTGGGGATGGAGGGAAAAAATAATCAGGATAATAAAACAAATATAGTTTGGCTTTGAGGTCAGTAACAGGAAAAATTATCCCTCAGGGAAAAATGGTTTGCTTCAAAGGTATCAGAGATTATGTGAGTCTTGGGAACTGTTTGTTTTTCCTCTAGGGACAATAAATATCTTATGAATAGAGCCAAAGTAGCTAGTACATATTTATTTATCTTTATATGGACACTGTTAAGTGCGTATTTCAGTGCATAATAGCACTACTACTGCTATAAGACAAGTTGGATGGCTAATTCTCTTCCAGTTCTGCTGTTTTCACATTAAAGACATGTTAATTCACTTCAGGCCCAACAATGGCATATTAATAATATATTGTGCTCCCATAGCATTTTCCATCTAGTGGTTTAGAAAATGTGACTGGGTGTATTTCTCAGTCTATTCTAAATCATAGACAGAAGAGTAAGGCACCCACCCCTTATAGGAATTTGCCTTTCTCAACAAACAAATTAACAACAAAACAAGTTAAATACTGCTCAAGTTGATGCATCAGATTTGTCTGGTGTCAGGATTGCTCACTGCAAATGCTAGATTAGAGTTTCTCACTCTCCATCTCTCTTCCTCATGGCAGACACACCAACTCAAGTGGAGATAATGACCCACCTACCTCAATGAGGTATCATAACCAATATTAATTTTTCTGAGCAGGATTAAGTACCACACAGCTGGCTGAGAGGCTACAAACAAACATAGCCAGACATTTATATAAACATGAATGCATTGATGGAAAACTACTGAGCTGGGGGAAGGGGTTGACTGCATTTGGGAATTGTGGGAGCTCATTAACCTTGAAGGTCAGGATAGATTCCTACACAAAATGCTCCCCTTGCTAGAGGAGTTGGTGATACTTCTTCCTCTTTGAAATAATGAAATATTCTTTGGGATAGTGCCAAGCCACATTAACGTAAGAATGAGTGTGCAGTCTAGTGCCGTAGGTATTCCCTAATTGGAAGGAGACCAGGATTCTGTGCCTCCACTGATGAATATTTAAATACCTTAGACAAACTAGAACAACCTCAAGAGGAGAGATTCAGCAACCAGGCCCTCTTTTGGAATATTCCATAACTAGTGGTTAGATCACTTTTTCTAGGTAAAGATGGGAATGGCACCCTGGTCTCTTACAACCTAAATGAGTGCCTTAATCATTCAGCTGCTGGGTAGACCCTTCAGTGGGGCTTTACGAGAAAGTGCTTGCTTAGCCAACCAAACTCCAGGAAAGGATTTGTGGCTTTGCATCCTGTGAAAGAATGATACCTGATCAAATTTAGAAAGAGTATTTGTAAGTATCTACTTTTGAGAGAAGGTTTTGGGTTATGGAAACAGCCATGGGATAAAATAAATAAACAGGCTTTGGACCAGGCCTTAGAACACCAGTCGTTACCCAAGTGAGTGCCCTACCTAATCAGTAGGTTCTCATTAGGCATGCTCTGAGAATACTTACCAAACAGAATCTCACTGAGAATACAGTGGAGGGAAATATGTAGGTTCTGGACACCAACTGGGCTTAGAAGTGAGACTAGAGCTGAGTTCAGACTGAGTCAATTCTGGAAAAGCGCAGAAAAAAACTTCAAGAACTGGGCTCCCTTGAAGACCATCTGGATGTGGCAGCTGGTGCAGAACACAGTGTTGTACCTTCTGACAGGGCTGGGTTTCCAGGGCTAGGGACAGACATTACACATAAACCAGTTTAAGTGATCAGAAACTGGTTTAAAACCTGTAACGGAACATAAGTTCAGTGCACATAAACCAGTTTCAAAATGGCTGAAACTGATTTAAGATAAAGCTGGTTGAATGTAGTATCAGACTTAACCAATTTGGGTCAAACTGGTTTATGCAGTGTCTGTCCCGGACCCCTTCCTGGTTTAAGTTAAACCAGAGTCTCTCAGCATCTCAGCTTTGCAGCCTTGGGCTGTGCTGTCTGCTCCAGAAAACATGGCTGGCCCCCCCTCTACTCCCTGGCCAGAACTCTGGCAGAAGCTCCAGGCACAGCAGGGTTTGCCTGGCTCCCCCTGCCCTACTCCCTCCTTACTGCTTGCTGCTCAGGCACAGATCCCTCTCCCATCTCTCACAGCATGGACCCTAGACATGTAGTATGTTAGCTAATGCTGAAAGGTGTCTATGTGTGTGTCTCCAATTTCATTGGGACAACACAAAGGCAGACAGGGCAGTGTCTGCTTAGTGCTTTTTGGAGCTAATCAACAGGTCAATCGGTAATGTCCCTCCATTCCTTCCTCGGAAAAAAACTGTTTAAGGAGAGCTTGAACTAATGAGACAGGTTTCTGTTTTGTTGATGGGCTGATAAATGCAGTGTTATCAGACCCCTGCTGGCTTCTTCACCTGTCAGGTTTGCAGACAGTATGAAGAAGCAGGGAGAGGGAGAGGGAGATTGAAAAGCTTAGTATCATCAACAGATGCATGCACTGCATCCCACCCCCCGCCCCTTTGCCTCAGAGTGCTAGCCCAGAGCTGGGGTCTGACAACACTCCCTCCCCTTGAGTAGCAAGCAGGAAAAAGCCTGGGATGAATCAGGCAGGGTGGGGGTTTACACCCCTCCTAATCAGAGGTCCTGCCAATGCCTACTCACTCCCCCCTCCTCAGCTCAGCACTATGGAATGGAGGGGAGGGCTGCTCTAGTGCCCCTTGGCTTTTAGCCTGAGGCCCTGAAGACATGTACCTGCATTTCTTCAGTCCAGAAGGAATATCTTTGCGTTTGCAAAGCGTTTCAACCTAAGCAGGTTAGAATCAGCTACAAAGATTGAATCGATTCAGGCTTTTTGAATGTCTGTCCCTAGTTCAGGAGCACATAACTCCAGTGTTCCAGATTCTGCTCCCAATAGATTTCTGGGAGCAAAGCAAGATGCTGGTTTGGCCCTATAGGGCCCTAAATAGGGTAGCCTCCTTTGACTTTATGCTCTGTGACAATCCTTAATGTCAGCCAACAGCAACCTTCTGTCCATCAATATGCCAGGTCTACTTGGGAAAAAAAACATTGGAGGTTAGTAGTCTTCCCTCAACTTGGGAACTTTCTGCCTCTTGAGGTCTTTTAAAGTCAAAGCCTGGACATCTAGAAGCACTGTAAGACCTTTTTATTTGAGTAGGTCTTTAGCAAGAAAGACTAAGTTGAGATGTTAGGGGAGTTTAATATTCTATTTGTTTTTACAAGTTATTTTGTTCCCTTCCTGTAAGTCTCCTTGAGTCATTGTTAGGAAGGGAGGCATTTGCAACTATTAAATAAGTGTAGGCATTTAGCAAACAAAGCTAGCCTGGAATATTGTTTAGTGGGTTTCTGCTTTATGTTTTCTCCCATTTAATTAGATTTTTTTCTCTTTCATAAATTATTCTGTGTTCTGGAAGCTCCCCTGAGCTATTCTGGAAACTATCCTTAGCCTTTGTTGGGAAGCACAGCATATAAATCAAATCAAATCAAATCAAATCAAATCAATGAAATAAGCAACCAAACTTTACAGCTAAAAAGTAAGGCACCTATGGAGTTTAGAGACCTCTGGGGTTAGGTAGCAGGCTAACTGAAGGTTTTCAGGATCTCAGTATGGGAGTAGGGATCGAAATTCTTCCTAAGTCTTTCTGAATCTGGCTTGTGTGTCTTTGGGCCCAACTCCCAATATTCATTTCACTAAGGCTAGGTACAAATAGTCAGAAAGCCAGAGGCTGAATTGATTCAGTCTTTGCAGATTAGTCCAAACTGCACAGATTAAATTGAAACAGAAGCAAACAGACATTTACCTTTGATTCAGGAAATGCAGCCACCTGCCTGCAGTGGCTCAGGCCAGAAGCTGTGGGGGGCATTAGAGTACTGTTCTCTGGCATGTAGCCAGCATGGGCTGTGTGTTTACTTCTTCTTCCTGCTGCTCCCGAGGTCTCTGGGATCTGTGATCCAAAATGACAGCAGCAGGACTCTGCAGGGTTGCTTATCACTTCCTTTTCCTGCTTCCAGGTGCCTTTAGGATTTTTAATACACAGTCACAGCCAGCCGTAGGTTTGAGCAGGAGGAGGGGTGTTTAATCCCCTCCCTGGCCCCAGATCCCGGCTGGGGTTTGCCTAGATAGGGGCAGTTCCCCCTCCCCCCCATAATAGCCTGGGCTGCATCCCCACTAGGCTTGCCCTCCCACCCCTTTGTCAGCCATTCCTCACTGTTTCAGCTAGGGAACAGTGGGGTGGGGACAGCCCTGCTCTCTGGAGCAGACAGCAGTGCCCAGCCTAGGGCTGCAAAATGCTGGGGGACTCTGATTTAACTTGAACCAGGAAGGGGTCTGGGACAGAAGTTTCATAAACCGGTTTGATCCAAATCAGTTAAGTCTGATACTACATTCAACCAGGTTTATCTTAAACCAGTTTTAGCAATTTTGAAACTGTGGTATGTGCACTGAGCTGCTGTTCTGTCACAGGTTTAAACCAGTGTCTGATTTAGTTAAACCGGTTTATGTGTAACTTCTGTCCCTAGCCTAGATGCCACTTCCAATTCTTGGAGGTTAGCCTAAATCCTTTTGTGGAGCTATCCCTAATTATGCCCAAATTTGAAAATCTGGGGCAAAGTACCTTGCACAAAGACAAGGTATGGCCTTGGTGGTATGATTTTGGTGTTACAGCCATTGATTCATATCCAGACTCTGTGATATCCAGTCCTCTGCTTTGGTCATAAGGCTGTAACTCCTTTCATAGAGTTTTTCCCCCACTTTTTTTTCTTTCTTCCTAAATAATTTTGCCCTCTTAACTTTTTAGTTAAATAATAATGATGATATTTATTAGTTTGGCCAAGACATTGTTTCACTTTTGGTAACTTCATAAAGGGTTTAAACAGGTTGACATTTATAGAGCTTTTAAACACTGATACTGCAAAAAAAAAAAAAAAAAAAAATTAAACACCTTTGACTTTATATATTAAAGTTGTCCCATGGAAGTAAATGCAACTACTCCCATGTGCAGTGTTAACTATGCACATAAATATCTGCAGAAACCAGACCTCATCTTGAACTATTACTTTTTGGACATTTTTCTTAAATCCATAGGTCCCCTATAAAACAATTTAGCATTTCAAAGTAGATGGCATTAAAGCAATACAGAGAATTTCTTTGTAGATATTGTTAGCATAGCATTGCATGCATTCCCTGTATTATGTGTGCAAGAGCAACACCTGTAATGATGCAGAAATAGAATACAGGAAGTCTCTGCGATATTGCTGTAAAGGTAATTAATGATAATTATTTTCCTTTAGTAAATATAAACATTTTAATGGCAGCCAATAAAGTAAATAAAAGGACTAAATTATTGAGCTTGATGGCTTTTATTAAACATGACTGTATGGGTAGTAGAGGTCTTTATAATCAATAGTACATAGTGACAATATTAACTGAATCATGTCTGTGAAATATTTTTTTCTTGCTTTGCCCAATTTTACATAATTAAAGGATTAGTATCCTAGCAATTGAATGAAATACCTGTGTCTGTTTTCAGCTAATCAAATGAAATTTCAATATGTAACTTACTATGCTAATTATAAAACAGTTTTTCATTAATGTGTACAGGTACGGGCACATGCATATGTGGAGCAGAGTGTGTGGCTTATCTAGCTTTATTAATAATATTTTGAATCGTCGTCTCTATATAATTTCAAACATATTTTATCAAAGGCGTCTGAACCAAGGGTTACAATGAAACAAACCAAATACTAATCCTTTGCTTCTGCAGATATGCATCTGTTTAATTTGACATAAGATACAGATCTGGTTAAACATTTTTTGGGGGGACAAAAGGTCTTTTTCAAATGAAGGAAATGTATGTCTAAAGTTTTAATTTAATTCAAAATCGAAACAAAAATACTCAAATAGAGCCTTTTTTGGTTGTTTTGAAAGTCTTTTTTTCTGCTATGGTTCTTTATTTCCTGGCCAGCTTCATATGAGGCTTGCATGGATCCTCTCATGTGTACAGCTAAGCATGCATATGTTTTCAGACTCAAAAACCTAGAGCCCAAACCAAAAAACAAATGTGCTAATCCTGCAAAGACTTACACAATACTCAGCTTTGGGCAGTATGAATAACTCCATTGACTTCAGTGAAACTACTTACAGTTTGTAACATTAGAAGTGGTGGCACACCTTCTGATGGGGGTGGGTAGCCAGAAGCACATACCTCCCTTGTTACAGGGCTTGCGCTGACTCCCAGTAGATGTTCATGAACAGTTCAAAGTGCTGTTCTTGACCTATTAGTCCCTAAACATTCTGGGCCCTGTATACCTAAGGGATTCTGTAATCCCTCATTCCCCACCACAGTACCTAATGTCAGCTGAGAAAAATTTCCTGGAAGTCCCATAAATCCACCAAGTTTGCTTTGGTGAAAACATGTAGGAAGTCATTTTCAGTAGTTGCTCTTGAGTTCCAGAACTTTGTTCCTCTCCCCTCCCCTCCTACACCCCACTCCTAGACTTGTCTGTGTCACATGACCTGGGTAGCTGGCATGTAATCTGCAGGCTGTTTGCATGGGGTTGTACCCTTGGGGGTGGGAAGGTCAGACCCTGGGAGTGGGAGGGGGAGTTGGCTTGGTGCCAGAACTGCAGCTTGGGCAATTGAGTTCAGGGAGTGGAAAGTTTGTCCATACAGAACAGGACAGTTGGGGAGGGTACACTGCATTCAGGGATGCTGGAGGACCAAAACCTGAGCAGCTGATTGGTGGGGAGTGGCCACATTAATGGAACGCAAGCTGGGTAACACAGATTAGAGATAAACCGGCACTTGAGTGGCATAATTTTAAACTGTCTAAAATGTGCTTAAGATGAGTTTCAGGTGTTAATGTACAGACAATCCAGAGATTAAGAGCTCCAGGAGACATTTAAAATTAATGTGGAACAAGGCCTAAAGTGCATGGATAAACATGCATTATATTGTTTTAAGGGAGTTATTGCTTTGAAACATGTTTTAGCTAATCTGATGTAGCTTTTCATTTTGCTTTCAACCCATAGAATAACAAGAAAAGCCCCTAGAGGTTGAGAGCAGATCAGAAGGAGGCAGATGAAATAGTTCCACTGAATTCAGATGCCTTGTCATTAAGTTCCACCCCTCCATTAAAATGGTGGAACTGTTTTGTTTGTCCATTTCCCAAATGCTTGGTACTTTATGGTAGCCATCTTTCTGATAACTGCTAATACAGCTGCAGGGACATAGCTAACTTTTTGTAGACGATAAGGTGATGAACTAGTATATATAAACTAAAATTATTTAACAAAACTAGCCTCAAGGGGATAAAATAATAAATTTCCCATTAGGCTACTTCTGATGATTTGTACAATGTTTGTGTGTTTAAGAGGGGAATGGTAGAAAGAAAAGAAGAAACAGAAAAGCAGCCTCAGGATAACGAGCTTTCTGTGAAGCAGAAAATCATAACCTTTGAGGGTCATTTTCTTTGAGTCACTACCTCAAGGAGATAGGACTCATAGATTGTATATGTGAGAAGAGTCTATAGTCTGTTGAATGGCATAACTCCATTATAAAAGACCATGAAACAAAACATCTTAAAATACAGTAATCTCATTCTTGCTCTAAGTATGCAGCACTCGGTATATTTGCCTTTTAAACTTCAACGCCTAATGTTGCAAGGAAACAATTTTACATTATTGTAATATGTGATTCAGAAAGGAGGTTGTGTCACTGAGCACACAGGAGATGGGATCATGCCTGCTGATAAGGAATACAGCAGATGCAACACTTTAAAAAAGCCTGTGCTTGCAATATTACTTATTCAGGATATATGTGATGTTTCACTAGATCCAGAATTATCCTCTATACCAGAAATAATTTTTTTTAAGGAATATTAATATTCAACCACTAGGTGGAGCCTGAATTCTTTGGTCTTTCAGGTTCATTCCTTTCCTATGTATTTTATAAGGGAGCTTTTCAGCTATGTTAGTTTGAACAGAAGTCAGCTAGACAGAAATCTGAAGCCATTTGAACTACTTGGTATGTATTATAAAGGAAGGTCACAAGATGTTTATTCTGATTGTTGTGTTACAGTGAGTGGTGTTTAGTATGCATTGCACTAATCTATGAAAACCATCACATCCATCAATGAAGATCTTTAAGGCAGCTGATATCAGCATATTGTTTTATAATTAGATATACTGTTTTATGATCAGTCTGCCTTTAGGTTACTACTTGCTTGTAAAAATACTGCCGACCTGATGGTAGTAAGTGAACTGCTTAGGTTTCTTAAATGGTGCGCTTAGTAAGAGCAGAAGAATTGCACAGACTTGATTTTAAAGCTGCACCTCTGTGAGAAGAATTTTGCATCCAAATATACAACTGAAAAATATGTGACTGCAGTTTACTTGTGGGTATAAGACTGTGTAGGCAAAAGTGAAGGGAGGTTTGAAAATCAGGTTACATATGTGTCATCTCTGAATCTTCTGCATTTGGAATATCAAACTTGTAATTTCAGCTGAACTTGAATGGACTACATTTAGGCTGCTTAAAGAAGTAAATAACCCCCCCCAAAGTGGTGCTTTACTTTAAACTCAGTATGCCCATGCAACAAGCCTAGCACATACCCAGAAGGGGCATCATGTTAGTTTGACCTGGCTCGCCCAACAGCTGTATAGATTGGGCACTTCAGCATGGCTCTTTTGGTGCTTTTATATAATGGCTAATTCAATCAATGAGTAGATTAGATAAAAGTGCCAAAAAAAGTCCTGCTGAAGCTCCCAATCTATATAGATGCTGCAGAGCTGGGTCAAACTAATGTGCTGCCTCTTCCAAAGAAAGTGTGGGTTGTTGGGGGGGGGGTTGACATCTGTCAGGAGCCATTAAGGACCTGTATTGAAGAGGTACCATCTTGCTTAACATAAGTGACCTATACAAGGTCACACAGGGAGGCTGTACAAAGCAAGAAATTGAAGCCAGTGGGCATGTCTACACATGCAACTAATGTCAGCTGCCAGCCTGAAGCTGCTCTGACCTGGCTCAATGTCCTGTGGAGGGACTGGTTGGGGTACGAGGGTACTTCAGTGTAGCACTAGCTGGCAGGCAGCCTCTGCACTGAAGCATCCTTGTGCCCCAACCAGCCCCATTAGCATCCACATGTGCATTGCTGTGGAGTACAAAACTGCCATAGGATAGTACTTGTGTTTACAAGTACTAACCTACATTGAAGTTAATTAGTTTACTCCACCCTTATAGCACTGCATGTGTAAATGCTGAGAGGTTTACTGCAGAGCTAATTAGGCAACTCCACAGTAAATTTCTTCTGTAGATTCACCCTGTGTCCTCCATATTTTATACTAGTATCCTAACCACTTTTGTCTTTTTTTATGACAGATCAGCTTAGTTTAATACAGGAAGGCAGGAATAATAACTGGACAGTTCATGCACCCCACATCTGAGAAATCCAGGGATGCAGAAGAAGTAGAGAAGGTCTAAGTGTGAGCAGATAAGATTCACTGGGTCCATAGTCTGTTGCTCAGCTGCACAAAGGAACAACTTGTATTGCCCCATTTTTCTCTTCCTCAATGTTTTCTAGTGAAGTAGGAGCGAAGTTGTTGCTGTGGCTGTGATGGTGGTTGAGGAACTATGTGAGGCAAGTATTTTTGTGGGTGCTACCTTTTATTGGACCAACTGCATGATTGGCATATTTAGACAAAATTTCAAATGCAAGGCATTCCTCATTAGGTGACCTTCACCAATAAAAGATATCACCCACAAAAATGCTTGTCTCTTGAATGAATTGTATTAATTCAGAAGCTCCCATTAGACAACCTTAATCTTTTCTAATATTGTCCTCTCATTTCCTGCCCTCCTCTACTTGTGTTCACATTTAGCATCATGTTAATTATAAACTCCTTAGGGCAGAGACATGTCTGCTTTATTTGTCTCTGAGGTGCTTATCATACTGTGGATAATGATTAAATAATAGTAGTGTGAGCAGATGGGCAAGTCACCCCATAAAGGCTGAAGAGCAGGAGGAAGTGAGAGAGTGGATAAATAAAGACTACTATTTGGCTCACTTCAGGAAGGTAGGGTAATTTTCAGTGTACACCAGTAGATCCATGATTATACATATCTAGAAGTAAAGATAATATTTTCTCAAATTGTTTGAGTATCTTGAAACTTTTGTGTGCCACTCTTTTCAGAGCTGTCAGTCAACAACAGCTGTCTTGTACAAGCTTTTTATAAGCAGAGATATTGAAACACTGAGTTCCAAAGGACAGATGGGGTAAAAGGGAAAGAGAAAAATATAGTTTGGGGAGAGGAACATAAACCATCATAAGGAAAAAATAGGGGGTTGAGCTGCATTAAAAGAGTTGCAGGGGGATTAGGATTCTTGAGACATGTTTGTACTCTGAGAAGTGCCTCGTATAAAAATGACACTGGGTGTGTCTACACATGCAATAAGTGTACATGCATCATTTTAACATGTGCCCAGGAGCAATTAATTCTGAAGCAATCAGGTCCGGAGTTTCTTCATGCACAGCACATGGAGTCTGGCTGGAGCAGCCGCAGCTGGCAGGGAGCCCCAGGGATCAGCCTGCCAGCCTGGGGCTGCTCCAACTGGGTTCAATTCTGCTTTAGAGGGGATGGCTGTGGTACAAGGGTGCTTCAGCATGGGGGATAACCAGCTGGCAGCCCCTGCACTGATGCACCCTCGTGCCCCAGCCAGCTCTGTCAACCCTTGTGCCCCAGCCAGCTTGGTCAGCATCTACATGTGCACTGCTGTGCACAAAAAACTCTGCAGCAGGGTAGTACCGGTATTTACAAGTACTACCCTTGTACCCCAACCAAGGTTTAGTTTAGAGGCACACATGTAGGCACACGTTTATTGCAGGGCTAATTAGTCTACTCCGCAGTAAGCGTCTTATGTTGCCTGCTGTGGAGTTCTTCATTTAGCTAGCTGTCTGTTTATTTATCTGTGTGCCTCCAGAGAGTTTTTAAAGCTGGAGATTATAATAACCTTTTTCTTTTTTTCTTTTTTTCAGCCCATAGAAAAAATAACTTGATTATTTTAAAGAGTTGCTGATTGTTTATATCTTCCTTTGCCCTGGAGTGTTAGTTGGTGTGGGCACTTTGCATGTGAGGAACTTACTGAGGCAAAGAGAAGTCTCAGAAATGAGATTTGCATTTTATTATGAAATGGTTTAGCGATCATTTTTGCTTCTTAAGAAAGTGAGTTATTACTGGCTATTTACAGACAGGTCTCCTGAAGATTCTTTCTGCTAAACTTATAATTTTATCTGTATTAATAGTTTTCATTGCCCTAGTGGAACTTGGCTATTGTTGAAAGGCATGGTGGACAGAAAATCCCCCAGGTAGCTACCATGGATTGAAGATGAAGACAGTGGTGTGTGGTGTATTTATGGTGTCTTGTGTTAAGCAATCCCTCTTGTGCATTTTCTGTTAGATTGCACTTTTCTGTGTGTATGCCTACATTTCTACAGTAGCATAACCATTGAGTGGGACAGTAGCCTCAGACACTGCTGTAGAAAGGGTAGCAGAATGGTTGCAGCAGCTAGGGCTGTAATGACAGTGTCCCATGTGTGGGGAAGCAAGACTCTCCAGTGCTCAGAACATCTCCCTCTTTCATTCTCCAGTCCTCAGAAAGTGTATTCAGCATGCCCAGAGTGCCAAAATTCCGACATGTGCCTTTGTATTCCTAGATATACCAAGTTATAGTAATCAAACATGATGCTCTGAAAGTTTTTGGGTAACTGTGGTCAAATCTGACCGTGGCAGCAGTGGGTGTAAGATACTAGTCAATCATAAATAGAAATGAGTGATTTTTTGAGGCAAATAATATTGAAATGTATAAAAGGACAACTAAGGCTATGGACTCTCTCAACAACATGAGGCTTGATGCTTTTAATAGAGGTGGTATTAGAGGAAACATATTCTTTAAAGCACTTTCTCTTCCTACCTACTTCACTTAACTGATTTTGACTAGATTTTTTTTTGAGACCATTGGAAGAAGGTACTGTTTCACGTGTAAAGAATATGTACAGCTCACTGTTGTCACTTCACCTTATGTGTTTTCACCAGTCTTTCCGCTAATTTAATCTGAAAGCCAAGCAATATGGAGGATGTTGATGATGAAAGTTTTGCAAATGTACAAGTGATTTTCCATTACCATACCCTGGATTTGGTGTGGGACAGAGGACTTGAGCCATGATAGGGTGGCTTTATTTGTATCTGGAGTGAACTTTATACCTATTAGCTGACTGTTTATACCTGCTATATGCTAACTGTTAGGGTGACAATATTTGGATCTTGGGGAAGCACTGGATTTTCAGCTGAATAAATCTGTGGCCCAGCAAAAGCTGCTGACCACAAGACAGAAAGATATATATTAAAAGTAACTTTGCAAATGCTTAGGCAACTAGTTTTCTAACCATATAATAGTATTGTTGTGAGATATATAGCTCTTATATATAAGATTTTGCTTATGAGTGCTTATGCTAAGTAACCATCTTAACTGTGTCAATTTTTTTCAAGTGAGTCTGTGTAAGTGTGTGTGGTGTGAATGAGGTGGAGCCTCAGGAATGTGGAAGATAGTACAATTTGGGACAGAAAAACAGATTAGAATGTGGAAGATAACATGTAACCGAGATGAACATATTCAAAAGGGTGAACAGTGATTGGTAAAGAAACCTCCAGAGTCTGCCCAGTGACTGAAAGAAGGGACTTCATGGCCTTGGACGTGTGCTCATAGCAAAAAGACATGTAAATGAGTAAAATGCATAGGCAATTCCATGCTAATGAAGCAAACAGTAAACAGAGGCGGAGCTTGAGATAGGAGGAGAGATGGGCAGAACATAGGAGGAGCGAGGGTGGAATAAATCATACTGAGCATAAACCAAAGTGTGTGAAACTATTGTTCAACTCAGGTCCCCTGGTTCATGGGGCCTTTGTCTGAAGCTGTCTCCATTTTGAATAAAGCTGTTGTAAGCAATGTGTCCTGGTGTTTACTCCCTGCTTGCTCTGGCTAACGAGTAACAGGATCCATGAGCAATTGGATCATTGCCTCCCTAGTTGTTGGGTGCTGTATGAAGTTGGGGTCTAACACTAATGACGTACATGCCAGATTAGAAGTGTTAGATCATACAGCAGGCAAGTGTTAAATGTAAATTCAATTCCTATTTTTGATTTTATTATTAGAAAAAACTATTTTTTTCCTATAGTTTTAATTAAAATATTCCAAACCATGAAATGGTATTAGCAAAACTGAAATAAATTCACAAACCAAGAACATCCTTCATCACTTCTTGCTTCTTGTCAGTAAAAACAATTCTTCACTAGAAGCATATGCCAGGAATTTCCCTGCAGGCCTAACTTTCCATTGCCTTAGAACATCAAAATGCTGAATTTGCAGTCTGGAGGCAGAAGTTTCTTCCCAGAAAATATGAAAGTCATCTTGAGGTTTTTAAAAAAATTTCTTTCCTTAGAATATGAACCTTTTCCCTCTACTCTCCTTTTTGATTCTGTAATCATCTCTAAAAACAATTCTGATATACTTTGTGTATGCATTGCAGTCATAATAATTCAGTTGGGTTACTCCAGAAAAGGAGTTTTTGTAACAATTCTCATAAATAAAACCTATCGGTACTCTTCTCTTTGACATTATATATATACACAACTGCAAAAGTTTGGGTGGCAAAAATAAAATGTTTGAAAGCCACAGCTATAGCCAAAGGAAAACCATTGCTAAATAATTACCTGCAAAAATATGCATACAAAAGTTCTCTCAAAAAAGTTCCCCTTATTTTTGTAAATCTCTTGTTATATTTTTGTCCTATTGATTCTTGGAGCAAAGGTGAATGTGTGCCGATAATCTTGAAATAGGAATACAAAATTTACAAGGAGGTATCCCATTAATGAACAGAAGCCACCCAAAATATTTGCATGGCCAAACAAATGGTAAAGAGAGTAGAAAATAATTCATATTAGTTTATGAATGTTGTGGACAACACTTAGGGTAAAATTAGTTTTGCAAACTGTCTACTGAACAGCTACAGTGGCAAGAAAAAGTCATACACATCATGACTTAACTGCCAACTGTTCATATACTGTCAACAACAGGAAAAAAATGCTAAATTAATCATATAGGAATGATGCTCCTTGGTGGCCACACAGCTTCTGCTCTTCTCTGGCTCTAGGTTACCCTCCCTTTTTCCCTTCCTGCCATGTTAACTCTGGAAAGGGAGGCTGCCTGAGGATCCTAGAGATGAATATTGCTTGGTTCTGTCAGTGCATCCCTACTTGTCCCTAACCAGCCTTTATGCTAGGTATGCCCTCCTGGCCTGGATGTGACCCAGCAAACCTGATACCTTATGGGCTAATCACTAGGGCTGTGTGAAACAACACCGTTTCATTTTGACTTCTGTTTCTCCATTTTGAAGGCACAGTGTTTCGTTTCAGTGTTTCAAAGCAGTGTTCCATTTCATTTTGTTGAAACTGTTCCACTGTTTTGGTGAAACAGCTATGTTTTGTTTTGGTTTCAGATTAGGCATTTCAGAGGGACAGTGATTCGTTTCGGGTCATTGTCCCATTTCAATTCGGCCGTATCTGTTTCGGAGTTTCAGCCGTAAGCTATAGTGGGGAATCACTAAAATACCTATAACTTTGTCATTTCATGCCTGATTCAGATGAAATTTGTAGGGATGGTAGCCCTTTCTGACAGCACAAAGACTGCCAAGTTTCAAAGAGATAGGTGCAAGGTGTTTTGTGAAACTGCACTTCAAACTGTTCAAAGCAAAACTAGTATCACTTGCTGGCAGCGGCAGCCTGCTGTCATCCCACACACAGATCCAGGGTCCCATGCTCCCTGGGAGGAGCCTAGCATAGCCATGCAGCCCTCCTGAAGGGTTGGGAACCCAGATCTATGTGCAGAATGACAGCAGGCTGCCGCCTCCAGCTGTGGCCAGTGCCAGCACTGGGTTCTTGCCAGTGCTCAGTGCCGGCTGTGCCAGGCAGACTCAGGTGCTGGCGCTGGCCCCAACTGGCAGCAGCAGCATGCTGTCACCCACATGCTCTGGCAGTGGCGATTGGGGCTTCTGGGTGCTCATGGCAGAGCCCCCCCATGCAGCACATGACAGTGGGGGGCAGCAGGGATAATCCCTCCCCACCTGGCACCCATGTGGCAGCTGCACCATCGCACAGGTGCAGCGTGGCTTAGCAGGGCACCACGTGCTGTCTGGGAATTGGGGCATATCTACCAGTCAGCCAGAGGTCCCAGTTGACTCCCCAGGCCTCTGATCATTCCCCCAGGTCTTCCTGGGGGGTGCAGCCCCCGGTTCTGCACACAGGGTTTCAGCAGGCTGCTGCTGCCAGCTGGGGAAATAGCCCAGAGCCACTGCCTTTCCCACCTGGCAGCAGCAGCCTGCTGTCATGCTGCATCATCCAGGGGCCTGCACCCCCTAGGAAGAGCTGGGGGAAAGATCAGGGAACTGGGGAATCAGACCAGGAACTGGGGAAATCTTCACAGACCTGAACATTCCCCCAGCTCCCAGCTCAATTCCCCCAGCTCTTCCTGGGGGTCATGGGCCCCTGGATCTGTGCGCTGGGCTTCAGAAGGTTGCTGCTGCAGGCTAGGGCCAGCAGCAGCACTACAGTCTTCCTGGCACTCAGCATGGGCTGCACTGAGTGGCTGCCACTGGCCCCAGCCTGCAGCAGCAGCCTGCTGAAGCCCTGGATGCAGATCAGGGGCCTGCACCCCCTAGGAAGAGCTGGGGGAAGTGATCAGAGAGCTAGATGTCAATACCAGAGCAGTTCTTCCCCCGCATCTTCCCCCTCCCTCTCCTTAGTTTGTTTAGCTGCAAGCAAGCCCGACTTAATTCACATAAAGTTGAAAGTTGGATGAAGTGCAAGTAGGACAATCCACAACAAACAACAACAACCCACCACCACCAAGAAAGATTTCTTGATTTGTGTCATCTAATAGAAATCACCAGCTTCATGTGGCTAGCAGGCAACCAGGAAAGCTTTCTCAATTTGGATTGGCTGCTCAGTTTTATGCTGACAGAGAACACCCAGGAAAGCTTTCGTGATTTGGATTGGATTCTAGAAATCACCAGTTTCATGCTGATACACAATTCCCTGAAACCAATGGTATTATAATAGCAGAATAAAAACAGTATATTATGCAATTACTCACAAACATTCCATAATGAAAGAACAGTAGTCTTTGATATGATATCTTGCAAGTTTTCATGATGTGTGTCATGAAGTCAAAGCAATAACTTATTATGTGACAAGCTATGACATAAAATGAATCCAAAGTTTCAATAATAATAATAATAATAATAATAATAATAATAATATGTACCAGTTGCACTTTTCCTTAGCATTGTATTTATTCACATACCACACTAATTTTTCCGCAAGAATTTGCCTTACTATATTTGTGTGAATGCCTTAAGCAGGGAAACTAACTTTCTGCCCAGAATAGTAGCATAGAGATGCTTTCATATGGCTGCTGCTTCTTTTTCTTCTCTTCTCTCTGGCAGCTACATGAGCGGGGAGGGGGAGGGGGAGGGGGAAGGAGTGGGGATGTTCAACATGGGCAGGTGTAGCAGTACAGTCCCAAACTTCTTTGATTTCTGCTCCACCCAAAGTTTAAAATCAACTGCCGAGCAGTAGCAGTGGCATTTCTGTTTAGGCAGTGCTGATGGAGTTAACTGATTACCTAGCTCATTGTAATCTAATCTAATTCCGGCTAATTGCTTTTCACTTCATGGGTGTTAATGACTCCCTCTCCTTTTTAGTGGTCTTAATATTCCATTAATCAAGCTATCCTTTCTTTGGAAATTTTGCTGTCTGTTACCTACTCCTGGTCTCTCTTCTTTTATTTCATAACCCTACAGACTGTTTTTAGCTCTTTTCAAAATCCTAGATGCAACCATGGAGTCCAGTTTTCAGCAGTAACTACAGCATCAGATTTTTGGCTGAGCAGACCGCAGCTTCTGACAGGTCATCTATGAGAGTGTTAAAATTTGAGCTTTTGCGAAGAAAGGGAGAGTGAGCAACTTGAAAATTAGTCTCTATCTTTGCTCTATGTGGCCATAACTCTGGAAAAATGTTGGGTTTTTTTTCATTCTACCTTCCCAAAACCAGGGTGCATGTCTTACTGGCGGACACACAATATGCCAGAAAATAAGGTATTTTTCAAAGTATTTTAGCAAGTGAGTGAGAATCATTTAATCTGCTTTTCAAGTAGGTAAACAGGGCACAAAGAACAGATGTGACTTGATTTAGATTACCCAACAGGCTACTGGAAGAGTTGAGAAGAAATCTTAGGTGTTGGGAGTTTCCGCCCAATCCCCCAAAAGCACATAGCTTGGAGCAAAAACCAATCTACCTGTGACTTGGCTGTTGTTAGTTCTGAGCTTCTGTTTAGCTGTGAGGATATTTTTTGCTGTGAGATTGTTCAGAGAGGAAAGAAGGAAATTAATTAGTTGAAAGGATCAGAAGAAACAGAACTGAAAGAATCATTACATTGAAATAGTATATGCTCCTAAAATCTCATAGTTTCATAGTTGGTAGGGTCGGAAGGGACCTGAGCAGATCATCAAATCCGACCCCCTGCCATGGCAGGAAAGAGTATTGGGGTCAAACAACCCCAGCAAGGTGTTCTTCTAGCTTCATCTTAAAGACCCCCAAGGTAGGAGCCAGCACCACTTCTCTTGGAAGTTGGTTCCAGATCCTAGCCACCCTGACTGTGAAGTAGTGCTTCCTGATGTCTAGTCTGCATCTACCGTCTGCCAGCTTGTGACCGTTATTCCTGGTCACTCCTGGTAGTGCTCGGGGGAACAGAGACTCCCCCAATGCCTGCTGATCCCTCTGACTAGTTTGTCACAGGCCACTAGATCCCCTCTCAGCCTTCTCTTGTGGAGCCTGAACGGGTTCAGGTCCCGTAGCCTCTCCACGTAGGACCTGCCCTGCTGCCCCCTGATCATGCGAGTGGCCCTCCTCTGGACCCTCTCCATGTTGTCCACATCCCTCTTGAAGCGCGGCAC
>NW_017728918.1:72101575-72102696 GCF_001723895.1 Crocodylus porosus
GCCCTCTTCCAGTCCTCTGGCACCACACCAGAGCACCACAAGTGCTCGTAAAGCCATGCCAGGGGTCCTGCAATGACCTCAGCTAATTCTCTCAGCACTCTGGGGTGGAGATCATCCAGACCAGCTGATTTAAATACATCCAGTCCCTCCAGAAGTTCCCTGACTAGATCCTGCCTGGCCCTTGGCCTAGGTGTGCCTCCCCTGGGGCCTGAGTGGGGCCCGGTGGCGGGGCTGATATGGTCCCTGCTCAGGAAAATGGAGGCAAAGAAGTCATTAAATAGAATAGCTTTGTCATCTGGTGTGAAGACCAAATTTCCTAATGTTTCTTGCAGGGGCCCCATGTTACCCAATACCTTTTTTTTGCCTCCTATGTATTTAAAAAAGGACTTCTTGTTGTTCTTGATCCGGGTAGCTAGTCCCAGTTCCATCTCCACCTTGGCCTTCCTGACTGTCCCCCTGCATCCCTGAGCAACCTCACTATAATCCTCCCTGGTGATGGTCCCTCCCTTCCATTGGGTGTACACCTCCCTTTTAGCTAGAAGATGTTCCTGGATGCTTTTGGTGAGCCACGGGGGCTTTTGTGCCCTCCTGCTCCCTTTGATCTGTGTTGGGATTACTTCCCTTTGGGCTTGGAGGATTGTCTCCTTAAGAAGCAACCACTCTTCTTGGACACCTGGCTCCCCTCCCCTCCCCTCTGGGACCTCAGTGCTTCTCTGACTATTCTCCTTAGCTCATTGAAGTCTGCCTTCCTAAAATCTAGGGCTGCTGCCTTACTGCATGCCTTTGCCACCTTGTGCTGGATGGTGAATTCTAGCAGGTGATGATCACTGTTGCCCAGGTGGTCGAGCACCCACAGCCCCCTCACCAGGTTGTCTCCCATGACCAGCACCAGGTCCAACAAGGCATCTCCCCTGGTGGGGCTGTGCACCTTCTGGGTTAGATGGAGGTCCTGCATGACCACAAGATGAACATGAGCCTCCAATGCGATGCTGCGGCTAGTAAAGGGACCAAAATGCTGGCGTGCATCCATAGATGCTTCTCAAGCAAATCTCGGGACGTCATTCTCCCCTTGTACTCGGCCTTGGTGAGGCCGCAGCTGGAGTACTGTGTCCAGTTTTGGG
>NW_017728918.1:72103341-72208988 GCF_001723895.1 Crocodylus porosus
GGCTAGGAACCTATGTGAGCAGTCAGACCTGGCTGACTGCTTTTCCCAGCAGATGTCTGGAAAGTTCAGGTCACCCATGATGACCACGTCCTTTGACCTAACTACCTCTATGAGCTGACTTAAGAATTCCTGGTTTAGCTCTTCCCTTTGGTTGCGTGGTCTGTAGTAGATCCCCACCATTGAGTCTCTTTCTCCTTGACTGCCTTGTATTCTAACCTGGAGCACTTCTGTGTGCTCCTCCTCTTTGTGCTACCTGATGAAGATGTGTATTCCTCCTTAATGTAGAGCGCCACACCCCCACCTTTCCTTCCTGTCCCTTCTGTACAGCCTATAGCCCTTCATATTCACCACCCAGTCATGCGTTGGTTCCCACCACGTTTCAGTGAGCCCCACTATGTCTGTGTTGGTGTTATCTAGCAGGAGGGTAAGTTTCTCCTGCTTGTTTCCCATACTATGAGCATTTCTGTAGAGGCATTTGAGGCCACCTGTGGATGTGTGCACTGGCCCCCTAATCACAGCATTGCCCTGGCCCCTGTTGCTTCCCTGTGTATATGTTCCACTCGTCAGTCTAGGCTGGGCTGTATTTGTGAGTGTGGCTTGGTTTAGCAGTCCAAGGCTTCCTCCCCCCTCATCTGTCCCTTCTCCTGACGAGCCTAGTTTAAAGCCTGTAGGAGGAGGTCCACCAACCTAGAAGAGAACACACGCTTACCTTTAGGGGAAAGGTGGAGCCCATCCCACCCGAGCATGTCTCTCGTTGTGATGTGCAGGTCGTTGTCAAGGAAGCCAAAGCCGGCCTCAAGACACCATTCCCGAAGCTGCCAGTTGGTCTCTGTGATGCATGTCTCATGCCGTCTTCCACTTCCGCTCACTGGTAGAACAGAAGAGAATACCACCTGTGCACCTATCTCCTTCAGCACATCCCCCAGAACGTGGTAGTCCGCCATCAGGTGATCAGGGCTTCCCCTGGCTGCATCATTAGTACCCCCATGGATTACTATGGGTACTAATCTCAATTTTCTTTATTGTATTTGCATCCCTTCCATGTTCCTTGGATGCCATTTGTATGCCTTAGTGTCATGGAACCCCTTGTACCTCAAGATTACATCATGCACTTTAATGATACCTTTTGAATTAGATAATAAAGGAACACTTCTGATAAGGATACAGTAACCATAATAATTTTAGGGAAATCTGGGACAAGGTAAGGAAATCTGGCATGGGGGGGGTCAATAGACGGTGCCAGCATGTATGTGCATGCATGTACGCGCACACACACACAATCCCAAGCCTACGGCTCCCAGGAGCAGGGTGGGTGGGACAGCATGGAGCCCTGCAGCCAGACTTCATCCTCTATGCACAGATGCTGGACCTGACTGGGAGTGGCCCCTATGTGGTTCCTGGCAGGCTCCACCAGCCTCTGCTGCATGGCCATATGGCACCTACTTCCACCATTGGCAGCTGGCTAGCATGCAGTCCTAGGGCAGAGCCCAGAGCTTCCCCCTGACAGCTGAATTGGAGGGTCAAGGAGGGACTGGTGATTCCCTCAGGGCAGGGGTCCAAGTGCCCCCCATTCCTTCAACACACCTTGAGAAGCCTCATCCTCACTTGGGCTCTGGGTGGCAGCAGAGCCAGAAGTGGTTCAGTAGAGTCAGGAGTTAAGTAAGTATGGGCAGGTTCACACCAATTGGGGACTTTTGCTTCAATTTTCTCCAACAGCCAGGATGCTGAGACAGCCGGTGAAATCCAGGACTGTTTTGGCCAATCCAGGATGTATGGTTACCCTAGATAAGGCCTTTTATCTTGTTTCTTAGCCTATATTGGACCTTGAGCTCAAAATATTTCCCTCTGATGAAAGTAATTGCTTTGGAGCTGGGCGTGTGCCACCTTTAAAACAAGAGTAAAGAGAGTTGGTAATGAGATAATAGAACCTTTTGCCTCCAGGTCATAAGATCAAGTCCAGCTCAGTATTCAGGACATAATGGCTGTTTGTTAGGGTATATAAAATTAATTAGTGAGCTTGGTTTTGCTTCCTGTAGGCAGCAGCCCACATTAGGAAAACATTCTGTCGCAACTGGTACTTGTGTTGGCAACTTCAAAAGAAGAGTCAGAGATGGAATAGGCATGGGAAGAGGGCCATATTCCTCATTTGGAAAACTGTTTCAGAATACTGGGAAGTTTACTCCGTAGTTACCTGTTCTGTAATGATCCTTTGGATACATAAATATGCATAAGCTACTGGGTCTGTTCTTTTATATTTTCCTTGTATTTCCATAGGTAATTGTAATGTCTGAGTGTCTCCCAAGTACTTTTGGATAGGTCCGCACATCTTTCTGAGGAAAGGAAGTACCTTTCTACCCCTTTGTAAAGACAGAGAAACAAAGCCTCAGATTTGGCCTAACTGCTTTCAGCAAAGTCAGTGATACACCTATTGATTTTACAGGAACATAAGCCAGCACTGAGCACTCATGAAAATCCTGTGTTACTTGTCATATCCAGAGTCACAAAAGAAGTCTTTTCTGCAGACTGAAGAAAGCTGAAGAAAGAACTGACCTCAGATATTTAGTGACTTACTCAACCGCTTTTCCGCTCTCTCTATATGAAGATTCCTGCAAATTTCCCTAAAGCAATGGGGCTGTTTCATTTACCTCAGTAATTTGAACATTTGCCTGCTCCCCAGATAAGCTTTCTGTCTTTAAATGAACAATTTAGTAAACCCCAGCTATTATTGGTGCATTTTGCAGGGTCAGGAGGGAAATGTTCATTTTCAAGAAACAAAATGAAATCCTAGTTTTTATTGTGCTTCATTTTCAATTTTTTACCTTTGTTTGGCCCCTGTGTCCCCTGCCTCGCCAACTCCTATAAACTAGACCATTATTGGCCTTAATCCTAAACTGTCCTTTTAAACAGAGTGTCTTTCCTATCTACACTGTGCAAACTAACATCAGATCTGGTTTGTAAACATTCTTGGATCACTCAGAGGACAAAGGGCTACATATCTGGAAATAGCTTATAAAATATTCTTTTTTCCTGTAGCTTAATGGAATCAAGGGTCAATGTCCTATGAAAAAATTATTTGACATACTGTTGTTTGAATAAATTTTGTTTTCTTCACCATATTGTGTTCCCGGTCCTATGCAATATGCTCAGTTTGGGCACAGCTTGAGCTTTGACTCAGGAGAATCTATTTTCTAAGCATCTCCTCAAGCCATGTTGAAGTGGTGGTTAACAAGCATCTGCTTCATGCATATGCATTAGGCATACCCACTGGTGTTAAAGTTGTAGTCTGATGTGACCTTGCTTATACTGAATATTTCTAGAAGTGTGTTGAATAATGATTGGTTAAATCATTCATTGATGTCAGCCAGGAGTGTAATTGCCCTAGTTTTAGAAAACAGTGGGTGCATCTATGCATTCATTAATGCACCGTAGTTATGGTGCATTAATTCTAAATCAGTGTGCAGTAACTTGTGCTACAATAGCATATTAGCATGGTTTTTGCCCGGCATGCAGCGTTATTAGGCTACTGCGCAGTTAGGGTCTTGTGTAGACACACCCAGTGCGGTTCCTATTTCAGAAAAGTGGTTCAAGAAAGCACAGAAAATTGTCTCTAGGGAGAAACTAAATCATATGGCCACAGGACCAATATTCTGTTGTTTCCTCTAATGGGCTACCATCTTCATATATGCTACAGATTCTTCTGTGGACTGGGACAAACTAGTCTTCTGTCTCACTCCTAAATCATCCAAACTGTATCATATGTAGTGTTTAGGGCTGTTCAGAAACGGCCCAACTACATAGTCTCTTTTCCTGGAAAGTTTTGCAGAAACATGCTTCTTTCAACAAATTTCCACCAAAATTCTGAGAGAAATCTCCTTCCAGGCAGGTTTCCTGCAAGTTTTTTGGGCGAACTGTTGGGGAACTTGAGCTTTGGGCAGCTCTAACATGTTGAGAGCCTTGAAGTTCTGACCTTTGTGTGTGAGGTGTCCTGCTGTGTTGCAAGATATGGTCCTGACTGGAATTCCCTGAGGGGTCCACATAAGGGTCAAGAACAGCAGCTAGGAAAATCCTTGAAATCTGAACTCTTTACTTGCTCTGCTGTTGAAAAGGGAAAAGTGTAGCCATAAAGAGCTTCCGCATCCTCTCCCAACACAACTGATATGAACTTGGATTTTTGGGAAGTATCATGGACAGATAACTAATCTAGTTCTAAACAAATAGGAGTGGGATTAGAGTGATGTTGTAGCTGTGATGGTCCAGAGGCAGGTGCAAGAGGCAAGGATTTCTTAGGGTGATATCTTTTATTGAACAAACTATGTTACATGTTTTAATGTTGATCCAATAGAAGATATTTCCCTAAGAAATCCTTACCTCTCATATCAGGAATTAGAAGCAGTCCAATTAATTTAAAATAGTCTACTTTTGATCAGTGCTAATTAGTCCAGGTAAAGCATCTTGCTAATGCAAGTTACACTCAGCTCATTTGAGTATCTCTGGGTGCATCTACACGTGCAGTAATGCGCTGTTGCTAACGCACATTAAGTTTAGTACCTTTAGTAAGAGGTACTACATATATGTGCAGCAGCTGGCACTAATAATCAGTAGCAATGGTGCATGATCTTTTTGTGATGCTTAATATGCAGTAAACTAATTCTAAGCATTAGCAGTTTAGCATGGTTTTTGCCATGATTCACTAAAGTTCAGCAGAATTAGTGTACTGCTCATTAAGTATTTTGTGTAGATGCACCCTTTAAGAGGCATGGTGCTGGATAGACAGAACTTGTACGTATTTTCTTTGTCTGTTTTTTGCACTTGTACTTTAAATGCATTAAATGCCTTTGTTAAGAGCATGTTCTTGGGCTGTCACTTAAAGTCAAACTTACAGGACCTTGGTGGTTTTCCACAACAAAAGTTATTCAATTATCAGCAAAACTTCCTCTGGAATACAAAGAAACGTATTTCTGCTGTTATCAATTTATCAAGTCCAAAGAATCTGTTGTCTTCATTATATAATCTGGTTATATGCTAGGTGTGCCAGCCACAGTAGTTTATCCTTTGTGAAGAATTCTTTGTCCATTTCAAGCATATCTGATAAAAATAAACATGATTCATATTTCCTCTGCTTTTTTTAAAACTAAAAATAACATTTACAAGAAACAGTTGAAATGTAATCATTAACCAGCAATAATGACTTCTGTCATTACTGGGTTAATTTAGTCTGGAGAAGAGAAAACTAAGGCTGTGTCCACATGAGTATGGATGTTTGGTTTCCTGGGTACAACTAGCAGCGGCAGACTTTGTACCACCGCTAATTGTCTCCAGGGAATGCCTGTGCCATGCACCCGCTGGTGTGTGGCAGGTTACCCTGGGTGGGGTAGGGGAGGCTGGGGCCAGTATTGAGCTGACCAAAGAAGACTTACCTGCCCCCATGAACACTATGCTGCCTTTTTTTGTGGGGGGAAGGGGGGTTGTATGGGATATCCAGGGGTCAAATCCCCCTTGCACTGCTCCCTTGCAGTGTGGAAAACAGCTGAATGTGTGGCACCATAGGCATGCCTATGGTGCCACATGCCACACAGTTGTGCTTATCTGGACATGGCCTAAGTGGGGATTTAATAGTCATGGGGGATTTAAAAGGGTGGTTACAAAGAGGATGGAGCTAGTGTATTTTCAATGGTGACAGATGACAAAACAAGGAACAATGGTCTCAAGTTGCAGCAAGGTAAGTTAAGGTTAGATGTTAGGAAAATCTTTCTCCCTAGGAGGGTAGTAAAACACTGGAACAGGTTATACAGAGAGGTGGTGGAATATCCATCCTTGGAGATTTTTAAGTCTCAGCTAGACAAAGCCTTGGCTGGGATGATCTAGTCGGGGCTGGTCCTGCTTTGAGCAGAGGGTTGGACTAGATGACCTCCTGAGGCCCCTTCCAATCCTAACTTTCTATGGTTTGGTGATCACATTGTACCAGTGCAAACATTTGAGTTGCCTTGGGGTTTTGATATAATGTTGGTAATAATAAATATAAAAATAGCCCTACTTCTGACCTAGTGTATTGGCAGAGGGAACACTAGAGTGGGAGTCTGCTGATTTGGGTTTGATATCTGGATCAGCCATTGACCTGTTTGGATAACTCATTTAACCTTTATTTTCCCTACAATAAGTCTGTTTTTTCTAGACAATGAGGATCCAATGTGATACAAAACTTACGTAGGATTTAGCATTCCTGAACAACGGTACTCAATGGTCTCCTAAACCTGGAGGTGCCTAATCTCCATAGGCACATCATTTTTCATTGATACTTTTCCACACACACCTACAAGTTCTGATTCTACACATGAACAGACTCATCCAACCTTAGCAGGGCTGAACAATTTCGCATCTACCTCATTGCAAAGCCCTGTCAGATTCCAGGAAAGGTGTTTCTCCATCAAAATTCTCTGAGGGGCTTGATCTGGTAGGCAGTTTCAGAGTTTGCTTAACACACAATAATAGGATAAACTCCTCACAAAATGGAGATTTTAAAATTCAGCTGGTAAAAGAGGTCATGGCATCTGCTTTCTGTTATAGTATAGGAGTTAGAACACTCACCCAGGACGGGCATGGACATGTCTACACATTCCATTCTCTGTAGTATACACAAGTCTTTCTTCCCCAGCATTACATGGAAGGTGACCCAGATGATGGCTATGCCCAGTACAAAGCCAGTCATTGACCAGAGTAAGGTATAACAATAATCAGTCACAACAGCAGAAGTTGTAAGCAGAGCACAGATGTTTACTTGGTAATAGACTTTTACCTAAATTAACAAATTCCTGTCATTTTTAACTAGCTCTACCTGCATCTGTGCTCTGGAAGGGGGGAGATTAGGAAGAAAACAGGGTTTTCCCTCATTGGTGCTATATATTTTACAAATTAGAAGTCCAATCTTTTTTTTGTTTTGTTTTGACCGTCAAGGCTTTGGGAATATTGTGAACACTCTAGGCAGGTCCAATAAAGGGCATATGGGCACGATGATGCTATATGGTGCCTAAATACAAACTTGTATTCATAACTCTGTCCTGGAGGCACCTGAATTCCTTGGACACTTATATTTTTTTCACTTTTAAGTTCCCCAGGCACATAGATAAGTTTTTTGCAGATGTCCTGTAATGCCTCAGTGGCCACGTCTACCTGAGATGCTTATGGTGTGGTAGCTTGTTACTACTGCACAGCTACAACAAGCTACTGTGCAGTCAGTATCACCAGGAAGCCATGAGGGGACGCTACTGAGCAGTAATGCTAGTTACTATGCAATCATTTAGTACTTGGGTATGCAAGTATTAAATGACTACACAGTAACGACTGCACCATCAGCATCTCATGTAGATATGGCCAGTCTTGAAAATGCTAGCACCCTCTGTGATCCTGAAATCAGATATTCTTCCACTTAATTCCCCTTGGGGGACTCAATCTAGTAGGTACTGTCAGGCTCCGACAAACACATGCCGACATAATCAGGCTCCATATAAAATGCAGATGCAGTTGTTGATTGATTTAACAGCCAGGGAGTTTAATACCCTCCCTGCCTCTTTTGACACATCCTGTTGATTGGAGCAGTCTTCTAAGATTCAAGAAACCTTCTCTGCCTTTAGTGATCCAAACCCACCTACATCTTCTTCAAGTAGGTGCCTTTTTGAATCCCGGCCCATCTGCGTGAGTCCTTTTTTGGATTTGGTCTCCATTCTCTGTATTTAGAGCTCTGCTCTTTTGAGTAATGTGTGTTCCATCAATGAGAAAGCAGGGCTCAGTCTTGACACAACCTAGTGCAGGGGCAAGCAATTATTTTGGGTGGAGGGCCAGTTACTGAGTTTTGGCAAGCCATCTAGGGCCGCATGACAGGCAGCTAGGGGCAGATAAATACTAATTTTCTAACATTTTTAGGGGCCCTGCGGGCTGAATAGAATCGTCTGCCAGGCCACATCTGGCCCGCGGGCAGCATTTTGCCCACCCCTGACCTAGTGCATACCCAATGTCTTTTTGCCTCTTCTGCCCATTCCCAAATGGGTCTAGACGTAGAATTTAATCCTTACAGTAAAAGCCTCAGTGAAACACTGACAAGAGAGATTTTGGAAAGTACAAAGAAGCATAAATGCTTATTTGTGTTTCTGTTAGCTGGAGACTTGAGTCTGTGAGCAATGTCAGCCTTCTGGAATGCTGCCTAGTGAGAGGTGCCAGTATTGCAGAAAAGGACAAGGTCACATTTCAGCATGCCAGAAGCCAGATGATGGTAGCCTTCATTTTGGCCTGATTGGTTAGGGTCAGATGCTTTGTTAATCTTTTTACATGGCAGGACAATTTAGTAAATTGATTGGCAAAGCCCCTTTTCCTTGGGTGGAAAAGACATATTTTCAAATGATCCAGGGTTAAAGTTGTCAAGTAATTCCTCACATAGACTGTATTAGAAATTCTGTGTGTCCCCGAATAGCTGTATGCTGAGGTGGATCCTCCCCATGCCTTTAACAAGAGAAGCACACATGTGAAATGGACCTCTTTATTAAGGTCTTTCAAAATTAAAAGAACTGCCCTTATCATACTGGAAGAATAGTTGGGTCCAACATGCTCCAGTGAGCATGCTGTGCAAATACAAAAGGATGATTTGTAACAGTCAGAGGGGGATTTTTTTTCCTAATAAGTATTATAGTGGAGAAGAGTGTCTCTTGGCTTCCTTTCCTTTTAACTTCAGTGCAGAGGCTGTCAAAAGCAACTCAGATACTTATACTAAAATATAGCTGCAAAAATGTTCTCCAAATAATGTATTTCTTTGTTAGCTACAATACAGAGCAGGTGCTTGTGCTGCTCTATTAAAATGCTAGTATCCCATATATATATTGTATATGTATATAGTTTTTGTAGGAATCCTAAGTGACCTTGGACATTGCTCCTCACTTATGATTCCAGCAATTCTCAAAGTAATAAAAGGTATGAATTTTAATAATGTTTTGCTTGCATTTGTCTAGCTGGATCATTAATGAAGAAGTTAATTAAGTTTGGACCAATCAATAAGAACTTTACATTTAGACTGAAGAAATTCCTTTCTGTAATATTCTTATTAGAAATGGTCAGATAAAAGATAACATACCGTAACCAACACAAGCCAATAAGTTCTGCTGTGCACACACACACACACCATGATCATATATGTGTGTGTGTGTGTGTGTGTGTGTGTGTGTGTGTGCGCGCGCACGCACACAACAGAGCTTTTTTTGTGTGAGTGTATTTACTCTTGTTTAAGAAGTATACAGAACATGTATTTTTTAATCTCTGCAATTCTGTAAGCACAAACACAAAACCAGTTAAGCAACCATGTATAACAACTTTATTTTATCAAACACTCCTGCAACACTAAATATGTGATGTTACTGGAACCCTGGGAGGGATAAGACTATAGTTGTACATGGTTGCTTATTTGTTTTTGTTGTTGTTGTTGTAATGTATGGGTAGAAATATGAAAACAGTCCTTCTATACTGTTATGGATTTATAGTAGTGACACTATGTTTTTCAAAGTACTTCCCAACAAATATAGAATTTTAGCTTTGCTTTTCCTATAAAATATAAAGTTTATTAAGCTCTTGGTGTATCTTATTTAGTAAAATCATGAGTCCATTTAGATACCATACCCTCTAACAACTTAAATCTATGTATTTATATTGTCTCCATCAAATATTACCAAAAAAAAAAAAGACCCACGTTTCACCATGGGACCATGCACTTATACCATGGTCAGTGCAAAGCATCAAATTCAGTTTGATTAAGTTGAGTTATGCTATTTTATTACAGCAAAAGATCTGACCTTGCTATTTTAAAATACAACGTTAATTCTTAATCTAACATCAGATGTATCTGCTGGAAGTGTCTTGGTTTTCAAGGTTGGTTAATACTGGAGTCCATCCTGAGACTTTTGTATGAATTCAGCATTGGTCTTACCCTATTCCCTTTGAAGTCAATATGAGTTTTACTATTGACATCCATGAAAATCAAGTAGGACCCATGCCAAGTGCCTTTTGAAAGTCCCTCCTGTGAGTTTTCCATCTATAGCACATATTTTAATAACATTCATTGATACTTTTCATGCATCTCATAGTGTTCCATTTTATAGTGCTTCACAAAATATTGGAAGGAATATTGATCAGAAAAAAATGGAAACCTATAAACTGACTGAAGGCAATACTCTGTCCACCATTTATGAGAGCAGGAAGGACTGAAGCGTGGGACCAAGGAGTCGTGTTTCCTTGGAGGAGTTCAGTTATTGGCTCTGACTACTCCTTTGGTGATGTAGTGAAGGTGGAAACTTGGCTTTGTCATTGGTGCAGGGTAACAGAAATTGCATGTGAAAAAGCCCAGCAATGGGGTTTTTTTGGCCATCTCTCTCTCAGTGCAATATAATTCCTTGGAATATTTTGCTGTAGCTTCTTTCACTTCTGTCTGAGACAGGATAAAATACAATTGTACTTGTTTTTAAAAGAGCAGAACCTGTTCTGTTAATTTGTGAGAAACTAGGCACAATGAACAGATTTTCTTTAGGCTGCTGACAGATGTTCATTTAAAGGCATGATGGGATCTGATCTGTGATCCCCAAAATCACACCTCCTGTCATGCACAAGTGACGTGACAGGAGGTGCTATTCTTGGACTCAGATCACATTGCGCCCTAATGCCAGTGCAGGGAGACCTCAGGATCATGAGAGCAGGCTTCCCCTGCACTGGTAAGTAGCAGGTCAGGTACCCTGTGCAACCATGACTGGATGTGCTGATCAGCTGATGCTCCCAACCATGAGAGTGCACCAGAGTCTTTGAAGGCTCTGGTGCACTACTAAAGCAGAGAACACTAATCAGCTGTTCCACCGATACTTGCCACACATTCAGTCTAAGGTGCAATGGGCTTATTCCTTCTTTAATTGTTCTGTTAATTGCATGAATGTGTAGCCATGTTAATGCTTAAGACACGATTAACTGGTTAATCATATCTTACGTATAAAGTTTGCCATGAGTTTTATTCTTTTATCTGTTTACAGTATTTTGGCTGCGATTCATGTCAAAATGCTGAGGATGAGAAGAAACAAATGACAGATGGACAAAAAATTGGCAATTTTGAAGTGCAGCTCTAGTTATAACTACTGTAATAGAGGGGTTAGCAACTTTTTGCCACTGTGAGCTACTGCTTGTAAGCCAGCCTCCACTGCAGGCCACATCCTGAAAGTCAGCAGATGTTATTAAGGGACTAGCTAGAACTAGATACTATTAAGGGACTAGCAGGAGGTAGGGGATTCCTGGGGATACCTCCCCTACAGCACCAGAAAGAATATATTGAAGGACGCAAGCAATAGGACCTTGGGGGTACCTCCTTTGCCACAGTGGCTGGTGCATACTGGTGATTCTGTGAGTGGCTCCAGGTTGGGTCCAGTGTATTCACAGGCTGGATCCGGCCCTCAGGCCATAGATAACTGACCCATGGATTAACAAATGAACGCTGGAATTCTGTAGTTTGTTCCAGTTCTGGCATGATGCTTTGTGAGTTTAAAACTTGAGAAACATCACATCTGATGAGTCTGAAAGTTCAGGATAGGTGATGGGGGTCAGCTGTTTTTTTGTTTATAGACCACCTAGTTCTTATAAGACTGTTTTCTCCCCAAGGATTTCAGAGCACTGTCATCTGACAAGTCCTTGCATGTCTTGAATTCATCTAAGTTACTTAGATATTTTCTCCTTCTTCTAGGTAGCCCTTGACTCCTTGAAAGAGTCAGCATTATTTTTTCTTGAATATCCATTTTGTATTTCATTGAACTCTTTGAATGACAAATGTTGATGACATGACCACGTATTTAGAAAGTCATTGTCTTCACTGAAAGGCTCCATTTCCGAGATACGTATAAGTTAAAATATTCAGCTATAGATGATATTTTTCAAGATTCTTTTTTTTAAATCAGGAAGTTAGCTAATTAATTGCAGCTAATTAATGCTTTTGGCAATAGCATCAAGGTCATCATATGCCCTGTTTTCTTCTTTGTCTTCTTTTTTGTTATGTTTTTTGTTGTCGTTTCAGGGACAGTTTTCATTTTGCTGAAGTTTGCCTTTTCCCCATTTGTTACTGATGGGCTGCCTTCTGTGTGCTGACCGTGGAAAAAATTTGGAGATCTGCCCGGTTTCCCTCTAGAGTCTGATGTAAAGTCTTCAAAGCAAGATTAAGAATTTATTTATTTATTAATAAATAGTGTTTTATAGAAAGGAGACAGCTCATTGCTTACATGAGCCCTGAATTTCTGATGCGATTATGTATTCTGTGGACACAGCTTCAGAGGAATATTCAGTAACAACTATGTTTTCCTATTAACCCCAGATGGATTATTTGATACTGTGTGCAAGAAGGAGGAAACTATGATAGACTGATATTTTCATTTGCTCTTCATTCTTTAATTACATACATTAAAAATTATGCTAATTGCAATGGTGACAAAAATATGGAATAGCAGATTATCAGTAAAAATGAGGAGTCCCATTGACTTGCTATTTTTCATCATATCAATTAGACTAATTTAGGAGTGTGAAGCACTTTGGAGCAAAATGTGTAAACTTATCTTGGGAGAAACAGAACATGATTAAGCACCGGTGGTCATCTACTTTCAAATTTAAAGAAGTAGATCTTGTAATAGTCTTCAACAGCTTGCTCCCACCCATATGCAAGTTAAAGGTAAATCTCCCATTGACTTTAGTGCAGCAGGATTAGATACTAATAGAGAAGTATCTATTCAGGAGTCAGGAAAACAGACCTTACGACAACAGGCTGAGAGTTATGGTGCTCTTTAGCCTGGAAAAGTGCAGGCTCAAGGGTGATCTGATGGCCGCCTATAAGTTTATCAGGGGTGACCACCAGGATCTGGGGGAACATTTGTTCACCAGAGCACCCCAAGGGATGACGAGGTCGAACGGTTATAAACTACTGCAAGACTGTTTCAGGCTGGACATAAGGAAGAATTTCTTTACTGTCTCAGCCCCCAAGGTCTGGAATAGCCTGCCCTCGGAGGTGGTTCAAGTACCTACACTGACCACCTTCAAGACCAAATTGACGCTTATCTTGCTGGGATCCTGTGACCCTAGCTGACTTCCTGCCCTTTGGGCAGGGGGCTGGACTCAATGATCTTCCGAGGTCCCTTCCAGCCCTAATGTCTATGAAATCTATGAAATCTAAGAACTGGAACTTTTTATTCAAGATCTACTTCTAGTAACTGATCCCTTTAAAAATGACTAAATAATGTGGATGCCTAATGTGCTCAACTCCTGAATTTGGTTTTGGTTCTAGAAAATGCTAGTTTTGAAGGCTTCCAACCAAAACATGCGTTGGCCAATCAGTAATTATTTCATTTATATCTTGCACTTGAAAATCTCAGAATTCTTCACTGATATTCATTTAGAATGAATTAAATCTAAATGCCCCTGTTAAACAATGAAAATGTGATTAGCCTGAATTTACAGATAGAAAATCTGAGGCACGGAAGTTAAATAACACGCTAAATTATAGGTGAGAAGTTAGTGTGAAGCCAGAAAGACAGTCTGTATCTTTTGAATGCCCAGACTCCATATTAGTCCCAACAGCAAAGGCTGAATTTTTGTAAGGCTGAACTTTCTTCATTTCTTCAGGGTTCAGCATCTTTCAGGACCAGCTTGACTAAACTTTTGTCTTTTTGAAAGTTTCATATGGGTTTTAATTTCCTGGATAGATAATGTGTTTTTCTAGAAGGCCATCCTTTAAAAATCTAAAAAAATAGAATAATTCCGTCTTTAAGTTATTCATGTTTTCTCAAATTTATATCCGGCCTAAGAATGAGAGATGTTGGTAATAATTCCATATAGAAGCAGCACAAACATTTGTTTTCAGTTGGGGAAAACCTTTCGGAAGTAGTAAAGAAAATAGAGGAGACAAAACTCTTGGGTAGAGGCGATATCTTTTATTAGACCAACTAAATAGTAGCAAATTTTTGTTCTTTGTTTGCAAGCTTTTGTGTCAAAAAACACCCTTTATCAGGCAGAGGAGAATTCAAAGATGATAAAAGTTCTCCCAGTGCACACAACTACTGGGTATGTATTTTAAATACATGGACCTATGGAATCAATAGTGGCCTTTTACTTCTTAAGTAAGGTTTGAATCAAATACTATTTGAGGAAAGTATTAAAAAATGCAAACAAACTGGAATACCTCTGAGGCTTACAAACAAAGTATCAAAGCAAAAATTTTTAAACACCTTTTATTATATTATATTAAATATGCACCTTTTATTATATTATATTAAAATGTATGTGTGAAAAATGTCAAGACGTTAAGATTTCAGTCTGAGGTAGGTTGGAAGATTTTTTACAACCTCTTTAAAATGGAATGGGAAAACAGGTTCCTGCTCTGTGCTGCTTTAATTCATAGGTTGGTTGGTTGTGTTTATACTCATTTTATTGTGTCAAGCCCAGCTCTCAAAATAAAGCTGTCTTAAATATAATATTAGAGTATGTCGTTCACAGACTGAAGACAGTGATAAAAGACTTCAACCTGATTTGCGACAGTGTGTTATTGTAGCTGAATGAAATAATGATATCCTTATTTATGGGAGTGTTTGGGAGAAAATGGAAGATTTTACAATTATTCTGACCATCATACTTAATTAAAATGAGAATGTGTACATTTAATGTTGGAATAAAACAGACGGAACTACTATAATATACTTGCAATTCTCTCTCTCTCAATTCTCCTTTCTAAACTGGAATCTCCACCTCATTACCTAACATTAATGAATTCATGACACAAAATGTTCAGTTAGGGGAAACAATGAAGAAATAACTGCACAAAATGAAACAGCAAGGAAATAATCATCTGAAGAAAAAGTTACATGATTCACCATGTCAATAAAGATACAGGAATAATTAGTTATATGGATCACTGCCCCTGCTGCAAAATATCAGAAATCACTGGATCAATCTCCTACATGCACTTCCCTGGAGTGAGTGTGATTGTGAGAAAAATTGCTTTCCTGCATAAACCTGAGAACATTTGTCTCCATCCACTGGCAGTTTCATAAATAATGTCATGTCCTGAAAACATGTAGATTAAAATCTTTCATTTAAAACTTTATTCTGTTGTCTCCAGCACTATATCATATGTCTGTAATGCTGCTAATTTTAGTAGTGCAGGCCACTTCTCTGATGGACATGTCATATTATAACCCATATATTTCTAAGCAGAAATATACCGAGGTAATGTAAACCCTCTAGGGACCACTTGCCCATTTATTGAGGTATCATTTCAAAATGCCCTGCAAAACCCAGAAGTGGTTTATTAGAAGAGACAAATTCCTAACCAATGTGAAAATATATTACAGATTTTAAAGGAAAATGTACCCTCCTCCATTTTTCCACAACCAAAGGAGATGAATGGCAACCTAAATATTTGTGTTCAATGCAGAGTCAAAGTTTCTAGCATCATGAGGAACATGATCTTCTGTTTTATACAGCATGCCTAAAGCTTCGGCATCAAATTAATGCTTTATTAGGTTTTTTTTTTTTTTTAATTTCAACAATACATGTTTAGAATATCTCATTGCTATTTTATCTGATATTGTTAGATACTAGTCCCAAACTGATGGTCACATATGCAGCCAGGAGAAAAAAATCCCAGCCCATGGCTAGGAGAAACAATTGATTTTCACTGAAAGTTGTATCAAGGATGCTATCACATTTCGCAGGAAATAATTAGCTTTTGGCTGTAAGCAGAGTGACAAAGTAAACTGATCACATTTTTACAATAGCTATGTAATCAATGCAGCAGAAAGTAGCCATTTCATTAGCACTCATGAGTCTTTTGAAAGACTGGCAAATGGCTCATTATCAAGTTATGTAGCACTTACCCTGGGTTTGAATTAGACTTTAACTCATCACAATGCAGAAAAACACTTCAAACATTGGCTAGGGCCACACTTTTCATATTCATTAAATTTGTTAACCTATGCTCCAATAGTAAGTGCCCATCTGGTGCCTTTTCATAATCACACAATTCAAAAAAGATCAATCAGCCAAATATGATTTAACGCTTTTCTTTCCAGCCTTCACCAATACCTATTATTTTCAACCTGAGGCTGGCAGCTTCCCCCTCTCTGTACCTCCCCACTTACCTGCAGCTGCTGTCTCTCTGGATCTCCATCAGTCCAGGGTAGTTGAGTTTTGGACAATGGGTTGTCCATGTGGGGAGGTGGCGGGGCTGGGGGCTGGGAGCCATCTATTCTGGGATACTGGGAGGATCACAAATTGTTGGTGTTGACCGCATGGAGCAGACTGACTGCAACATGAGCAGATAATCTTTGCCTGAAGAGGCATAACTCTGAGGCACACAGAGGGCACTTAGCTCATCTTTTCCTCCCTTAACACACAGGCACTCCAATCTTAAATGCATTTAACATGTTGTAAACGTAATGTATAAAAATACAAAAACACCCCTATATTTCTTATGTATTCCCATATGGACCTGAAAGGTTCAACTACTGTATATGCTCAGAAGAAATTAATGGCTGCTGCAGACATTAACCTCCCCCCACCCCACAAGAGCACTTTACAGCGCTTCTGCTGGTAAAGCAAGTGTTTTTTTAAACAGCTGCAAGCAAACAATATGGCTACATAGGTGTCTAACTGCTTTCTCTCAGTTACATTTGAGAAAGCACCCATACCTCTCTTGCGCTTTTCACTAAGCTAGTCCCTCTGGCATGCTCACTTCCTTGCCCCATGACTTTGCAATTCTATCCATCTACTGTGCAACTTTAACAGGAAAGCCAGGTCCATGGCCTGGTGATTTAGAGCACTTGGCAGGAATGTGGGTTCAAATGCCCTGAACCTGAGGCAGGTTTAGAACACAGGTCTTCCATGTGTTGGGCATTTACATTAATTGTTAAGATATTAGGAAAAAGGTATTTCCTTTACACAATAGTGAGTGCTGCTGTCTGTCAGATGCATTGGCTCAGGTACACATTGCACCTCTGACATCATTCCATCACCTAATTTTCAAGATTGAACTGATTCTTGACATGATGGCAAAAGCTAAGCTGTGATAAGACTTCCCAGTGAGAGAACTGAGACATTGGATAGCTAAATACCTCTCCAGAAAGAGTATGATCTGCCTCTGTGGAATATAAATATGTCCATTGAACACACGGGGAGGCCTTACGATTTTGCATGGGGGAACAGGATTGCAAAAAAGGGAGATGTATTTCCTGGTAGATTAGGATTACTCCCTTGTGCTTGTTTGATTTATAGAGGTGAAGTCAGATTTGTGACCAAGTCTTTGGACCCCTGAGGATCAAGAGCAGATCTGGACCGAAAAAAGTATTCAGATGGTTAAGGAAGTATTCTTTTGAAGATATAAATTGTGTATCCACAGATCTTCAAATGGCTAGAAATCATTTACATGTATATTTGGTACCTGAACTGAACATGGAGTATACATGGTAGGATAAGAGTAGCATTTTTTTTCAGAATAGGGCAACCTTCATTTGCACTTGGTTTATTTTCTATCCAAGACTGTAGCGTAAGCACTGTAAATTCAGCTAAGAGATAATGAGGACGGGGTGTAGAACGCTCAGCTGTCACAATGGTATTATTTTAAACTGGTAGTTTTCACACCATTTTTTCTCCGTTATAGCATACAGCAAACCATGATGCATTGAAAAAGGTCAATAGGTTAGACAGAGCATCATGACACAAAAGATTATTCAAATTTATCAAAACTCCATGCAATATTTTCCCATTTTTCTACTGCAGGTTACTTTCCTGTTTGGAATAACATTGTGGCACTAAATTTTAAAGGTTTGTAAAAAAAAAAGAGAGAGAGAATCATTACAAATCACAAAAGGAGGGTTAACAATCCCTGTCTGCAGAGGTGGTATTTTTGTTTGATGTGTCTGCTTGACCTTAATTCACTTTGCATCATTATATATCCAGTGGGGAAAAAAAAATCATTTTATATTAGATATATTCTCATGGCTCTGTATTAGTTTGTACGGTGGTCAGTGTCTATCCTTAAAAAATCATAATTTTATTCACTGCTACTACCCAAGTGTACTGGAGACATGACAACATTCCTATAACAAGGAAACATATAGTAGGGAAAAATTACTATCGTCTTTACTTTTGTTTCTTTGGGTAAATGGTAGCAGCTATTGTGGCCTTATTTAATTTCAGAATCTTTGTATCTCTTTTCTGATTGATACTCATCTCATATATGGACTCTGAATAGAAGCACTGCATAATTTAGTGTAGGTGAGAAAACACTGGAATAGGGGTAAAATGGAGTTGCTTTTCTTCCTGGAGAATCCTACAGATATACACACATATTATTCCACTTTATGTACCTTTGAAGTATATGAGTGTAGCAGGGCACCAGGGTGCCTGCTACTAGCAGGTGGAATAGGGCTGCTGAAGTGCCCCGGAGCAACACAGATGGGGGTTGCTAGGGCAACCAGGCAGGTCATGTGGCCAGGAGGGGGCAGGGCTAGGCCCTTATAAACAGCTAGGCCAAAGCCTAGCTAGTAGTTTTCTTCTGGCTGCTGCAGGAGCAGGAGCTCTGTGGCTGAGCTGAGTGGCCTGAGTTAGTGGTCATGGCCTTACCATGCTAACTGGCTGCAATGATGTGGGGAACAAGAACACCCTGAAGGGAGGTAGGATTGAGAGCCCTGGTGGGGGCTTGGTGTTTATGTGTAATGAGCCCTGAGAGGGGCCGCAAGCGCGGAGAGCGTGGCAGAGACCCTGAGAGGGGTGAGAGGAGCTAGGGTGGCGGCTACGTGCCAGGCCCAGGGGTGCCGGTAATAGGCTGGTGGGTAGGCGCCAGGTGGGTGATGAGCCCAGGGTGCCAGAAAGAGAGCACCTGAGGGGCAGGGGACCAGACAATGTCCCATGGAACAGCTGTGAGGCTTGGGGCATGCTAAAGGGGAGGTTTGGAGGCATGCATTTGCCCATAAGGCTGGGGTGAGAGTACCCCCGCTTTGGAATGGAGATGATACCAGCAAGGTGTTGTTAGGTGTAAGTAGGCAGCCTCCCATTCTGAACCTCAACAGCAAAGATGTGGTGGGTGAGTAGAGGGTGCCAGATCACCCTAATTGGCATGGCAAGGGGGCACTAGCGAGCTCATGGCTGCTTGTGGGGGCCACCCTGTGACAATGAGGCATTGTCTTGTCTTTTTCCCAGGACAACATTCTGTAGTCACAGCTCATTACGTATATTGCCCCTCTGGCAATTAACATGAAAGGGCGGTACTTCTTTTTTTTGTCATGGAACACCACTAATCAGAACTTCCACAAATGAAACATCTGTTCATACCTTGGATTCCGATAATATGGTAATATTTGGCTAAGACTGTAGTTGGTGGTGATAGGAGAAAGAGGGTAGGGAAAGAGAACACGTTATTCTCAAAAGACCAAGGAGTTAAACTTATAAAATGATAAAGCTTGTTTATTCAGAAAGCCTTCTTAGCCTGCTCGTCTGCTGTTCCCTGCAGTTTCCTCTTGCAATCCCCAGGCCAATGTAACGACTAATACAGGCAACCCCACTTAACACTGTTTTGCTTAGTGCTATTTCGATCTAGCATTCATTTTACTTTGGTACCCAGTTTCACTTAGCGCTCATGGGCTTCACTATAATGCTCACGGGTATTGGGCAGGGAGCATTGGTGGTGCACAGCCTTGGTGCCATCTTGCTTTGTCAAAAACTTTCATGCTCTGTGCTCTTTTGTGCTTGTCACCATCTTGCTTTGGTTTTTGAGTTGCACCATGAGTTAGAAATGTGCAACTGACACTTGGATTGCAAGTGCTGAGAAAAAACAGTGCAAAAGCATAACGCTGGAGCTTAAATTAGCTGTCCTGAAGTGAATTGAAGCAGGGGAATGCCAGAATGAGGTCTATAGAGCACTGAATTTGGCTGGGTCAGCTGTTAGGACCATATTGAAAAACAAAGACAAAATAAAAGAATATGGTAGAATTGTAATTCCTTTGAATGCTTTGAAACACAGTAGGAGTAGGGCTTCAATTATGTTAGAAATGGAGAGGCTGTTAGTTGTGAGGATTGAGGATATAACTCAATGGCATATGCCCTTGAGTATGTTGCTTATTCAGAAGAAGGCTAAGTGTTTGTTAGATGGTTTACAGAAGAAATTGCCTGGAGGTCTGCTTCTGAACCTCTTTTAGCAGTCAAGGGGTGGTTTGAAAGATTTAAGACATACAGCAACTTGCATAATGTTTCTATTTAGGGGCAGGCTGCTAGTGCTGATACCCAAGCAGCTTCCAGTTATAAAAATAAGCTTGTGGAAATTATTGAGGAGGGTAGTTATATACTTCAACAAGTCTTCAATGCTGATGAGACAGGGCTCTTCTGGAAGAGGATGCCTTCTTGGATCTACATTTCCAGGGAGAAGAAGTCAATGTCAGGTTTCAAGGTGTCCAAGGATCAACTTTATTGTGTAGTGGCAGTGCTGCAGGGGATTTCGAATTGAAACCATTGCTTGTATACCACTCAGAAATCCCCACGGCTCTCATGGGGTATCTTAAAAGTAGTCTGCAGGTCATTTGGAAGCCTAACAAGAAGGCCTGGATGACCATGCCAGTCCTTCAGAGTTGGTTCAGGGACTATTTTTGTTCTGCAGTTGAGAAATATTGTACTGAGAACAGTCTGTCCCACAAGGCACTTCTCATTTTAGACAATGCACTAGGGCATCCTACCACACTAGACGACCTCAGTGATAATGTAAAAGTAGTTTTCCTGCCCCTCCAATACCACCTCCATCATACAGCCGATGGACTAGAATGTCACTGCTGCCTTTAAGGCTTATTACATAAGGAAAACATTCAGCCAGAGAGTCAGGGGTACAGAAGGAGAGGGTGCTCTGACCCCAAAAGAATTTTGGAAGGGCTATAATATCTGCAAGGCAATAGATGACATTTCAAGTACTTGGGATGAAACAAACAATGAATGGTGTCTCCAAATGCCTCCAAAACAATGAATGGTGTCTGGTGGAAGCTTTGGGTAGACTGTGCCTAGGATTCCCAAGAGTTTGAGGAACCAGTGGTGACAACTCAGGACAATATCATTGAGCTTGAAAGGAAAATTAGATTTGATGGACTTGCACCTGAGGACATTCAGGAGTTGATCGATTCCAACAGGGAGGAATTGAGCAATGAAGACCTCATTCAAATAGAGCAGCAGAGAAGCCATGAAGATGATGAGGAAGATGTTCAACCAGCAAGGGCCTTAACCAGCAAAGGCATGGCTGAAGCTTTCAAACATCTTGAAGCTTCTCTTTCCTACTTTGATGAGAGACCCTGACATGCAGCGCAGTTCTGCAGTTGCAAGAGGAGTTAATAATGAAGTCAATCGTTACAGGCTGCTTTATGATAAAAAGAAGCAGCCCAAAATGTAGCTATCAATGGAACCTTGTTCAGGAAGTGCACAACTATGGATTCAACCCATGCAGCCACCTCTCAAAAAAATCCTCAGCCAAATGCTTCAAAATCCCCTGAAACTGGCACACTAACCCTGACAGCTCTGATTCTGAGTTCTGAAGGAAGATAAGAGCAAAAAGTGAAAGTGCATCTGTGCATACAGTCTATTACTTTATTTTGTAATTGTATACATTATTTCAAAGTTCAAAGTGTTAATCAAGTATGTACATACATTTAGATGTCTGAATTAATTCATTTTATAGTGCTAGTGGGGGATTTCAGTGATGTTATAGTATGAGTGGGGAGTTTCAGGAATGAATTATCCCTATTTACGTTTCTATGGGAAAATTGGTTTCACTTAATGCTGTTTCACTTAGCATTTGTTTTTTCTGGAACCATTTAAGAGTGCTAAGTGGGGGTTGCCTGTACATAACAATCTTAAAGGTATCCACACATCTTCCCCTTTTACATGTAACATATCCCCATGTAATAATAACATTGGCAGTTAGGTCAACCCATTGTTAAAACACATTTTAGCAGGTTCCTATTAGTCTTTGTATTGGCTTTTTAGCTCTAAGTGATCTTCTCAGTTTCTCTGCATTCTCAGTCCTTATTTGTTCAGTTCTTGTTTGGTTTCCTTGTTCAGATGTCTCCACTTTTGTGTCATTTTCAGCCTCCTCTGTTTCTTGTTGCTTTGTTGCCTTTGGTAAATCTTGTGATGCTGTTTCTTTTCCCCCTTTATTAACTGCAAGTATCATTTGGTCTTTCTTAATACCTGTCCTGGTGTGACTACTTTATAGGATCTGGGATTGATGGGGAAACTAGTGCTTTTTGTTTCCACATTCATTCATCTGAAATAAGCACCATATCTTTGTGCAGTTGTGGTAACTCCCTGAAACCCCTGTTATAGTATGTTATGTTGAGTTTGTTGATTTTTAAAAATGTTTTCATGTTTTGCTTTTCATTCTGATGACCATTATCCACAAGACTTGGCAGGTTGGTTTTGAGTTTCCTGCTAAACAGCATTTCTGCTGGGGACAATCAGCGTTTCATGGGTGTTGCCCTGTAATTTAAGAGTGATAAGTAAACATCAGTATGTGAGTTTGTAGCTTTTTTTTTTTTTTTTTTTTCCCAACAATTTCTTCACTATTTATACTTCATTTTCCACTAGGCTGTTGAACTGTGGGTATTTAGGACTTGAAGTGTTGTGATGGAATCTGTATTTGTTTGCAAACTCTTTAAAATCAAGGCAGTTGAACTGAGGTCCATTGCCTGGTCTCACAATTTATGGAATCCCATGTCTAGCAGAAACTAATTTGATGTGAGTTATGACATGGTTTGCTGTTGTGCTTTCAAGCAATGCAATTTGAGGGTAGTGAGAATAATAATCCAGTACTAATGCACAGTTTTTTCCTACATGCATGATGGATTCCATGGAGCCCACTTGATTCCATGGAGCTACGGGCTCTTCCATGGCCATCATGGGCTCTTTTCTTTGTGCTGATCTGTACTTTAGGCATGTTGTACAAGCCTTTACAGCATCTTCTATGCCATTATTTGTTGTGCCCATAGAGAGCACCCCTTGCTCTCCTTTTGCATTGTTCAGTGCCTAGATGCCCCTTATGTATTCTGTTTAACATCTCTTTCTTTAGCACTGCTGGAACAACAAGTCATGAGCCTTTGAACTAAATGCCTTCTAGTTCTGACAGCTCTTCCTTGAACCGAGAGTATGTGCTAGGTATATGTTTTCTAGACCAACCAGCACAAATAGTTGTTATCACTTTTTGCAATGTGGTGTCCTGTGCAGTAGCTTCTGTAATTAATGCCCACATTTTATCTGTGACAGGAGTCACTCTTTTAATTAGATTAACGTGTCCTATGCCTGAGTCTGGAATTCTGTCATTTTCCATTGTGTCATATGCTCTGGACAATGTATCTGCAACAAGTAGATATTTTCCTGGCATGTACTGTATGTTTATATCAGACATTTGCAGTTGAAAGCAAAGTCTCTGTAATCTGGGTGGCATGTCAGATAACCCTTTCTTTGCTATAGTTACCACAGGTTTACAATCAGCTTCAGCTATCACAGGCTTCCTATAGAGAAATATATGACATTTCTTATAGCCATATACCAGGACTAAACTTTCTTTCTCAATTTGTGCAAACAGACACTCTCTCTTAGAGTGCCCTAGATGCAGATGCCATTGGTCTCCAGCTATCCCCATGGTTTTGAAGCAAAGCTGTTCCAGTACTTTCTTTAGAAGCATCTGTTGACAAATTAATGGGCCTTTTAGGTTCATAATATTTTAGTACTGGAGCTTTCATTATTTTTTCCTTCAAGTTCTTAAATTCAGCTTCATTTTCATGTTTCCATATCCACTGATCATTCTTTTGTAGAAGTGATCTAAGGTGTGTGGTCTGCTCTGTTAAATTAGGTAGATATTTCCCTATAAAACTACACATTTCCAGTAATCTCTGAACACCTTCCTTATCCATAGGGAGTGACATGTTTGTAATGGCTTTAACCCTTGCAGTATCAAATTGCATCCCTTTCTCAGACAACATATCTGAAAGAAAAGCTATTTCGTTGACCCTACATTTGCATTTTTGTTTGTTCAGTTTTAAGCCTGCTCTGCAAGCTCTTTCTAGTGCCTTTCTTAGCCTCAAGTCATGTTCTTCCATAGCATTTCCCCAAACTAATACATCATCAACATAAACTGTAATTCTATCAAGACCTTCAAAAATTTGTTTTACCTTTCTGTGAAATACTTCAGATGCAGAACACAATCCAAAGGGAAGCGTATGAAAACAATACCTCCTGAAGTGTGTATTGAAGGTACATAATCAAATGCTATTCTTTTCTAGGGGAACATGCCAAAACCCAGAAGAGACATCCAAGGTGAAGAAATATTTAGCTTTTGCCACATAGCCAAAAACCTCTTCCATGGTGGAAATTGAAACCATGCTCCCTTTTGATGTGTCTGGATCCTAAGCAAATGAACAGGTACAATCTCAGGAATTTATCCTTTTTTTTTTTTTTTTTTTTTCCTTCTGTCATGAGCAGTGAATGAACCAAAGCAGTTGGTTGCTCTACCTTTTCTATTATGTCCATGTTAACTAATCTAATTCCTTTTTCAGTTTCTCCCATAGTACAAGGAGAACATTGCAGCATGTATGGTGGGAATATTTGGTTCTCTTAATTTTATCTTGTACTCAGTTGACAGTTTCCCCATGCCTTGGAACACATCATAACTATTTTTCTCTGTTGCTTTTAACTGATACTAGCTTTCCTAGGACTGTTACAAACTGAACTTTTACTATATTACCCTTGTGTCCAACATGCAGTGCACAAACACCACTGGCTGCAATTATGTTCCCATTGTATGCTCTGTCTCACTTTCTTATTCTCATAGCACACAGGTTTAGTTTTCATTTTTGTATTACATTGGCCTGTGACACTATATCGAATTTAAAAGTTACCTTTAGTCCATTGGTGTCCAAGCTGATTGTCTGATCCTCAGAAGAATTAACCTTTTCTTACATTGTGCTAATGAGGAATTCTTCCTCTTCCTTGTTGCATGGAGTATGCACCTGCTGTTCCTTGTGTGGTGCTTCCTGCTCCTTTCTGTAAACTCTTGCAAAGTGGCTGAATTTTTTGCAGCAGTTACCAAATGCAAGGCATTGCATGGGTTTGTGGTAACCCCACAGCACCTGCAGCTGACCATTGTTTCTTAAAATAATTTTCTTCTACCTCTGCTTGCCTGTTTCATAGTGAGGTCTTCCTTTCTGTATTACTTGTGTGTTGCCTTAGGTTTTTGCAGTCTTGTAATCCTGTTTAGTTCAGACTTTCTCCTTTTTCCTCCAGCTTCTGTAGCCTGAAATTTGTTATCTCAGTCTCTTGGCATATTCGAACTGCCTCTTCCAAATTAAGTTCAGGATCCAGTAACAGTGTTTTCCTGAGGCTTGTATCCCTTATACTTAATACTATTTGGTCTGTGATCATGGACTGTTTTAGGTCTCCAAAGTTGTGTCTGTGGCTCAGCAGTTTGAGGTCTTTGAACTCCTCTGTTATCTCACATTCTTTCTGCTGTCTCACTTGGAAATTATACCACTTAAAAGTTTCATTTTGTTTGATTTATACAATATTTCTCAAATGTTTTTATTACTGTGCTACTGACAGTTGCAGGCTATTATAAAGAAACGGAGCTTCTGGGCCTACTATATTTAAAAAAAAAAAAAAAAAAAAAGGCTACCTCAAGTGGATCTTGCTTCTCTGTAGCTCCACTGGCCACCACATACAGTGAAGCTCTGCTTAAATTTCTTCCAGCTTTCTGCTGCATTGCTAGACAGCTTTAAATTCTCTGGAATTCAGAGATGCTTCATTTTTCTGTCTTTCTTTGCACCCAACTCCTGGTACCATGTCTTATTCTCAAAAGAGCAAGGAGTTAAACTTATAAAATGATAAATCTTGTTTATTCAAAAAGCCTTCTTAGCCTACTGATCTGCTGTTCCCTCCTGCAAGCCCTGGGCCAATGTAACAACTTATACATGACACTCTTAAAGGTATCCACATGGAGAATATGAGACAGATAGGTTGTCACATATTCCTGGCCATTCAATTCATTATTCTCATCATGAATATGCTATTTTCCTTATGACCTCTGCAAACTGGCATTACAAGTTGACGGCAAGTGAGCAGATCTCTCTAAAAATATAGCACTTCAACAAATTGTTTAGCAATGACTGCATGCAACCATCAGGCAAGGGCAATGATGAGGATGACAGAATTTCAATACAGAATGTGCAAGTATTAAAATAATCTGTGGATTGACTGGAAAAGAAAGGACTGATTAAATTTTCTTGATAGCCTCTGAGGCAGAAAAGGAACCAGACGCCTATATGTCTATATTTATTACTGGTAGCCTGTGTTCATTTTTTCTGGCTACTGTAATAGAGGGGAATATTGTCTCCTCTTGGGACCTGACAGCCTTAGTCTGCAAGATAATGTCACTGTTCTACTATTCAGTGTCAATCTCTGTTTTTAAGGGAGAATCTCTGTTTGTTTTTAACTTTTGTCCAAGACTAAAAAGGAGTTCTGAAAACTATTTGTTTTCTCCTTTCTGTGCTGGGATTAGAAGCACTGAAATACTGCAAGAAAGGCAATTCTCACACCACTTCTCAAATTCTGGTGCAGGAATCCCAGAAGAGACTCTGCTTACAAGGTGTTTAACCTGATTCCTAGAACAAAGAGAACTGGGCATTCTTACTTGAATGAAACCAAACTCTTTAGGGTTCTCCCATCACTAATGCCTAATGTAACTGATATCACATACTGTGTTCCAGTAACATAATGCGTGGGAAAGCAGGGCATGAGACTTGGGCATGGCCTAAGGTGGTAGGGGTTGCCAGAAGGGAACTGTGGGGGGCACTTTACCTTTCCCTCCCTCACCCCATGTACCTGGTATTTACACTGTAGCAACTTCAGTGGGGAGGACAGAGCATCAGTGACAGCTCACAGCTCAGGAGTATAGATGGGAGGTGCTCTGCTCCAGAGGGGGATGTCACCTTCTTTTTTGAGGACCGATTTAAACTTTGGTTGTTAGTAGCAAAAAGGGGGGTTATATTTCCCCCCTGTAGAACCATTCACTGCAACTGCCTAGGGTACAGTAGTGGCCACTTACAAGTCTGCTGTTTTCCTTGACTGCTGCTAATTATGAGAATTCTGCACTTTTGTTACTTTACTGTCACTGTTATAGCATAACAGCTTTGATGCTCACCAAAGCTGGATGGGTAGATGGACCAACACTGAAATTTCAGATTTGAACCATTTTGAATTTTTAATTGGGAATGTGATGGGGAATAGACCATTAAGTTAAAACATTGAGATTATAAAAATAAATCTATGCTTCCAAGTCATATTTAAAACATTGGATGGGTTATTGGAAAAGGAGGCTATTTGGGACTTGCAGTTAATGAAGAAACAATTTCTTGCTATTTGGGACCAACTTCTTATGTAAAAACTTTCAAGACTTAAATAGCATCAAAAGATATCCTATTTTCATCTTAATTAGAAACTGAAGCAGTGGAATAGACTGCCTAGGGAAGTTGTGGACTCTCCATCATTGGAGGCAGTCAAGAAGTGGGTCAATAGCCCCTAGTCAGGGTTGATCTAGGCATAGCTATGCATGTGTTTTATTATGGGTATTTCCCATGCTTCTGGGCTGGTTCCTTTTCTGTCACCCTCCCTTTATTTCTGGTACATGCATTAGGGTATTTTAAGTCTTCCTCAGAGCCATTGGGTGTTGGCTGCAGCCATGGGAAGAGTGTGCCAATGCTTCTGTTGGGACTTACCTGTGACATATATTTTGTGTCAAGGTTGACAATAATTTTACTAAGAGGTTAGGTTACAGAATTGTATATAATGGTTTGGATAAGGATGATCTTGCCTCAGGGATGGGGTTGAATTACATGACCTATGGAGATCCCTTCCTGCCCTACTTCTCTACGATTCTATGATTCTTTAATTTGCAAATTGTGTCATAGTTCAAACATCCAACTGTTGTTATGCCTTTGTTTCAGTGAAATGAATCTTTTAAAGTTGTAGGCATCTGTCATCAGCAGAAATGGGAAATCATTTAATGTTAATACAATGCAGTATAGACCAAGGCACTGGCTATATTAACAACTTTTTTGTAAGTATCATAATATCAGTTAGGTGTGTGATTGTTTTATGTTATTAGCCAAAACCCTATTATATACACTCTTATACCACCCAGAAAAGATTTGGTTGGTATATCTTATTTTGTTTGGATAACTGATAAAAGATATACTGCCCAATTCAGTCTTGAAGAAATAAGCTGTATCTCTGTTAGGTGCAGTATAGCTATATTGGTAAAGCAATACTGATAAATTCTTTCTAGTGGAGACAAAGACCGACAGAAAAGACTTGTATTGCAAATTCTGTAATAGATTATTTACTATTTTTGCTTGGTCTCATTGTAATTAAAACAAAACTAGTTGTTTTTGTGTAGAAAACAAACAAAATCAAGGGGCAAGGTAGGATTATAAAGCAGATTTGGTCCAAAAAGTTTGGTCAAAAAGCGAAAAATAATTCCAATTTTTTTTCCCTGAGCTTTTTTGTTTTTCAGCCGTCTCTTTTGTAAGGGTTATAAATGTTTCAGAAAAAGCAGAACAGTGCTCTGTTATAGAGAAAAATATCAAAAAACATACATTGACATTTTGTGGAAATCTGCATTATAAATAATCAGCATGACACAAACAATAGTGAAACGCATGTATAAAAACAAAACATTTAAATAGCAAAAGCCAGTCAACTCAAGTCTCGTCCTTAATTCAATGCAGTCTTGGAAATCTTTCCTCCTCCTCCTAAAGCTACTCTTATTTTACCTTTTGAAATGCTACTGGAACATAATACTCATAGAAAAGTAGATATTTTTAATATAAATACCCATAACAACATTCTGACTGGTGCCATCGGTCTTTCTTGATACAGGTTGTTCACAGCTACACAAATAATGACATTTTGTGTATTTGTAAGACGCAGGGTTTCATTTGTTCACAGCAACTGATATGCTTACCTTCTCTTCAGTTGAGATAAGGGATTTCTGCATGCCACTCTTAGTATGGCATTTGTCACTTCTCACCACACACCTGCTGTCTGTACTGTGCCTGATCTTGGCTGGAATTCCCAGGTGCTGAAGTAATACAAAAAATAATAGCATTACCAATATTATAGCTACACCTGCACAAACAGTAATTTTGTAATAGTCATGGGTCAGGCTAAATGGATAGCTTATTCATTTCCTTTCTTACAACTTCCAAATGCATTTTCTGCTTCTCAGGTGTTTTTTCCTTTCCAGCATAATGATTGGGAGGAGGAAGGGGGGGAAAGGATGGACAAGATCATTTGATATAAATCCCTGCCTGCTTTACAGTCTACAAATATTGGGTAATCACTTAACCACTAAAACTCAGTAACCTTCAGGGAGAACTACAATAAGTATTCAGTACGGCTGTGTGAAACAGCACCATTTTGTTTCAACTTCCATTTTGCCGTTTCAATGGGACAGTGTTGCATTTTGAATTTCATTTATTTTTAAACCACTGTTCCATTTCATTTGATTGAAGCTGTTTTGCTGTTTTGATGCTGTTTTGACCTTTTTGGCCATAGGCTATAATGGGGAAGCACAAAACTGCTGATAATTTTGTCATTTCTTCCCTGATTTGGATGACACTTGGAGAGATGGTAGCCCCTTCTGAGACTATAAAGTCTACCAAGTTTCAAGGAGATAGGTGCATGGGTTTCTGGGAAACTGCACCTCAAACTGCTGACAAGTACAACTCATGTCATATAACTGTGTGTGTGTGTGTTAAGGTGTAGCAGGGTGAAAACTGCAGACCTGCTAGCCCCTGCTGAGGCCATGAAGCTTGCCAGCTTTCAAGGAAATATGTGCAGGGGTTTCTGGGGAAACCTGCATCTCAAACTGCTGACAAGTAAAACTTGTGATGTGTGACTTTGTATGTGTTAAGGCATGCCCTCACTGGCGCTGGGGCCTCTTTACAACACAGTAGTGTGCTCCAGTGAGGTCTCCCCTTCCCCCTACAGCCTCAGCCTGGTCCACCACTTTAAATAAAAACAGGTAATACTAATAATGACTTAGTGAGAAGCACAGTAGCACCAGCAGCATCTCAGTTAGTCACTCTGTGACACAGGCTTTCTTTCCTCTCCTGCAGAAGCCTCTTCTCCAGCAGGTGTGTTAAGACACACTCATTATGTGACCTGTGTGTGTATTAAGGCATGCCATCACTAGCACTGGGGCCTTTACACATGGATGCCATGTGTGACATGGCATCCAGCACGTGGACCATACTGGACTGCAAGGGATTAAGCTGTTTCATGATGCCCTCCTTCAGCTGCCTCACCAGTGCCTGCATGTCTGGTGACAGTGGCTTGCCCCAGCTAGAAACAATGATCCCCTGGAAACTCTCTGCATTTGGCTCTGAAGTTCCCTCACTACAAGGATTACCTGGCTAAGGAGGCCATCACCAATACTGAGGGTCTCGGTGCATTTGAGGAAGGGCTTGAGGACCACCAAGATCTGAAAGATGGAATCACATTCAGCTCTGTTAAATGGGCTGCTGATTCCAATCTCCCAGAGCTAGACCATTTCATGGATGGCCTTCTGTTGCTCCACCAGTCTCTTGAGCATCAGGTATGTGGAATTTCACCGAGTCTTCACATCCTGCATGACTTTATGCTGTGGGATGTTCAGCTCTGCTTGTTTGTCCCCCAGCATCTTGCCCCACTGGATGCTCTGGTCGAAGTAGCCTGCCACCTTCCTGCATTTTTGGAAATGAGCTTTCTGGTGGTGCTGGCACCATCACCGGCAGCCCTGTCCCACTCCAAGGCATCCCTGACAATGAGATGGAACTTGTATGCCACACAGCAGATGCCAACAAAGTTGGCATCATGGACCACCTTGACCATGTTGGCCTCATTGTCAGTGACCATGAACTCACAGGTGAGCTCACCCTGCCCAAGAAGTCACCCCTGCACCAAGCTATTCATGGCCCCCATGATCCCTGTTGCCATGTGGGACTCGCGCATCACTTTCCATTGAAGGAGAGCCCACCAATGGCCTGACTGGTCACACCAGTGCCCTGTGAGGGGGAGAGAGGTGTGATATCCATCCTGGCTGCTCCAGATGTCTGAGGTGAAGTGTATGGCCACTTGTGGACCTGCTTTGTACAGCTCCTCCCTGAAGTCCTCCCTGCATGTCTCATACAGGGAGGACACCCACCATCCTGCTGAAGGTGGTGCATGTGGGCACTTGGTAGGATGGGGCCACAAGTGCCATGAGCTGCCTGAACCCTGGCTGCTCAACTAAGAAGAAAGGCTGGCCATCCACAGCAAGCATCCCCTCAAGGCTCTGAGTGATCTTGTTTGCTCTTGCAATGTGCCCCCCTTTCTGTCCGCCTTTTCCCGACTGTTCCAGGGTGGCCTTCCTCTGCTTTGGGATGGGGACTTTGGAGCAAGAGGGGAACTTTCCTTTGGGCATGCTCCTGCTAGTGCCAGACTGAGGAGGAGCAAGGGCAAAGGGGTGGTACCTGCGGAGATGTATCTGCATCCCTGTGGTGCTCATGTGTCTTGTTCCCTTGCCACAGTTGGTTTTGTCTTGGCAGTGCAGGCAGATGGCATATGTGGGATCATCTGCCAGCTCAGAATGATCCCAGACCATACTATCCGCTCACTTCTGGCGTGTGAATGCATATATGGATGCTGCAATTTCCCCTCCTGAGCAGGCAGAGGCACAGCAACAAGAGAAGCAGACTTAACTGAGCCACTTGCTTCCACAACCTCTACCTCAGCCTCCTCTGAAGTGCCTTCTGGAGAAGAAGACCTGGCTCTAGGGGAAACTTGAGGGGTATGGAACAGAAACTTAGATGATTCCTTCTTCCCCAGAATTTCCCTGGGTATGCCACTCAGATCCTGATCCAGCTCCAGCTCTTCATTGTGTGTTTCATAGTGTCTTACATTTTATATATTTTTATAAAGACATCTGCCTTCCTGTAGAAATTCTACAGTATAATATTGAATATAATTATGAAATTGGAAAGAATAAATCAATGAATATAATAATAAAATAAAGGGGTATAGAAAGAAGGGAAAAGGTATTGCAGAATCCCACTTGCTAGGTTAGCAAGTAGGAAATCACATCAATAGTAGTAGTAGTAGCCTTTGTTGTCTAATGCTCCTGAGCTGCTAGAAGATAGCTCAGTAGCTGTCCAACCCCAAGGCAGAAAACAGGTCAGTTCAAACAATGCTGCCTTTTTATGCTGTTTTTCCATCCCTCCCCTAGAGCACTGGGATTGGAAGGGACCTCAGGGAAGGATCACAGTCACTGGCCAGCTACACAGTCAATATGAGAGCACTCCTTCCCCACTTTTCTCCCTTCCTCTCCTTACTTTCTGTTTTCTTGCAGGCAAGCCCAGCTTTAGCTTCAAAACTCAAAACATTTGAAAGCTTTCAAAACATTTTGACTGCCCTTGTTTCATTTTGAGGCTGTTTCAAAGCCTTTCATTTCATTTTGATTTAACAGTTTGAAGCTCAAAATGAGTTAAAACAGTGTTGAAATGAAACATTTGGTGAAATTTTGCACAGCCTTAGTATTTAGCACTGAAGAGCAATTATGTAGAAATCTTTCTAATTTAGGACAGGAAGTGCAGAATCCTAGGTGTAATTCAAAGTATACAAGAAAATGTAGGGAAGCAGAATGTAATTTTCTACTCGGAATTTGGGCAATACACTGCAATAACCCTGCTTTTTATAAACCCAAAAAACTATGGGAACTTAGCAAACAAAGGTCGTGTCTGCGCATGCATTTAGTTGTGCCTAAATTTTTAATGCGTATTAGCTTAATGTGCATTAAGGCGCTCAAGATTTCCATTTTTTCATCTCTAAAAACAGCATGTCCAGAAATGCAAATGTTCCTCTGATAATTTACATGTGGGCCTCGGCACATTATGATTTGTTGGTGATACTCATCTTACAAATGTAACATCTGCCAGGGCCCATACTGGCTTGCTGTCAGTATTTCCTGATATACTGTTGAGTTTTCTTTGGAGGCTTATGCAATTTTTATGTGTGTAACCTGAGTGGTACGTCCTCTCCAATTGAAAGGATCAGAGCAGGTGCCTGAGCATTGTGGGAGGTGTAGAGACCCTCCTTCCCCTCCCTCTCCTTACTTTGTTTCCCTGCAAGCCCAGCTTCAAAACTTGAAACGTTTCAAAACTTTTGAAACGCTTCAACTGCCCTTGTTTAATTTTTGAGGCTGTTTTGAAGCCTTTTGTTTTCTTTCAATTTCTCTGTTTTGAGCTTGAAATGAGTCCAAAACAGCCTCAAAATGAAATACCCAATGACAATTTGCACAGCCCTAGTGCCTGGCATGATTGCAGGAATTGTGCTGGGTACCTGATGCTGCCACCTGCAATTTTCCCGTGCTCCATGGGGCTTTGGGGCTTGATCCTTCCTTCTATGGAGTGCTCCTTTCCCTACTGCACAGTGCAGGCCTGTGGGCACCTGCTGCCAGGCAGCTGGTATTCCCTAGAGCTCAAGGGGCCCAATCCTTCCTTCATTGGAGCATTCATTGTATAAAGATCAAAAAATACCAAGCTACAAACACTCCCTTCCCCTCTCCTCCCTGGCTCTCTCAGTTCAGAGAAGCCAAGCATGTTTGAGTTCCAGCTCAGCTCCCTGCAAGGGGGGATTCAAAGCAGCCTGAGATGCTGGCAGATAGTGACCTAACCTGAGTTGGTACAGGATCTGGTACAGAAGTTTGATAGACTATTCTAACCTAAATTGTTTAAGTCTGATACAGGTGAGACTACATCCATACAGGTCTATCTTAGACTGGGTTACAATGATTTAAAAATGGTGGATTTGTCCTGAACTTCAGTTCAGTCATGAGCATAGTTTTGTTTCTGATCACTTATACCAGTATAAGTGTAATGTCTGTTCCTAGCCTATAAGTCTTATACCACATGGCTTAGGGTTTTCAATCTGAAGAATCAAGACTGATGTAGAGAAGGATTGATACAAGATACCTGTTGTAAAAATGTTGCAATTTTTGGTGGTGTCCCATTACCTGAATCAATCAGGTGTTGTAGTGGACTGTAAAACAGGAGTCGCATCTTGTAAGGTGCTGATTATTAACTGAGCAGATGCAACTCTTAATGTCTTTGGTCACATGTAGATGAAATGAGGGGCATGTGTGCACCACATTTTAAAGTGGGTTAAGTGCTTTTGCATCGCTTTAATGGTGTTGATGTTTGCACGTGCTGGTGGTGTATTGCACACTAATTTCAGCATGGCAGCATAATGTACCTTAAATGACTTTGGGGTGCAGCAAACACCTAAAGGAGATTGCTGTGACTGTAGGGCAGCAAACTCAAACTAAGCCAGCTAAGCAGCTACTGCTGCTAAGCAAAGCACCAGGCTCTGTGCAGCTTAGGGACTGTTGCTTGCAGCTCGCGCAGGCAGCCTGGCAGCAGCCTGGGAAGACAGGCTTCACTGAAGGAAAAAAAAAATAGCAGTGAGCCTGATTTTTTTTTTTTTTTTTTTTTTTCCCCCCCTCTGGAACCTACCTGCCTGCATGAGCTGTGCAGGGACCCAGTCCTACCCTCCATGGCTGCGGTATCCCCTGGGACAACCCGAGGTGGGTGCCTGTGGGTAGGTGCCAGTGGGGTGGGGGAGGGGAGCACCACTGCTATGGAGAGAAGCACCAGCCCTCCCCCTCCCACAGCCCAGGGACTATTCTGCCCACCAGCAGCTTGCCCTTCCCTCCCCACCACTGGAGAGACAGGTAAGACATGGGTGTACATGACACAGGGGTTTGCCCTAAACTGAAGCAGTGTTTCTAAAAACCCACCACCTCAATTTAGGGCCCCTGTTTCATCTACACATGCCCTTTGTTGCATGTATATTTTCAGGTAATCCAGTTGTATAGAACTAAGTTTTAGAAACAGGAAAGTATTTTAAGTTTAGAAAGTCTAAGAAACTTCTTAGACTAATATAAGCTTCGGCATAGAGGGAAAAAAAATTGTCTTCTCTTTTTGAAAGGTATGTTTATTCTGGTTGAATTTGTTTGAGGCAGGGGTGGGGAAACACTGTCTCTTTTGATTGGTTCATTGCATTGACTTGATAGGGACTTGCTTAAAACTTCCAAATACCCTTCCATTTGACAATTCAACTCTTAAAGGTAAACAGATCTTTTTAGTTTTTCACATTAAGGAACAAATAGTACTAGCAAGGACAGACAATGATAGTATTTTTCTAAGCCTTTAAGCATATACTACTAAGTGTTTGTCAAGAATAGAGAGGCCATTGTTGCTTGTGTGGACCATATGGTTAGCCCAGTTTGTCATTCTGTGTTTATAGGCAAATTAAAAAAAATCAAAAGTATCTTCATAGCCCTGAGGTCTTGATTGTTTCTTAACAATCTAACAAAAAAACCCAAAACAGATGCAAAGTAAGTAATAAGATAAGCTTGGGTGTCTCATATCCAGACATACAAGCTAATACTTCTTGTTAAACGCAAAGTCAAACTAAAGAAGGTTAATTTGTATTTGCTCAAATGCATCCCTTTTTCTCTGCTTTGCACTTCCAGTTACCAGGAGCAACAGATTATTTTGTGTGCTTGCCTGCACACTTGTCTACAGTCGCTGCACTTTGAGGATATTCATTGATATAGTATCTGGATAACAAATACAGTAACTAAAATGCAGAGACTCTATATTGAACTTTACAGTGAATTCTTCTTTTTTAGCTGTTTTTCTGCTGGTAGCTATGGTGGTAATTTTGTTTTCCTGGGTATGAACATTGTGTTTCTTCAGAAAAATTTGTGTAAAAAAAGGTGAATCTTGAAAAGTTATCTGAGAATGGACAACATAGGCTCAATCTTTTCTCTTCTTATAGGTCCTGTACAATCAACAGATCTTGATCAAGGTTTCCTCATTTGGGAGTTGCTAATTGCATTTTCTTGCATCCAGTTACATAAAGAATGAATTTGACTCAACACAAACTAAAGATCTAATCCACAAAAATTTACCTTCATCAATCATCTCATTCATTCTTTAAAGAACCTAATAGGTGGGCTCTGAAATATGCCTTTCAAATGCATATTTATAAGTACACAGATGAACAATTGTTATAACAATTTCCCGATACGTCAATCCAGAGACCAGTAGCAATGTCTCCTCAAAGGCGTGATCTCTAGAAAGCCTTTCTCTGAATGAAACATGTTTCAAGAGGCACTGATCCTTATTAAAATAGGGGCTTTCACAGCCTCCTGCTAAACAGGGGGTTCAACTCCATTCTCTTAATATTGGGACTGGCTTCTTCCTTGGTCTGACAAGACTCCAATTTGTGGACTTCCAGCATGTATTGCGATATTGCAAAATACTTTGGCTTTACGAAGATAGAAATACATGTTGAGTCTCAGAGCCTTTTCCTTTTTCCATCAGGTATTGCATTAGCAGATGAAATACCTGTAATAACAGGCAATGATAATCCTAATTTCAGATAGTAAAAAAAATCAACATTTTACTGGTAGCCACACTTTAAAAATATGCTTCACACACAAAGACAGACTTAAAATTTTGCTCTGAAGCCACTGCTGCTGATAATCCCAACATCTTTCACATTTTCTTCCCTGTTTTGGTTGATGATTTTTCCTTTACTGTGTATTTCATTCTCTTCAAGCAGTTTTTGCTTTTTTTAAATATAAAGCTTCCAATTTACTCCCAGTCTGTCTATTATAAGCAATTAATTATTAAACTACTTCAAAATTAAGTTATTCCAGTATCTTGGGGATTTACTAGCTGGGGCTTGCTTAACTCTTTCCTTACATATTTATTATCTACAATACAGTCCCCTGGGATTCTCTTTATAATTCTTCTGTAGTGCTAATTGCTACCAGTGGAGGATACTTAAATGCTAAGCTATTTTCAGCTGATCTCCATCTAGTTCATTAATGAACTTGTAGAATAAACTACAAAACTAAGAGAAGGGTGGTATATTAGGTGGGTATTTCAGTAGAGATAAGGAAGTATTAGTATCATCAGGGCCATCAGTGTGGGGGGGGGCCTGAATTGGGGTGACTGCCCCAGGCCTGCATTTTGGGGGACCCTGTGGAGCTAGGCAGAGCAGCTGCTGGTGGCTTCATGTCTGGCTGCTTGCTACCCCCACCCCTCGACTGCTGCTGCTGCTGACGGCAGCGGCAGCTTCTTCACATCCAGAGCTTGTGGGATGGGGCAGGGGTGGGGCACTGCACAGGCTGATTTGCCTTGGGACCTGCACCCTGCTTGGGTTGGCTTTGAGTACCATTGTACAAGATGCTAGTAAGACCCCCATTTAGAGCATTGTTGAGTTCCAGTTGCTGATGTTCAGAAAAGAAAAACTGGAACAGATAGCAAGAAAGCCTACTAAGATGACTAGGAGAGCAAAAAACATACCCTATGAAAGGAGATTAAAATAGCTTGGCTTTTTTAGCTTTGCAGAAGAAGGTTGAGGTGCAAACAGAAGTGACAACTTTCACCTGGTCTGGCCAGAGAGCAGTTTATAGCTGTGAACAATCACAAGTGCATGGCTGCAAACAGCTTCAAAAATGGCTGATCAGGTGAAAATATGATTGCATCAGGTATCAAATAAGGACATTTCAATATGTAACATCTTTTGTAACTTGTGTCTGCGGGGCTTTCAGCCAATTGCTATTTTCAGAATGGGAGGTGAACCAAGAGTGAATTCTGTTTGTCTGGGGTAACGCTGTAACTCAGAACGCTTTTCAGAAATGGTTCTGAGTTATAGCTGGGAGGTGCACTTCTGTCTGTACCCCAAATGGTTCTTTGTTATATCTGCATGCATATGGAGGTGTCAGTGAATGCTGAAGTGACCTGGGAAGCAGCTATGCTTGGGGAAACATCAGTGGCTACACTTGCAGTGGCACAGTGGCGCATAGCACAGCCATGCTATTCAGGGCCTTCCATCCCAAGATCAGCACCTGGAGCTGGCACATTCCTAAGAAGGGAAAAGAGCTATGTAAATTCATAGAAATCTTAGAAACCACAGACAAGGCCTGGAAAGTTCTGCAGGGCTGGAAGGGACCTCTACTCTGATTATCTGCTCAAGGCAGGATCATCTTTGTCTAAACCATTCCAGAGCAATGTTTAGCTCACCTGCTCTTAAATACTTCCAAGGATAGAGATTCCACAGCTTCTCTCGGTTGTATGTTTCAATGCTTGCCAAGAAATGGAAGGTTTCCAGAAATCAGTGAAGTTTTGGAATGGTTTCTGAAAGAAAAAAGAGAGGAAATAAGATGAATTACTTCACGGTGGAAATCAATAAGTGTATAAGGAGTATAGTATGAGAGTATAGGTATAATATCATGTGTGAATTATACATGTATTTGTTATCCCCAAGGAGGGTTGAAAAGGAAACTGTCTGGGAGGTATAGACTTCATAGATTTCATAGACATTAGGCCTGGAAGGGACCTCGGGAGATCAAGTCCAGCCCCCTGCCCAAAGGGCAGGAAGTCAGCTGGGGTTAATTAAAAGTAACTAACTTTGCTAATGCTTAAGTAAGCAGATTCTTAACAAAAGCACATGTGTTTGGTAAAAATGGGATACAGACCAACAGTTATCATTAGGGGACAAAGCAGAAGTACAGCCTTGGAGATGCAGCAAGAAAACCAGAAAGAGCCAGTGAATAACCACAACTGACTGAGAGAAGACGGGTCAGAGTCTTATGCACGTACAGAGAGGCATGTAACGAATGAAATGCATAGGCAATACCATGCTAAGGAAGCAAACAGTAAACAGCAGAGCTTGAGATGGGAGGAGAAATGGGTGGAACCAAGGGAAGGGCACGGGCGGAGTGAGTGTTAATGAGTATGAACCAAGGTGTATAAATGTGGGAAAAAAACTATTGTTCGGGGCAGGTCCCCAGTTTATTGGTTTTTTGGGACCTGGCCCGAAGTTGTCTCCGTTCTGAATAAAGCTGTTGCGATCAATGTGTGCTGGTGTTCGCTCCAGGCTTGCTCTGGCGAACAGGATCCATGGGCAATTGGATCATCATCTCCCTAGTCATTGGGCCCCTTATGGAGTTGGGGTCTAACAGTTACCATAGGATGTTGCAATTTTAACTTATTTATAGATTCAGCTTGATCATTAGGTTAATGTAGGCCACAGAAATACAGGGAGTTTTAAGTGATACATGGCAACCAGGTAAGATTGATTTTGTGGAACCTGAAAATTGCCTATACAAGAGGTTGAAGGTCAGTATCCAGAGACCTAACTTCAGGTCTCTGGAGGCCTAGTCTGTCAGTGGGTTGGATACCATATGTACTTTCTCCAGCCAGTGTTTTCCCTGTGGGCATTTTGCTGTCATTTGGTCATATATTTGCAAAGGTTTTTACAGTTTGCATTATTGCTACCTCAAGCACTAGCAACTTAAGTTCCAACATATTTGGACTTGAGGAGGTAAGGCAACTGTTCCCAATTCCATAATCACCATGCAACCCTACAAATTACCTGTAGCCTAATTTCTATATCTTCCCCCTGTAAGGTTTTTTGAGGAGAAGATTATGGTGGTAGATGCTCTATCCTACTACCCATGGTGTTATGGTTTAAATATAGCATGCTGTATGTGTGTGCAAGGGGTCGACTTACACCTTGCAGTCCCTTCCAACCCTATGATTCTGTTTACCTCAGAAGAGTTTCTCTATAATACTGTCCAACCAATCCTTAAAAGTGGAGGGGATAATCAGGGGCAGTTTTATAGCTATGTTAGCAATAGTATCATTAAGAGATGCTTTCTTTCTGTCTTTGATTTCTCAATGCTCACAACAGAATACTATCTAATAGCTGGTCACCTGCTAATGCTACTCTATGCTTACTTTAGGCTTAGTGCTCTGGGGGGCCCTTGATTGAGAGTGTCTATTTTTCTATTGTCTCTTGTGTAAATATGAATTTTATTATTATTTAGTCTAAAACCATGCTATCTTTTTAAACTGCTCCTAGTGAAACAATCAGCCTGTAGTTATTCTGTACTAAGCAGCAAATAGAGATGCTCAAATGAAGAGTCAATAGGCATGTGCTCTTTAATACACATTAGATTGTTTTAATGTGCATTAAAACATCACAAAAAACCCGTGAGCTTGTGCTACTGAGCATTAAAATAGGCTACTGCACTTTTTTCTAGTATATCACAATGGAGGTACTAAATTTAATGCACAGTAACAAAAGTGCATTAATGAATGTGTAGATGTGCCCAATATGACTGATTTATTGTAATCCCTTCCCTTACAGCACACCACAGTTACCTGCTTGATTTATGTAAAAACATACATCAGTATATAATACTCTTATTTCAGTAGGGTGTTTTCAAAGGGTAAGAAACAGACAGTCCCATCTGAGAGGAAATAATAACATTTTGTCCTTATGAGAAACAGCACAGTTCAAAAACTGTTTCCCTGTGTGTTTAGAAAATGGACCCGATATTGCCAACATGGCATCTTAGAGCATAGAGTCTCTGAAGAAAACTCAGAGGTTACATAGAAATGTTTTTTCCCCATTTTTGGCAGAGTGATAGCATCCAGCAAAGGAAAGGCAATAAGCCTAATACTTCTTAGAAACAGTTCAATCAGAGTGAAACTATAAGTACAAAATCATTCCCAGTAAGGACAACCTTACTTTTACTAATTCAGTCAATGCTGGTAGATCTACTAGGGTGGTTATTATAACTAATCCAGTGTGTTATTACTAGGCTTGGGTAACTTTGTGTCATAGAGCATTTTGAACACTGGAAGCTCTGCCCAGCGGTAGGACAGAATGCATGGCAGATTGATCCCAAACTGAAACTCTGCAAGTCTGGGTTGCTGAGTAACCACGCAGACAGGAATCCATAAGGAAGCTGCTTTTCCAGGTAAACAAGAACAAGATTGAATCACAAAATGTTTCATTTCTGACAGGCAGTGTTGTTTTGCAATGTCTGTGACTAGATTTATTATTCAATCATTTTTTTTTCTGTTACAATGTGTGACTGGCAAAGGGATTTTCAACTTATTTGCCCTGTTCATTATACTTCAAAATGTTTTTCCATTCTGACTGAGGGTATATGTTGAGTGAGGTATGCCTGGCTGCCTAAGAGACACAAAGACATTGTCTTACCCTATATTACACAGTTTCTGGTCCTGTGACATCGTAGATGTAATAGCCTGGATTTTTCCATCCCACACACAAACTATTCCTTGCAAACACTTCCCAATACCTGCCTTTGCCCTTCTCTAAATCTTTCTCTGCTCCAGAACTCTGAAAACTTTAAGAGGTCATGCCAGGGACCAGCAGTTGGTTGATCTTTAGTCCTTTTTACTGTTTAAGGGAATAATCATGTTATTATGGTGGTCATTAATTTGACCAAGGGGTGAACACATGAAACACAGTTTGCAAAAGTGGGGGCTTCAGGTCCACTCATGGACCTCATTTTGAAAACAAACAGTCACAGCTTCTACTGAACTCATAACTTCTGAAAATCAGACCAAACTCATACATACGGATTTAGGTGCCTAATTGCAGGGATGCTGTGACAAACTTATCTGATGCGACCCTTGGGCGTAGAAACAATTAAGTAGACAGTAGATGTAGCAAGGTGGTTGTGTCTCTCTATATGGCATTGCTGAGACTGACATTGCATGCTGCATAGGATTTTGATGTCCACTTTTGAAAGAGGAAGTTGAAATATTAGAGATGCTGTATAGAAGAAGCACAGAAATAATACAAGAGCTGGAGAAAAAGTTTTATGTTTAGAGACTTGAAGTTCTTGATCTTTTTTAATTCAGTGGGAAAAAAAAAAAAGACTGAGAGGTCAGTTTATTACAGTGCATAAGAACTTTCATGGGAAGAAAATACCACATACGAAAGGGCTCTTTAATCTAGTAAGGAAAAGCTTAACAAGAACCAATGGCTGAAAACTGAAACCAAACAACTCAAATTATAAATGAACACAGTTTTAGCATGGCAATGTGAGGGTGGTTAACCATTTGAACAAACTATCAAAGGAAGTGGTTGATTTTTCCATTTTTGTTGTCCTTGGATCAAGACCAGATGTGTTTCTGGAAGGTATGCTTTAGTCAAGCAGAGCTGAATACAAGGGCAATTAGGTGCAATTTAGTGGTCTGTGATATGAACACTGGATGATCTAATTGTCCTTTTGGCCTTATAACCTATGAATCTATATTTAGTCACCTAAGTGGCCTGATTTTCTAAGTGTTGAACACAAACAGCTCCTTTGAGTTCAAAGGGCCAACTTTCATAAGTGTCGGCTAGTCTATGAGTACAGCGCTGCTAAATCCAGCCTTTGTCTTCTTGTAATCTATGCTAACAGCTGAGATTTTCCATGAATTTTCAGGATTTAGGCTCCCAGATTCCAATGAAATCCAATACCTATTTTGCCTGTGACTCCTTTAGGCTTCATTGAAAATATCACCTGTAATACTGTGCAGCAATCTTTTGTTAGCTAACAAAGTCAAAGGGGATGCATATCCTCGTAACCAAATATCCTGTTACACTAATGCATATCTCTGTTCACCAAATATCCCATTACACTAATAAAGGAACAAAGAATGATTGAACTATAAGTCAGCAGTATTCTATGGTTGCAAAAAAAAATAAAATAAGCAAAAGCATATAGGGGCATATTACTAAATGTAATACACCAGTCATGGGAAATTATTCCTCTACTATATTCAGCATTTGCCTGGAGTATTCAGTCTAATTCTGGGCATTGCACTTCAGGAAAGACGTAGATGAATTCAAATGAGTCAAATGGAAAGGAACAGAAATAACTAAAGATCTACAAAATGGTATACAAGAAAAAGTTGAAAGGATCAGGATTATTTAGTCTGGAGTAAAGAAGACAGAAGAAGGATTTGATCCCAGTTTTCAAATACAGAAATGGTTGTTATACAGAGTGTAGTTAGTTTCTGTCTCAGAGACAGGACCTGAAGTAATGGCTTGAAACTGCAACAAGAGAAATGTGGTTGAATATGAAAACAGAACTTTCTAACTGTGGGATCTCTATCATTGAAAAATGGTAAGTGTAGTTTAAATAAGAACTTGACTGGGATGGTTTTAGATAGGGTTGTTCTTGCTTTGAGCAGGGGGCTGGGTTAGCTGATGTCCTGAGATCCCTTCCAACCCTATTTTCTATAATTCTATAGACGTGCTTTTTAAAACTTATATTAGGGTGCAGTACATAGATCTGCGTAGTAAACATAAGTTAAATGTGCAGTATAGACTCAGTTATCATTTTTAGAACTGATTGGTAAATGGAAGGAAATCATTAATGTTCCCATGTTTTAATCAAAAGTAAAATAAATAAAAATCAGAAACAGAACAAGCACAAACAAAAAAGAAGCTTCATTGAAGGCTACTTCATCTAAGGCTGAAAGAAATGATTGCTTGAGAATGCAGTTTATATCATAACGCTGGCACCAGCAAGAATGCTGCTCTTAGCTGCAGAAAAATATTCTCCCCTGAGTGAAGAGAAATTGGACTTTTTTTTCATCTATCCATATATCTGTTGCAGCACATTCCTGCACTCTGATTTCTTCAAGAAGTTCAGTAGAAAACCTGAGTATATACCATTCTTTCTCCTCTTTAGTTTTTCCAGTCTACTTACTTTTTCATTTGTTCTTTTTCTAATTAGGAAAGGGATTCTTCTTCTCCCTTCCCTTATATCTTGGAAAGAACTAAGAAAATGCCTGTTTATTTCTGTAGCGCTAATCCTTTTTTCATATGGTTGTGTACAAAGCTCAAAACGATGAGAGCATCAGCATGCAGTCCCTGAATAGATTTATTTTGACAAGCTCCCAAGAGACACAACAGGGAAATTACCATATTCCTCTTTCTCGTCTGTGATGAATTTCCAATTTTAACCCTCCCCAGCGTCATTTCTTAATTTCCAGTGGTAAAACTTCTATCATTTTTATTTATTTATTTTTGTGACAAGTATCCATATTTCTTCTTTAGGGCTTATGGTCTTGTTGCACACTGAAAGATTAATCTAATAGTGAACATTTTTGGGAATGTTTCCTATGAACAAAGGGCTGAGTGCTTCCTGCTATACCCCTTTAGCAAGTGCTGTATTTTAGGCACACATGCTTACCTGAGGAATGACTAAAAATCGTTCTAGTTGGAAATGCTATGACTTTAGGTGGAAATGGTTTGTCTTCTGGTTAGTGGTATAGGAAAGAGGAAAGAGCTATTTTGTTGAGACAGCAGGATGCTTCCAGACAGAGATCTAGGAAGATTCTTACTTGATGAGTACAGTGAGAGAGAGACAAATTTGACTCAGGAATCAGAAGGTCCTCTTCTACATATTCATTCCAGTGCTTTGTCTTCTACTTTGAACTATAAATGGACAGAATCTAAGTATGTTCATACTTAGATATATTCCTGAAAGGCTAAAGTTGTAACTATTTCCCTTTGTGTGTCTAAACTTGGTGCTTGGCCCTGGACCTTGTGCATAGGGTTAGTTTGCAGCACTCTGTCTGGCACATGGAGCCCAGAACACAGGGGTGACATGCAGGGTCAGTCTGCACGTTAACTGCAAACTTCGAGACCTGGCCCTATGCATCAGCTCTGACATGTTGGACTGGCTGTGCCCCACTCACCTGGCCTACTTACTGGAAAGGCTGAGCACCACTGGTCTAAGGACATACCTGCATCTAAGGCTGTGGGTAGATGAAATGAGGGGCATGTGTGCACAACGCTTTAAAGCAGGCTAAATGCTTTTGCACCACTTTAATGGTGTTTGTGTTTGCACACCTCGCCAGCATATTGCGCATGAATACCAGCCACTGTAGGAAATTCAGCGGCATAATGTGTCTTAAATGACTTGGAGTGCAGCAAACTAAAACTCCTCTGAGGGACATGCAAACAGATCCACTGTGTTAACTGAGGCACCCTAGTCAGCAAGGTGCACAAGGGGAAATAGAATTCCACCCTAAGGCTCAAAAATATTTGGCCTAAGGGCTTAGCTAAAGTAACCCTTAAGACTTTCTACCGTAATGTGCAACTAAAAACATCTTTAAACTACAGATTTTACAGGTGCAATTTGCAAATCCTTGATATTTGCGGGGCAAAGAGAATAATGGTTAAATAACATTTGAAGTTTTAATATCTTTCTCAAGTATTTCAAGACTAAACTTTTGCTTCAGTACAGTCTGTTATTTAATTAATTGGCAATGAATACTTCTAACCAAAGGAAGCTCAGTAACATGGGTTTTGATTGGTTTTGCAGTGCAATGTATAAACTATAAAAGAGTTGTAATATGACCTTGTTTTCTGCTTTCTTGCTCTTAACAGGCAGTAATAAAAGGAGACTTTAGTTTACTACATGGATAGAGCTGTGAGTCATGTCTTGGGCTATATCATATTCTTATTTAATTTGGTCTTTTTCTTTAGGAAAATTCTCTTAAAACTTTTCAAAGATATTAAGCTTTTATTTAACTTGGATTCCAGGAGACTAATAGCCTCTACACTATATCCCTGCTGCTTTCTGCTCCAGTTTTACACATCAGTTTTGGACATTTGATGTGAGAAGCAGGGAAAAAAGTGGGGTTATGACTACAGGTCCTTCTTACTCCTCTCTTCCTCCTGTGGGATTTTGTACACCCTTAATTCATGCAGAGGGAGCAATATGCATTTCCCCTTGCACTAGAGACAACAGTTGCACCAGATTGCACATGATCATTACAGCAGTTTTGCTTCATTTGCACATGTGACATCTCAGGTGTCTGATAGGGGTATGCACCTTGTGCTTTTCCCCTGAGTCCCAAATGTGCCTCTCGTATATGGGGCTGCAAGCTGCTTAGCAGTGGAGAACTTAATTTGGGTAACCAAACGTTACTGTTCAGACCACAAGTGTAAATCTGATGAGGCAGCACTGAAATCAGCATATTTACACCAATACTTTAAAGGTCAGAATCTGGCCTATGGAGTCTACTAATCCACATTATCCTCCTCAAGACGCATTGTTCCCAGTTGTTTCAAGGTGGTGACAAGAGGGAACAGGAAGGAATATTTTATAGTCACTGAAAACTGTTACTGATGTGGAACATTTCAAGCAAACATCACTTGGGGTCAGGCATATTAATGAAATGCAGTTGCTTCCTGATCACTGCACATCAGGAAACATGTCAAAATCTCCACCCAAATGAATAAAAATAGCAATACTCAGCACTTCTACAAAACATTACATCTGTCAATTTCAGAGGGCCAGATCCTACATTTAGGGGCCCCGACAGCTACAAGATAAGTCCTTAGCTCAAAAAGCAGTTTACTTTGACTTAATGTTCCTAGGTTCCCTATACTGTCAATGTGTATGCTTATATGCCTCTGAAAATGATCCTGCTCTAATATGACTGGGATCAGGTGCCCAAACAATCTGTTTTAAGCATCTACTAAGAGTTCTGGGAACACATATTGGAGAATATGACTCTTGCTTACTAGTTATGGGCTGTCCTGGGATTAGGGAGTCCTAGTTCCTCCTCTTGCATTTTCCATTACACACCTATTAAAATAAAAAGAGCAAAGAAAGAACCCTGGGACCCAGAAACCAGGATTTCCTCCTTAGCCAAATGACCTAAACAGAGTAATGCTGCCTCTTGATTGATTTTTGTATTCTTGACTGAGCAAAAGATCAGCTTCAACACCAAGGATAAAAAGCGGCAGGACACATGACAATGGGTTTAAGGCCCAGGAAGCAGATATAGAACAAGTTTTAGGCCAGTAGAACAAATTTATTTGATAAAGAATGATCTCTCTTTCACTGAAGGTTTTCCAGAAGAGGCTGGTAGGTATCTGTTTGGGATAGTTTAGGAATAGCAAATCCTGCATCTACACAGGGGAATGGATGAGATGATGTCTGAGGGTGCATATACATGAGTAGGGAGGCTGCTCTGATGCACTGAATTCCAGCCCATTGGAGCAGGCTGCTGGAGTGTGGCAATTACTGTGCTCCAGCAGCCTCCTGAGCCTTGTTGTATCAGTGTCCCAGTGCATCAAAGGTGACGGGGGTGCTTTTATCTAAAGCTCATTGAATGAGCTTTAAAGTGCCCCGCCACCATTTTGAAGAATGGGGATTCCAATACACAAGACACTCTGGGCACTTTAATGGAGTACCTCTCAGAGCCGCTGTAATTAAACATGTCCCCCCTACTTGTGGAGCACATGTATAAATGCCCTGGAAGTCCCTTCTACCTTATAATTCCATGACTCTGTGAAGGTACCATCATGTACTTTATTGCTCGTGTGTACGGCACTGCCTGAGGAAGAAACATGTGGGTTTGAGTCTTCCTATGCCTGACCAACCTGATTTACCTTCTGTGATGAGATTGCTTTTTCCCACATCCACAGAGCCAGCTTTGTATGTAATATATCTTGACTTTAGCAGTGCTTTTGATACCATCTCCCACAGCATTATTGTAAGCAAGCTGAGGAAATATGGGTCGGATGAATGGATGGTAAGGTGGATAGAAAGCTGGCTGGATTGTCAGGCTGAACAGGTAGTAACTGTGGCAGAATGCCGGGCTAGCAGTTCTGGCACCGTTTGGGGGAGCTCCGGGCTTTGCGAAGCTGTGCGAGCGCATGGCTTGTGGAGCGGGATTGGAGGTAGCTTTATAGCCGCCCTCGAGGTTTGCCGAGTTGGCACAAGTAAGTTGTTAGTTTTCTTTGTAATAAGTCTATAGGATGTCCGTTGGTTCACTAGGTTCCAGAGCCAGCCCTTGCGTTCTAACACTGGAACCAGTCTAATGCTAGGTGCGGCTGCCGACTCCTTAAGTCCCAGAACTGGTCAACGGCTCATTGAGATGGGATGTTAGTAGCAGAAGTTATTACAGAGTAGATATAAGGTAGAACAAAAAGGTTTTATTCACTCACTCGGCCTCACCTTCTTACGAATAAGAGGGGAGGCCGGCTGGAATGAAGTTGCAGTAAATATAAGTACAGGGAGTGTAGAAGTATACTGTCTAAGCTACGATGAGAGGCAGTCGAGAAGTGGAGTCTCCAATGTTTCTTCAGTTACAGTATGCCGGATACAAAAGGGGGTCTGTTGGCTCACGGGGTTCCAGAGCCAGCCCTTGCGTTCCAACACTGGAACCAGTGTAATGCTAGGTGTGGCTGCCGGCTCCTTAAGTCCCAGAACTGGTCAACAGCTCATAAATAGGATGTAGAGTACAAAACTTTAACATGGTGAGTCGTTGTCAATTGTTGGGTTTTCGAGGCCTTTGTCTTCGCTGGGATACGCCCAGGCGGGGAGGCTGAGAACCGGTCTGCAGGGTGATCAGGCCTAGAGAGTTTTCTAGTTGTCGTCTCTGCTGTTTCCTGCTTCTTTGCCTCTTTATAGATGTTGGTTGGACTGCCTCTATGACACTAACTATGATATAAGCTAAGCATACAGGGATAGGATAATTTCTTTTACATAATAGTTACTAGGCAGATTCTCTACATAAGTTTCGTTTCTGCAAAACTGACACTTTTTAGATAAGAAGTAAAATTTACAGAGTACGGGTGTGTGGCCTACTGCCAGCAGAGAATAGTACCAGGCACTTGTTTTGATTAACAGTGAAGACTTCAAGGCAGCAGAAAGTAGTACCAGGCACTTGTTTTGGTTAACAGTGAAGGCTTCAAGGTTACATAAATGTGAGAGTGCTGCACAGCAGTTATACAGAAAAGAGAGGAAAAAAAAAAAAAAAGTTACAGTAATCAATGGCTCTGTCTAGTTGGCAGTTGGTATCGAGTGGAGTGCCCCAAGGGTCAGTCCTGGGGCTGGTTTTGGTCAACATCTTCATTAACAATCTGGAAGAAGGCATGGAGTGGACGCTTTGCAAGTTCGTGGATGACACCAAACTGGGGGGTGTAATAGGTACGCTGGAGTGTAGGGCTAGGATTCAGAGTCACCTAGACAAATTGGAGGATTGGACCAAAAGAAATGTGATGAGGTTCAGTAAGGATAAGTACCAAGTTCTGCACTTAGGATGGAAGACTCCCATGCACTGCTTGAGTCTGGGGACTGACTGGCTAAGCAGCAGCTCTACAGAAAAAGACCTGGGGGTTACAGTGGACAATAAGATGGATGAGCCAGCAGTGTGCCCTTGTTGCCAAGAAGGCTAACAGTATACTGGGCTGCATTAGTAGGAGTGTTGGCAGCAGACTGAGGGAAATAATTATTCTGCTCTATTCTGCATGGATGAGGCCATATCTGGAGTACTGTGTTCAGGTTTGGGCCCCCCACTACAGAAAGCTGTGGACAAATTGGAGAGAGTCCAGCAGAAGGCAACAAAAAAGGTGAGGGGGATGGAGGACATGACTTATGAAAAGAGACTGAGGGATACTGGGTTTATTTAGTCTTCAGAAGAGAAGACAGAGGGGCTTTGATAACAGTCTTTAACTACCTGAAGGTGGTTTCAGAGAGGATGGAACTAGACTGTTCTCAGTGGTCTCAGATGACAGAACGAGGAGCAACAGTCTCAAATTGCAGTAAGGGAGGTTTAGGTTAGATATTAGGAAAAACTTTCATACCTGGGGGAGGGGGATGTTAAAGCACTGGAATGGGGTTACTGAGAGAGGTGGTGGAATCTCTATCTTTGGGGGATTTTTAAGGCTTGGCTCGACAAAGCCCTGGCTGGCCTGATCTAGTTGTGGATGGTCCTGCTTTGAGCAGGGGGTTGGCCTAGATGATCTCCTGAGGTCCCTTTCAACTCTAATTTTCTATGATTCTATAACCCTGTCTCCCACTTTCTTGGCAAATGCTCTAACCATTAGAATATTGGACAAAAGTGTGCACTACCTTTCTGAGGTGAACTGAATACTGTCAGTGGAAGTCAGGCATACTTGGAGCATGCTAAATGGACTCGGAGTCCCCTGGGGATTTTGGTAGCTCTCCAGCACCAAATTAAATAAAAACAGAACTTAGGTGAGGCATCTGGATAATTAAACTACATGCCTTTAAGCATAATGTATCCCTGTTGTGCTTGCTGAGAAGTCCCAGTGTAGGTAGGTAGGGGGCTTTGATCCAAAATTGAGGCACCACCCTAAATTTAAGAACCTCCTGAGTTTTCTGTCTCATGCAGCAAGGCCAAACTAAATCTTTAGTTGCAACATCCTTTTGGTGTTTTTAAGGCCAAGTTGAGGGCTCATATGTGCCACAATTTTGCCAGCATAGCTATGACAGAGCCCCTGGTAGAGACATAGTATATAATGGTAAGAAGAGTTTTTCTATAACTTTTATTATGCCAGCTCTTTAGACTAGGTTGTCAGAAGCCCTTTTTTGTTACCATAGCTGTGTCCAGACGGGGGGCTTTGTGGATAGAGCTGGGTTTATGATCTTTTCAAGAAAACACCTTATAATGTTGCCCATGTTACGGATAGGCACCAAAAACTTGGAGTAAATGATCTGTGACGAGCGGGTTGGACAGAAAGAAAAGCCCATGTCTCCTATTGCTTGTAATCTCTTTACTAGAAACTGTTTGCCATTTTGAATCCTTAAGCATATGTTCAGGAAGCTCTAAAATGGTTCACATATAAGAACAGTGCAAACATGTTCACACACATTTATGAAACAGTGAAAAAATCTGGCATATATGCAAGTGAAAACTGCCTTTGTATTCAGAGCAATCTTTCTTCACTGTTCAGGAAAGTGACATGAGGCACAGGTTTAAAGAAAACTGTAAAACTCACTCCCACCCTCTCCCTTGACATCTATTTTTGCAACAGTTTGGATTCATGATTTTTACTGGTCTCCAAATAAACTGAAACTGAAATGCGTAACAGAGATCAACAAACACTGGCAGCGTAATAGAGAAAATGCTGACTGAATCTTTATACTGTGGCAGAGCTTCTCATCCTGGAGGTCATGACTCCAAAAAGATCATGAAGAGGTGCCAAGGAATTGCATAAAGCTGTCCTTTTCCTGCTGTTAAATTAGGCCAGCATCCTAGCTAGATTTAAGCAAGTCTTGAACAAGGAGAAGGGGACTGGTACTGAGAGAGGTTGACACTCACTGCACTATGGTACTGTGTAAAACAGCAAAGAGTAGAAGTACTGGGAGGCAGCCTGATAAATAGTGAATGAAATAACATAGCAGAATGAAACATTTGCCTTGGATTCAATGGTATATCTCTTGTATGGCATTCTAATAGATAATGTTGAACAAACAGAAAACAATAGGAATCAGACAACATTCCAGTGATATGGGAATGTATTTCAGTAGTGTCTGCTAGCAGTGAAATATACTGAGAAATACAGCAAGTGGGGTTTTTCCCCCACAAAAAAAAAAGAATCCCTGCATACATGACTATAAAATTGACTATTCCTTTTGGTATATTCCTTATGGCTAACAAATACTTCAGCATGAACTTAGCTATGTAATGGAGTTTGCATATATTCACAATTTCATTGAAATCAATAGGATCACTCCTATGTGTAAAGATGTTTACGTCCATCAGGCTAGGGACAGAAATTATACATAAACTGGCATAAGTGATTGGAAGCCATTTCAAATCGGTAACGCAACAGAAGTTCAGTGCACGTAAACCACTTTCAAAATGGCTGAAAACAGTTTAAGGTAAATCTGGATGGATGCAGCATCAGACTTAAGTGATTTTAGGTTAAACTGGTTTATTGAGCTTCTATCCCAGATCCCCTCCAGATTCAAGTTAACTCGTAATCCACCAGCATCCCAGGATGGTTTGCACCTTCTCACACAACCCTCCCCCTTCTCGCAGGATGGATGGGCTAGCCTTGCCCCAGCTGTCTGTTCCAGCAGAGCAGGGAGGCATGCTTTAGCACACCACCCCCTCTACCAAGCTTCTGGCCCAGGATACTGCAGACATGTGGATGCGTTTCTGGAATCAAAAGTGAATGTCTGTTCACTTGCTTATTGATTCAATCCACACATCTTAAATTAACCTGTGAAGATTGAATCAATTCAGACTTAGGGTTTTTATCTGTGTATATCTAGCTTAAATGTCTAAAGAGCTGGTGCCTGTGAAATCAGTGGGAGATTGGCTTCAATGGGTTTTGGATCAGTCTGTGTGGCCCTGATCTAGCTAATCACTTAAACATGTACTTAAATTAGGAACATAAGTAGATCCCAAGATTAGAGGTGGATACATGTGTGAATGCTTCAGTGGATCAGGGCCTTACAATGTAAGACTAGCTTACTAGTTTTATCAGAATTCACTTATATCTTTGGTCATATTTATCAATAAATAATTGCCATTTAAACAAAACTGAACAAAGAAAAACATCTTTTCTTGTTAGTTAATAATGTTGAGCCAGGTAAATGTCCTAAGTATTTGTCCATCTAGTGATCTGCATGAGAGCTATTACTCCAAGGCAGCCAGCCTCAATTGATAGTTTTTAAAAGTTCTCCTATGATCCCTGTTTCACTTGTGTGAAACAAAAGCAGGAGGACAAGTAATGGAACAGTTTTCACTCATGTAAAATGACTGCCTGTCAAAGTTCATCATTTGATTCCTAGACATTAGGGTTGGAAGTTACCTCAGAAGATCGAGTCCAGCCCCCAGCCCCAGGGGCAGGAAATCAGCTAGGGTCAAAGGATCCCAGCAAAATAAGCATCCAGACATTTCTTAAAAGAGTCCAGAGGAGATGCTTGCACCACCTCTGGAGGCAGTCTCTTTCAGGCCATGGGGGCTTGGACAGTAAAGTTTTTCCTTACGTCCAACCTAAAAGGGTCTTGGAGGAGTTTGTGACTGTTGGACCTGGTCGTCCCTGGCATTCCCCCAGATCCTGATGCGCACCCCTTAGATACTTATAGGCTGCCACCAGGTCACTCCTGAGCCTGCACTTTTTCAGGCTGAAGAGCCCCATGGCGTTGAGCCCTTCTTCATAAGGCCTGCTCTCTTGCCCTCTGATCATGCGCGTGGCCATCCTCTGGACTCTTTCTAGCTTTTCCACATCCTTCTAAAATTGTGGAGCCCAGAATTGGATGCAATACTCTGGCTGCAGCCTCACCAAGGTCGAGTACAGTGGGAGGATGACATTCTGAGATTTGCTTGAGAAGCATCTATGGATGCAAGCTACACTTTTGCTCACTTTACCAGCTGTGACATTGCACTGGTGGCTCATGTTCATCTTGTGGTCAATCATGACCCCCAATTCCCTTTCAGCCATGGTGCTAGTGAGTGTAGCACTGCCAAGCTTAGAAGCATGATGTGGGTTTTTTCCCTCAAGGTGGAGTACCTTGCATTTTTCCATATTGAAATGTCATCAGGTTTTTATCTGCCCACTTTCCAAGCCTGTCAAGGTCGATTCAAGGCTACTTCACTTTTCCCCTTTTATGGATGCAGTGAGTAAAATACTAAGCCTATGAACATTGTAGATAGCAAGAGCTCTTTCTGGGAAAAAAAAAAAAAAGCATTTTTTTCAAAGTTGCACATATGTAAAATAATATTTTTGTCTACTATAACATCTGGGAAAAGAAATGCTATTGAGTTGAAATCTTGTAGGCTACTGTTTCAACCTGATGCAAATTATTTCAGATGCTCCAAAGTTATTGAGGCTCAAAAATGGGTTTTATAATGGAAAAGCTGGCAGACCCTTAACTTAAGCACTGCAAACAAGCTGTTCTAAGTTTAGAAGAGAGGAAGCATTCTAAAAATTCATTGGAAAGCAACTTTTGCAACTTTGAAAGTATAGCAACTGTGGAAGATTTTCAACTCCACTGGCAGGCTTATATCTAATTAATTAGTTACATCTGGTTGTCAATTAACCATTCAGAGAACTGGCTTTGAAGAAGAATCTAGTTCAAGAAGATATTGAGGAAATACATTAAGTGAGGTGAAAAGTGTATGAGACAGTTTGAGGAAGCAAGAATCAGTTCTCTCTAGTATATTTCCTTTTAGGATAAACAGATAATACATGAGTTAAAGGTAATTTTACTAACTGCAATGACTAAAAAATGGAAAAGTTTTAAGTTCTTACACCACAGACAGAAAAAGTAAATTAAAATTGTAAAACTATGGCTTTTGCCACATGGATTTTTTTTCAAATTGAGGGATCAAACTAAGTATTAGATTGAAGCAATTCACAAAGAATGATCTGTCCGATAAATTAAGCCTCTTTTTCCTGTTTAAATCATCATTTATGATTTTGTTAAATGTATTCTATATTCAGAACTATTTTATGATGCATTGTGACTCTTTAATCTTTCTGGAGTAAGCTCTGGCTGCTTTTACCTAATGCAAATCTTTTACTATATAGTTTGTGTTAGACAACTTCGATTTGTTAGTAAGTCTTGTGGTATTGTTTATGCTTTCTTCTGGAAGCATTCACTTGATAGTTGGTATTCACTTCTGGATAAAATTTGGTTTGTCCAAAAATACAACTGTGTGACTTTGTAGGTGTGATTTTGTGTTTGCACAAGTTAGATTCAACTGCACAAACTCCAGTCACTATAGTGGGCCCTTTTTCAAGTGTTGCCTCTGGCCTCAGATGCAAGTTTAGCATCTTGGTACTAATCTCTAAAGTAATTGTTGGATCAAGCCCCAGCTTCATTAAAGACTGAATTTCATTCAGTGAAGCACTGAGACAGCTGTGTTTCTCTGTGACAATGCAGATCACAAACCCCAGGGCAAAATGAATGAAACCTGCATACAAATCAGTCTTGATTAAGCAGGGACTAGATAGACAATGAACATTCAGAAGAGTATAGGAAATTCAGAATCTGACTATTTTTAAGAGATGCTGCAAAATCTTTTTTTTTAATTCTTGTAGTCACAGTTCCTTGTAAGCCTTATAACATATTAGGTTTGATGGTTAAGACATGATAATTTCTATAGTCCCACAAAGAAGTATTGCTAGCAGAACATCTGGCCACCTTTTGTCTTCCCTGCCAGGATGACCAGGTACTCCAAATTAGGTTAGAACCATAGCAAAGAGTAACTGCTCTGTCTTACCTGCTCTGTCACTATGCCTTGTTTCTTTTATAGGCTGGCTATTTACCTTAGAGTGGCTAACCATTCCCAGGCTTTAGAGATGCAGGAGTTTACCAAGGACTCACTTAAATACACAGATGTGTTTCAATACCTCTGTTAACAAAGACAGAACAGTAGTGAATGTTTGTTTCAAAGAGAATAGAATGTGATAATACACAGCACTTTACACAGGAACCCAAACTATCTTGACATCTAGGATTATCTAGTTCTAGGTTAGAGTCCTAGGTTTCCTTTTTTGGTTTCATGATTAATAGTAGCCCCCACCTGTACTGTTCCTTGCACAGTAAGGGACAGGGGTTGTAAGAGATGCTTCTCAGCCCCAGGTTGAGGTTGCTTTTCAGCCTGCTGTACCTGTTCAGTAGTGGTATCTTTCCCCTCCAGGCACCCCCCCTTAGAGCGCCATTCCCATCTTTCAATGCAAGGAGAACCTTAAATAGGATGTTAAGAGGAGAAATTTGTTGCGGGCTGTCTAACTAGTCATCAGTTGAGCAGAAAAACTGGCACAAGGGGGATGCACAACAGCATTTTCCCATCTATGGGTTTCAAGCAAAAGTTTTCTATAAGAATGCTCTTAGTCACAGGTAGAGGAAACTTTGAGACATAGGGCAATATTCTAATGGATCCAGTCTCTCATGTTAAGTAGGTCTGCAGAGGATAGAATAATATTTTTACTGATTTCAGCAGCTCTGCATATCTGCTCTTTAGATAGAATTTGCTTAAGATTATACATTTCTCTAGACGCACATCAACTATCTGTAATAGCTGCGTGACAAATATCATGCATATTCAATATCCATAGCTATTGAACATATGTGAAATGTGTCTTCATGCATGGATTACAATATTGTTTAAAAGAGTTTTCTTATAGTCTTGAAATTTAAAATGCTCCTTTGACTAGTAGTCAGGAATTCCTGGAGGATGCAGTTACAGTTTTCTCCTAGTGCTTCCAGTTATCAGTAAAAAACAGCTGGGGAGTTATTTTCCTGAGACATTTTTCTGAGCTGAAAAAGGTTTTATAAAATGTTTAACTAGAAAAAGATCAGCTGATTTTAAATGAAGCAGACTGCAGTGCCTTTCATTGCTCCTTCATAACTCTTTTGCTCAGCTCTGTTGGTTCCAAAACCATGACACTTTGCACCCAGTTCCAGAAATGGTTTGCAACTATTGCTGTGGCAATAGTTACCACTGCAGTCAGATACTTAGGCTATTTAATTTTCTTATTAGCATTGTTCCATTCAGCATGCCAAACCCTGACTAAGGAACGTGTCTCATTTTGAGGTATATAATGTTAGTATAGCTACATTGGTCAGGAGCTGGAAGAAGTGTGATTGCAATAGGAGTTAGATGCTTAGGCATTTTAAAAATCACATTAGGTGCCTGCTTGCAACTTTGGGTACTCAACTAACTTTCACAACCTAGCTTCATATAACTTTTGAGAAGACTGAAGCATGTCTTTACCTCAGGGGCAGCAGAGTGCTCCAGCATGGGCTGTTCTCGAGTGTATTTTGGCCATCCCTCTCAGAGACGTGCACCAGATATGAAATACATTAAGGATCCCTCTGGATCAACTTGCTGCAGCTATTCTCAAGACCTCTTTTCCAGCATGCTTAAGAGCAGCTCCCATAAGCTGTCCTTGAATTGCCTTCACCGCTGTACTTCCATGGTTACAGTCAACATGCAGGTAAGTGGGAGTATGGGAGGGAAAGTCCAGACAAGGACTGGCAATTCTTAACTTCCTAAGTGTTGCAAGACTGAAAAGTGACTGGGATTCAAAACCTGGGGCTTAACCTTTAAAAAATGTACAGGTAAAACAGCTGATTTATGAGGCAAAAAAAAAGATCTCTGGGTGGGGTTCAGGGATTCCAAAAAATGAAAAGTTTGCACAAAATCAGTGCCTATGTGCCAAAAATGGCAGCTGCACAACTGGATAATTGCCATTTGGGCACATAAAGTGAAATAGGATTTTGTCCTGGATGGCTAGCTGCTTTGCCCAGCTTGTTTAGGGTATAGAGCAGTGCCTCCCAAACTTTTCCTCAGCATGACCCTGTTTCCTCAGCATGGCCTCAGTCTTCCAATACACAGTCCCCCATCCCAGGGACCCCATATCAACTGATGTTGCGACAGTTTGGGAAATGCTGATATAGAGCTGCTTTTTTGGGTGTGTTGTTAGTGCAGCTGTTGTAGTGTTATTTATACTACTGTTCTTGCTGCAGCTAGTGTGTAGTTTTTCTAGAAGACTTTTGATGTTATAGAAAGAATGACCATAGGCATGGTTCACTGCTCAGGGACAATGAGTTTATTGTGCGCAGACATAACTTTAGAGCCAACTGCAGAAGGATCCAGTTGCCTCCTCAGGTCCTTGCTACTGGTAAAAAGAGCTGGACAGCTATTTAAAACTCTTTCAGCAACAAAAGAAACCCACCAGTGTAGCCAATGTTGTCCTAAATATGAGTTCAGTTTATGGGGAAAAAAATCCAAGAGGAATAATAAAAAATATTTGTGACTTTCTTCTGGAAAACCAGCAGATAAAAATATCGCTCCAGGATAAAATTATTTCCTTGTACTCTGTAAATTGATGGAACCATTTTAACCTTGAGCAATACTATATTGCTTTTGCCCTTCAAGCAAGCATCTATTTATATAATAGCTCATTTTCTCATTTTTACTTTCATTTTTTTGCCCTTACACAAAACCAAATGTAAAAATGAGTAAAATGAACTATTATATAAATAGGTACTTGCTTGGAGGGCAAAAGCAATATAATATTGCCCAGGGTGAAAACAGTGTATGCGCTTTTCTTGAGCAATGAAGAAAAAAATCCTCCATTTATCTGAATATTCTTCAGGTGACTGTAAAGAGCTAGATAGGCAGCCTTGAGGGCTGAAATCTCTGTTTTTTTCCACAGAATAAGCATAACACAGTTTGTGCACAGGCACAACAAGGCAAGTTTCTTGACATTGCCCCATCTCGCTGCTTCAAAAAAAAATTTTAAAAATACAGAGACGCACTTTCTAGAAATACGGTGCCAAGTATTCAGTGTTCCAAATGAAGTATTAGTAAGTGCATCTACCCATTCGCTTTATTGTGGAGTTCACTAATTAGCTATGCAGTAAAGTGTCACAGTCAACACATGCACTGGTATTAGGGTGCAGTAAATGAACTCTGCTGTAAGATAGTACTGTCAGGGACAGTACTGTCCTATGGCAGAGTAATTTACTCTTCTGAAATGCATGTGTAGATGGTGACGGGCTGGATGGGGTGCAATGGTGTTACAGAGTAGGGGCTGTCTGCCACCTAGCCCCGCACTCTTGCACTCTCCTGTCCCAGCCAGTCCCTCTGGCACTTGAGGCTGACACTTGGAGTTCGGTAATGACCCCCCAGATTCTGTATCAGCATGGGGCTACTCTGTCCTGGATCAAAGTGCTGCTGCCCCAGGCACATGTGTAGATACTGTTCCTGGGAGCAACCAACTCCAGCACAAACTGTTCCAGAGTTTATCATGTTGCCTTAATAGCACAGGTGGATATACTCAGTTAATGTTAACTTGATTTCTTCTTTGTGACATGGACACCCATTTACACAAAGATGGACCGAGACCAGCAAGTATCTCTCATGCAGGCCACTGAACAACTGATGGTAATAGATGTTTTTGGTTATGTAAAGTGATGGTTGATTTTTCTGATGACACTTGAGTGTTCCATTATATCCTTTTGTAGGTTATTTTGTCTTTGTAAGCTGATGTCAAATGGTTTCCTTACAATCACAACATCTAAGTAGACATGGAAACTGAACCAGGCTTGGAAGGGGGTGAATTTGAAACATCTTCAAAGCTCCCAAACAAATTGGTAAAGATACCATTCAGTTCTCCTTCAAGTCATTCCTCTGTGAATTTTTTATATTAGTGTGTTATCAGCATGTTTGCAGGGGCTGAAATGCAGCTGCAAATGGTAAGCAAGTACTTGCAGGCCTGTCTAGGAGGACTGGGCTATCTGAGGAGGACAGTTGGCTGGCCCAGAGGAAGTTAAAACTCCCAGTGGAGGAACCTGGTGGGACCTAGCTAAGGACAGACAGACAGACACAGCAAGGGAAAGAGTGAGTGCAAGAGCTACCAGGCTATAAGCTGAAACATTGAGCCAAGGTACTCTCTTAGGTTTTGGGAAAAGACCCAGGAGCTGCGAGGCTAGAAGCAACAGTATCCAGACAGGGAACTCACTCCAGAAAGGGAGACAGAAGACTGCAGGGATGAGAGAGCATCATAGAGCTGCAGTCATCTTCTCAGGGTCAGGGAAAGGACCCTAGAGCATGAGCTAACCCCTTATGGATTATGTTTACGTTTTATGCTGTTGCTTGAGGGACAAGCGTGCCCTGAAAAAAATAAAGGCTGTGCTTGACAAACCGGACAACCTACTGTTTTTAAAAAAAAAAAAAAAAAAAAATAGCGGACATATGATTGATGCAAATTCCTAAACTGGGATAAATTTGCCAGTAAAAAATTACTGTGTCAGGGTAAAACTCTATTGGTATAACCTACACAGGTTTAGGTTTTACCTGTCTGTGTCTATCTTGGCACCAGTCTCCTAAAGGCAAACAGGATATTACCTGCTCCCTTGGCAGCTAATGGCAAGACACCTATTTTGTGAGGTAGTCCAGGATAGCTGCACATCTGTCTGTTCCTGATCCAGTGTAATTGTCAGTGGTATAAAACAATTATACCAGGGCATGTGTGCCAGTGGAAGTCCATGTCATAAACATTTCATAAAGAATAGAAACAACTACAAACTACTGATTGTAGCTAAGATGGGGGGAGGTTTTATTACTATTATACACCAGAGAGGAACTGTGTTCCTCTTAGATTTTGCTCATCACCTATTTCCCTCTATTCATTCTGATTTGTTTATCTTATGTACCTGTTCCATCTAATCTTTTAGACTGTGCGTCCTTTGAGGCAGAGACCTTTCTGCAGTCTCTGCAGAGTTCCAACAAAAGTGATGGCCAATAATATTTCTCTGTAACCACATGGGAAATCCTTGGAACCTTGAACGTGTCCTACCTAAGTAACAGTTCACTAAATTTATGAGATCACAAATTTGGAGCCTACAAAAGAATTATCTGCATATATTTTTATTGACTTAAGGCTACATTGTACTAGCAGCCATCACAGACTGAAAGTTGGAGTTCTCAGAGTCAAAATTCTTCCTTTATATTCCCAGCTGGTTCTGCTGCTTGGGACAGACAGGGCTGACATGAGCCTTCCTTTCATACACTTATTCCCTTTCAGGCTTCTAGCATTGGAAGAGGAGCAAGTGGGAGTGGGTATCTGGCCTGGTCCTGAGCAGAACTATAATGGAAGAAAAAGGGGATTTTCTATGACTTCCTCATCCCCTGTGTACAAGGGGAGCACAAGAGCTGTCTGGAATGTAATTCCTGTTCACTGCAAAACTGGTAAATCTTGAAGAATTCTTCTTCTTCTGGGTAGACCATACTTCATCATTCAGTTCTTATATTCCCAGTGCGTATTTGTTCTCTAACAAATTATTTCCCCTTTCCTTTGTGGAGCCTTGTAATATGGTGGGCAGAACATAAAGACTTTAGCTGGAGCGTGGAATTATGTTAAACCTTTTATTTTAATAGAAGCATTTCCATTGGCTCTAATTATTAGTTCAAAAAATGAAGGGAAAAGTGATGAAAAGCAAAGTGATCACAGACTTCCCCTGAATACATGATAGGCTTTACTATTCGTCTTTACTGATATGTTTTACTTTGAAACCTTCACAGTCTGCACTTCAAATATATTTAGGGTGGCCCCTGTGATGGTCCTGGTAGGTTAATCTGCTGATGCATATTGTATAATGTGATTACAGAAGGTAAAACCAGGCTAATAAGGTACAGTGTAGTAAGTTCTTTGGAGGCTTTGATGTGTATCTTTCAATTTTCAGCCCTAAAAAATAGTGCCAGCAGTGCTAGTATTGCTAGTTTAACATTACCTTGTTACTCCAAGCTGACATGAACTGTACCAGTTTTGTTTCTCGCAGTCATGCCCCTTTGGTCTTTTCAAAGTTAAGAATACTTGAGACACTCCTACAAATTACTCTGCTGATTAAAAAAGCTTGATCATATTGTCTTTTAGCTTTTAAATGTGCTGTCAAACAAAGGAATCAGAAATATGGGGCTGTTACAGTTATTTCATATTAATGCTCCAGGTTCAAACAAAGTGTCAAGATGACTAAGTACAAGGGATTTTCAGAATGCTTTAATGTTGCCTCATTTCAAATCACTTCATAAGCAGCTCGGTAATGAGCTCAATAAATTCTGTTGGAAAAAAATACATTTGCTACAAAAAAAGTAGGTTGCTATTTTATAATTAACCCTCTGGGCTTGTGGGAAGGAGTCTTATTTCCTGTTTGAAATCCACTTTGTTAGTGCTGTGATGTGGAGATGACTAAATGAGTATGAAATATTGTAATTAAGTACATCACAAGCTGTTTATCTTATCAGCAGTGTTTTTCTTTATAGACTGGCTTGTTGACCACTAGTATTATCCCAATTTTTTTGGGCCTTGCCAACTGTAATAGACCAAGGTTTATCAATCACTGCATGGGGGCAAGGAAGTGGAGAGTGAAGACAACAAACAAATATAACATGAAACCCAGTAACTTGGCTTTTGATGGAGCAGGTATTTTTTTCATTAGCTTTGAGCTGTTTATTCACTAAACAAAGTGAGTTTATAAAGACCCTTCTAGACCTGATGAAAGAATGTGATGCATGTTGGTCTGGGGCTGGCTGTATGGTGTTTCCTTGGATGTCCTGCTGAACAGTTTTCATTCATGACAGAGGCAGAAAACCAATCTGAGTGTTGGAAAAATGAGAACTGGTTTATTATTGATTGGGAGTTGAGAGACTGGACTTCTCCTTAATCTCTGCTGTTATGCTAGAGGCTTGCTATTACAATACTGTCTTGACCTCTTAGATTTCTTATGTTAGTTCAATCAAGTATCAAAGATGTAACCTGTAACTGATTCACCTGGAATTTGTCCATTTCAGACCTGGATCTGTTGAAAAGTTCACATAGGGACCAAATCCTGTTGATTAGATTCAGGAAAGCAGGTGAACTGATTTTAGGCAGAGGCAGCTTATCCAATTAAATGGGGTGGAATTTAGCCTTAGAGTTGCAAATGTAGTGAGCTATTTGGCTGTGTACAGAACAACATTATTTTTTTTTCTTCTTCTGTTTGACTCCATTTCCCTACAACTGCCTCTATTCTATTTCTCCAAAGTCCTTCTTTAAAGGTAGAAATATCTGGAAGCTCTTAGCTCTTCCACCATATGTAATGGATACTCCAGTTATTTCTACTTTAACACACAAAAGTTATCCATATGCTTCTCTGTGCACCTTTTAAGATTTTTCACAGATGTATAGGTGTTAAAGTCTAAAGGGACCATTAGATCATAAAGTATGCCATTTTCTGCCTCAATGGTGGCCAGCCTTTTTGGCAGGTGTGTTACAAATTACCCCCTCATGCTCCTTGAGTGTCACACTGATCCTTTTCCCTTACCCAATCTACTGCCCAACTTTCTGCTTCCTGTCCTGTGTTCTCTGACCAAGCTGTTGCTCTGCTATCTGCTGTGTGTTCACTGATTGATCAGATGCTGTGCTTCCTACCCTTGCTGCCACTGTGCTGCCCTTCTCTTTCTCAGTCCACCACGTGCCATACACAGAGCTGTCCATGCCACTTGTGTAGCCCATGCCCCAGGTTGGCTATCCCTGCTTTATCTCATAGGCCATTTAATTTCAGAAATAAGTGCTTTCCAACAGTTACCCCAGTTTGCTAAAGTCTCTTTTCCAGAAGTCCAGTGTCTTTATCTTGCCACTGTCCTTTCTTCCTCCCCTTAAGATCTTGAACTCTATTGGGTACGTCTACATGAGAGGTTTACTGTGCAGCTGACTAATTAGCCCTGCATTAAATGTCTCAGTATCTATGTATGCACCCCTATTAGGCTGCAGGAAACTAATTAACTCTGTAGCAGTGTAGTATTTGTAAAAGTTGTTGTGGAGTTTTTTCTTGTGCAGCAGTGAATATGTAGATGCTAACCCAGCTGGCTGGGCACAAAAGGTGCCTCAGTGTAGGAGTTGCCTGCTGGCTAGCCCCACATTAAAGCACCCTTATGCAGCACATTGAGCCCTCTCAGACCATCTCCATGCTGGCAGGCTGACCCCTGCCAGCCACGGTTGCTGTGACTGAGCTCCTCATGCAGCTCATGAATAAACTCCGGAGCTGATTGCTCCAGAGTTATTTGCTCCCCATATTCAAATGCAACACCCAGGAGCAAAATACTCTAGAGTAATAAGCTCTGGAGTTTATTCATGTGGGCTAATTATACATGTAGATGCGCCCACAGAAACCCAAATTACCTTCCACCTTCACATTTTCCACCAATTCCTCCCTTTTTGTGAACACCAAGTTGGGAAGAACACCCTCCTCTACCTTCTTCCCCCCCCCCGCTCCACCCCATGCAAGTTTAACCACCTGTGATTCCCATTTAGGGATGGGCCAGTTAGAAGGACAACAGAGATCAACAGAACAGGGCTTGTACTCATGCTTCTGGAGGAACAGTGAGGCAACTTAACTGCTCTGCTCTTGTGGCCTCTTGCACACTGCAATTAAGTCTGCTCCAAAACTTATTTTTGGTGAAGCAGCTCACTAATTGGTTTCTCATAAGCCTTAATTATATTATCAATTCATTCTTTATTGAAAAGTTATTTAAAACCATAAACATTTTCTGTTAGAACACAGAGTTTGTAATTCTAGAATGGACCAATGTTCTGTCAAATCTAATATCATGCCTCTAACTTGATAATTCTCAACTATGGTACCATGGCACTCCGGGGTGCCTTGAGATCATTTTAAGGGTGCCATGCCATGCCATGCAATGTTAGAATTATTAGGTGCGCAAACATGACTCACAAAAGAAACCTCAGATTTCAAAAAGGAATCCATAGTTTTTATAAACATTTTGACCTGTTTTGGATACTCAGAGCGCTTTGCAACAGAAACATTGATCTATTATTTTTCCATAGTCAAAAAACAAGTGAAATCTCAGAGTTGGTATTTTCCAATGGGAGTCTTGAGTCTAACAAGGGGAGCCTCAAGTCTAACGAGGGGTGCCTTGAGCTAAAAACGGTTGAGAACCACTGTTCTAACTGATGCCGCAAGAGCAAGTAAAACCTACCACAATGCACATAATGAACTGTGCAATACTACCTACAATGTGAGAAAAATTCCTTCCTGACTTCAGGTGATCAGCTTGCATGCCCTGAAGCATGAGGTTCAACTCCATCCTTATCTTTCTATAATTACAAGTATTATTAATAGTCATAAAGTTATCAGCTCCTTTTTAAAACTCCAGTCATACTATATGGGGGATGACTGTGGCAATAAATTTCAGGAGTTAAATTTAAGCTATGTGAAGTAGTACTTCTTTTACTGCTTCTGTGTTTACTGGTATCTAGTTGAAATGATTGATCTTTTGTTCCTATACTCTGGTACGGGAAATTGTAGGAGGGAAAGAGGAGATCAATGAAGAGGGATAAACACTTTTCACTATTGCCATAATTACCTTGAGTGCTTCAAATAACTTTGCAGCACTCTTCTTTAGTAAGCAAACTTAATTCTAATGTTTTGCAGGCTGTCTTTGTATGTAATCATATACATGAACTTATGCATATATATAAATTCATATCATGTCTTTAACTCTTCTGTTAACCTCCTTAGTCCCAATTATGGGCCATGTTCAGTCTTGTGACTCCTTGACAGTTTTCAGTTCCAGTCCTGAAACCACGCAGAGATACTGTGGGGCAAATATAAGTTGTACAACTTATCAAGGTCCTTAAAGCCCTACCATAGTCTTTCTCTGGGCTCAGCAACTCAGGCTGTAATGCCCTGGGTTCTTTTGCTCCACAGGACTCAGCTGGAACCATAAGCAGTCCAAAATACCCATACCTTTAACCTGGTCCCAGCAACACAAGCTTCAAAGCCCTGGGTTAACTTGCACCAGAGCTCTGCAGAAAATATAAAACAAATTCAAAATGAACACCCATAAGCATGGGTTATTTCTCAATCTGTAGTCTGCCTTGGAGGAGACCTCCCTCTCTTCCCACACTTGCTTCCTTTTCCTGTCCCTCTTATTTCTGGCCAGCCAGTCAACTTCCCCTCATTATTGCTGATTGCTCAAACCAGCTGAAGCCCCTTCTATTGGCAGCTTTTTATCAGCTGGTTAATTGATAGCAGCTCATTATGCCCCAGGATCCCAGAGTGAGCCCACTTCAGCCAGCTGGCGTTTTTCATACCTGGCTGTCCTCAGGCAATCAGTTGTGGCCCTTCTGGCCCTATTAGGGTCATAGAACACCAGGCACCTTATGGGCTATGTCTGTGGCTTCTGTCCATCCCTATAGTCACGCCCATACAGATGTTATTCCACATTTGTTTGGAGGAGGTTCCTAGCCCCAATGCAGCTTGTGCCTCTTAGGTCGTGAACCTTTTGTCTGGGCCTCAGCCTTCCTGGCTGTGGCCCTTTTATTTTGGCTATGCCCTTCAGCCCAGCTGCACTGCCCTGGAACCTGGATCCTGGGCCTAGCCCTATCTTGCATTTGTGCCCCAGACTGGACTGCCTTTGCGATTCCAACTCTGGGCCTCTGGCCCCAGACTGGGCTACCTGTCTTAGAGTGCCCCATTAAGTACCCTTCTATGGCATCCAAAACCTGGTCCTCTGGTGTCCAGTTTAAATACGAGATAAACACAGGCAAGCTACTTTAAAAACAACAAATCTTCCCACTCTGGGTCAATGTCTCCCACAGGTCATACCTCCCTTAGAGCCCTTTCATTCCAGGTAGCTTGGGTACCTGCCATCTTTCTCTAGCAGCCCTTCTGTCTTAGGAGCTCCTCTTCCTACGGCATACAGGGGCAGACTACTTGCTTTGCTTTAGGTATTGGGCTTATGTACCCTAAAGCCCTACTCCTTCCTGTCATGTGACTCCCCAGCCACACACCAGAGTTTCCACTTGGGCTTGATGGCCAGCCTACCCTACTCTGCTACAGCAGCCAGCTACTCTCCCCTCTAAATGTGACAAGGATCCTGGCCCGTGTTACAGGCATCATGGTCAAATATCCTCATGGAAGACAGAATATAACTCCTTTTTTCTCAGAGGAGCTCTACATTTTGTAGCCTGTCAGCACATATGAGGAGCTTAGACTGTTTGTCAATAGACATTAACTTACGCAATCTTGATTTCATTTCCCTTACATTACCCAGTTTGCATAGGCAGTCCTATACTAGCAACTTGATGTTTATCATTGCAGGAAGTGTCATTGGATAGCTGACTCTCTCTTCCAAATGGAGTACAGGATTCCTGATTTACACATCCCAAAAAGGAATGTATGTATAAGTTTAGAAATAAAGAATAAGATACGGACTCTTCTGGCATGGAAACTACTAATAGACATAATTGAACAAGTCAGTAGTATTGTCCTGGCAGGTTCTTGGCATGTACACCATGCCTAGTTTTATAGCTGACCTTAAGCCCTGGGGTGGTCCATTTTCAGTTCTAGCATTGACCATAACCAACAGAGCAGAACATTCTGTAATCAATATTAAAATAGTCTACAAGATCAAGCACACTACAAGCATGTCCAAAACACCATTATTCAGTTACCCTGCCACTAAGGCCATCACTGCAAAATGTCATCATCCTACAAACTAATGGACTAGATTATGCCACACTTATGCATAGAGTGAGGCTCCTTATGCTTCAAGAAGTGCCAGTGAAGCTTCAGTTAGTCACTGAACAAAGTGCTAATTAACATAAGGCAATATCAAAGTTCACTTTGCCTTCCCTTGTGACGGAACCTGTGCAATTTTTGTTTATAAAAACAAGTTTTTACAATTAACTGAATGCTATCTTCCCAGTCCCTAAAAATCAGCAATAAAGCCTCTTTTCCATAAGAGAAACAACTCATAAATGTATAGATCTTCAGCTTATGTAAGGAAATTTAGCAATGTTGATAAACCTAATTCATACAAATTGAGGATTTGGTTTCCTGCTCTTATACACTAAACAAAAACAATTAAATCAATAAATCCTACCTTATATAATAATGCTCATAAAACTTGGGCAAAACCAGACAACTATCCAATGCTAATTTCAGGGAAATCGGTCCTTCTTTGGAGTGCCCTGGTCCTGGCTTGGAAATTTTAATTCTAGGTGCCAAAAGTGAGATTGTAACCAGAGGAAAGAACAGTGTTACAATTAGCTGGAACCCAGCCACATAGTGCTTCACAAAGTCCTCAACCATTTAACACAATAGATTGCAGATAGTATTTCTGGATTATTGTAGTCTGCAGTTGCTGAAGATTATGCATATGAATACCTGTCTGCACACTAACACCTGCAACTAGTTTTAAGTACTCATAGGTGCCACTTTAAGCTACACCTTAGTATAAACTCCCTCTTCCGCCACTGGCTTGGATCTAGCCCACTCCCCCTCCCCCCACCTTGTCCTCCCCAGCGCTCCAGATCCCTGCTCACTGTCCCCTGTACTCCCTCCCTCCACTTATTTGTAGCTGCTCATTCTGTCTGTCTTAGGTTAACCCTTCCCTGCCTGCTCCCCCATCTGCCTGACTGCTGCCACCAGGGCTACTGCTCTGTGGACTGACTCAGCCTAGCAGCCATGGTGGCAGCAGCTGGGCAGGCAATTTAACCCTCCCTGCTCCCCTGGGACAGACAGCACAGGCAGCCATAAGTAAGTGGAGAGAGGCTGGGGGGAGCCTTGAAGGTAGGGGTGGGGGCGCAGAAGAGAACCCAAAGGGGGTGGGAGGGGGTAGGGGTGGGGAGCCCTGGGAGTATGGGGGAATTAGGGGAGCTGCAAGGGGTAGGTGGGAAGCCTAGAATGGGAGGGTGGGGGGATTCTACATTTTCAGTTCTCCAGGCCCCTGCTGGCCTGAAGCGTGGATGCTCCAAAGTCAAGCTAGCACCAACACTGATCAACATTTGTGCAGCTCACAGTGGGTGCATCTACACAAGATGCTAAGTATGCAGTAGACTAATTCTGGTGAGCACTAGTATGTCAGGGCAAAAGAATTAATCTACTGCACATTAGTGTTATTAAATAGGCACTGGTTACTGCACATTGAGTTAATACCTCTTATTACAGGTAATAAATTTAGTGTGCCGCAAAAGTGTATATGTGCCCAGTGTAAGGTCCTTAGAGGCCTAGGACACTGTGGTAAGTTATTAAGCAAAAGTGAGTAGTTACAGCTTCTGGGCTACCATTGTCATTTAAGAACCCAGAAACACCAAGGCATTTTATAGGATGTTCTGATATACAACTCTAACAGAAGGTTCGCTCATCAACCATGCTCATTCCATTAGATCCTTTCTCTTCCCTATCAGCATCACTTAGATTTAATTTGTATTAAGCCTGAGCTAATTGAATCTATCCATTAATTTTTCCACATCTGTCAAGTCCTGTAAATCATGGATATTGATTTATATGAGGTAAATGAAAACCAGATTTAGGCTTGGGTGTAATTTTGTATATTGATAAAACCACTAGAAGGCATTATTTCCTATTGGCTATCTATCAAGCTGGTCCACTTCCTTGACCCAACCCAGTCCATCTGGCTTCTGGCCAAGGCCTTGGCCATCCACCTGGGGCTACATTCCATCCACTTTGCTTCATTCCTTGTTGCTGAAGTGAAGGATGCCTCCCATGCAGATGCTGCCTGTTATGGCCATGGAGGATCACTTCAGCATGTGGCAAACTCTCCCCCAGTAGTAGGTCACTAGATATGCAATCATCATTGTTGCCTGTTAGCCCCGCTGTAGATAGCAAAGAGAATAGAGGGCCTGTAACCCTATTGCCCTTCCCTGTTCCCTGTGTCCAACAAGAATGGTGATGGGATCTGTTTTGTGATCCTGTTGAGAAGAAACACTATACACACAATCCTGGTGAGCTATATCCATATGCTTGCTGCTTACCCTGATTTCACCTGTAAGCAACACCAGGTGGCAGAGCAAACCTACTTGGTCTGAAGCATCGTGTAGAAGCTGCCTATTGCCAAGAGGACTAATGACCTCTAGTCACAACAGCTGGCTATTAGCAGCTTTGTCCACCACTTGGAACCAGTGGCACTGGTGGCCTACATCTTCTGAAAGGACGAGGTGGAGGAGACACTCTTCCACCCCTCCTTTGATTGCCCCCAGCAGCAGATTTTTTTTTTTTGCCACCCTAATCATCCTCTTTGGCACTCTGGACTTTGATATCCCTGAAACTGTATATTTTCTTCATCCCACACTGGGCAGCTGAGGGGAGTGTGATCTGTGTAGCCAAGGCAGGGCCAAGAAAGAGTCCTTAAAGACCCTCTGGAACTGACTCATAAAGGAATGACTCTGATGATATCCTTCACATGTTTCAGTTCCTGTTCTGGACACATGTGTCTCGAATGTGGGTACTTCATCCTAACAGCAAACCATAGACAAATCGTGTGTCATGCTGAGCCATCAATGGGGCAGCCTGTAGCATGGAAGGTGCCCAGCTAGTCCAAAAAGTGTGACCATGTAAATGACATTAGGGGAAACGGGAAAGGGTTTCAATCTTTTAGTTATGATGTAAATTTGAGGAATGCTTTTGGCCACTTTTGGGGTTGTGTACATTTTGCATACTGTTTACTTTTTCTTTATATACTTTCATAATAAAAGTCTAAAAAAAGTTCTCTGTTTCTGTCTGTTACCTATGTAGTTTATTAAATGGACCTCACCACTACAATATTTAATTTTCATAGGCACTAAACAGGACAATCTTTAGATATGCATACATAAACATGATCAGGGATGAAGAACTAGTGTACCTTAGTGTCACAGGGAAAAACAAAGTGATAAAATGACTTTTACCATCACTTCTATAAGACTTCCAAGGTCCTTAAACAAAATGTCAAGGTTGATGGGATCAATGGCTGCTGTCAACTCTAAAAAATTCAGGTAGGACAATTTAACTTTGTGGAGTTAAAAATGGAGTAAAATTATAAACCATAGATTACAACTTAATGTCCATACTATGTCTTTATATACAGTGCGGTAGAATGCGAATTGTTGTTTAAAGAGATGAAATTATCTTGAGTCAATTGGTTTATTACTTCTGTTTCAAAACTTATATGCCGAGTCCGCTGGTTCCCAGAGATAACTTATTTCATTCTCTTTTTAAAGGGTTATTTATATTTATTGAGATTTATATGAGCAAGTGCCTATAGCACTCAGTTTTGTTTCCCTGGAGATTCAACTGAAGGCAAGGATTTTCATGTTTCTGTCCATTGAATAAATTACCATTTTCTAGTATCTTTGCAAACACATTTTCTTTTTTTTTTTGGACCTGGAAGATAACATTTGTTTATAGATCCCATGTATGTTCACAGTACAAGGACGGAGAGAGACATTTCTTTGAGCAACTGTGTCTGATGTTATGGCACGGTTCTGTGATATGGTAGAGGTATTCAAGGAAAGATGTATAGAAGAGGAATGGCAGTGTTGAAGTTCTTACCTTTGGAGATTTCCATTTCTTTTAGTTCACCAAACAAACAAGGGCTTCTGTAGAAGCTTGTACTGGACAGAGATATGTGAACCATGCAAGGAGGGAGCTACCAAATTATTTCTGGGAGGTTTCTTGATCTTTTCTTGTCAGCTTATTCTTTTCATAAGAAACCTCCTCCAAGAATAATTATATTAAATAATCATTTGCTCAGGTTCTAACTGCTCTACCGCTGTTTACCTTTTCGGATTGGAACCATTGCAATTACAATGCTGAAATTTCATAAAATGTCATTATTTGACAGTTTAGCCATCTGCCCTGCTCCAGATGCTCTCATTCTCCTAGAATAAACAGTCATTGAATTGAGAACGTAAAGCCAAAACTATCCTGTGGAAGCTGTTTACTATGAAAGAATTTATATTTTGCTTTCTTAATACTTGTTTTTTCTTCTAGAATGGAAGTGGGTGTTTATTACTTCCCTTAATATTTCATGAAGAATTCCATAGGGAATAATCCCTTCTTTTTGTGAGAGTTAGAACCAGCAATATCTGAACCATTAACTCATCTTTTTTTTTTAACCTAGAGGAGTACTGCTGACTGAACTTCATTCTAGATAAATGCCTCTTCTTGGACTTGGTCCCAAATTATGTGTATGTATATCTACACCGATTGTTTAGATGGTGCAAGAGGATCTAAAGTGTAATTTTTTAAAGATGCTCTATACAAAGGAATCTTAATTGTAGTAATGGGAGAAGAGCATCAAACTGTTTCTTGGGGAGGTAGCTGTACTTATGTAGGATGCTACACTATCTCTGAGAATCCATTGATACTTTGCAGTCCTCCTACCCTGCTGTAGATGTGAACCACTTTTTTACTATAAAAGGACCCTTATGTTTTAGCAGTCCATAAAGCAGCTTCCATTTGCCCTTTCAGCATGTGATTAACATCTCACAGAGGAAGGAAGCCCCTGAGATGATAGAAGACACTTGTATCTCAGAGGTGGGAAAGTCATATACAACAGTCCCTTTCATATACAACAAAATGGGAATAAGAATCATACACAACTTTGATGAGAGGATGTATTTCTCCTGTTCGGAGACCAAATTTCTTACATACCTCAGCGATTCTGTCATCAGGCTAGATATAGGCTGTCTTCATTACAGGGTGGGTCTATGAAAAGTTTTAATAATTTAATTTTATATGCCACTATCTATGGCATATAGTGACTATCTATGTCATAGATAGTGACATATGACTATCTTAGAGACACAGCTGGCAGTGGAAGAGATGCAAATGGTTGTCAAGTGAAAAATGTATCCAACTATTTTAAACCCAAATAGAGAATGGAAAGGAATAGGGGGGAGGATCACCTAAGTTTTCAGTGACATGTTGACCTGAAGATATTGTTTGCTAAGGTGAGAGATGTTGAATCACTTCAAAGGCAAATGGGATCATCTATATACACCTCATTACATTTATGGCTCTCATTACAGTGGCATCCAAATGTCTCAGAAGTATTCGCAAATAAAACCTGAACTTGTTTTTCCTTCCTTCCCAAGGTCTAGACGAAATAACTTGAATATTACATAGGGGAAAGTTATACACATATGTGCTCACATGGATATGTTTTGTATGTGTAGAAATTCCCTCCACAGTCCAGGACAGGTATGTTCTGAACTCCACCAGCAGAAATGGAGAAAAGTCAAGTACTTATGGATTAAGATCTATAGGATGAAGGAGAAAGATTCAGGAACTTTTTTTCACTAGCAAAATTAATTGAGATACATACAAGGTGAAAGATCAGTTTCTTAATTTTAGTCAGCAGACATTATGGTACTCTTTCTAACAATGAAAGAGAGATAATAAAACTAAACTAACTCTGTTAGACAGAAGAAGTTATCACTACTGGGAGAAGTGTACTGGATATGCCCCCCAAAGAAATAAATCTAAAACAGATTTTTTTTTTTATGTCTCTCTAGCAAATCATTAAGTTAACATTATGGCACATTAAGGAAGATAAGTTTTAGTCATAGACATACTGCCTGGCTGGCTCCCTCTGTGAAACCTAGGAATGTACTTGCTCCATATTATCCCTATCTATACTCATTTCCCAAAGATCTGAATTATAGCTCATTTTTGCGGTGTTTTTACTGTGCTTTTGCTTATGAAACTGGGATGGCATTAATTGATTTCCAGACCACCGGTAAATATTCACCTTGAAAAATCTCATAAACAGAGTCAATGACTTTTTGTAAGGTGAAAACAAACAACTTCCTATGTGTTTTTCTGATTCAATTCCCCGTTTCTTTTGGCACCATCATCCACTAAATGGAAAGTTCCAGGTAACTGCTACAGTGAAAAAGGGGCATGATTTTTGGGGAGTGGTGAATAAAAAGGAAACATAAGTATATTATGCAGCATAATCACAGCTAGCCGCACAGTTGCTATTTTGTTTGTTGCATATTGGTTTCTCCTACCTGAGTTTAGCTGTTGACTCTTCGCACTTTTGGGTATGAGCAAAACAAAAGGCCAAAAAGTAAAAATGAGCCCATGTTTCATAGTGTTCAAACTAGGAATTAAGTATACAAATACATGTTAGTACCCAACCCTGGAAATATGATTACCCTTGCTTGTATTTGATTTTACTGAGTTCAGTAGAGCTGCTAACATGCACAAATTGTAAACATATGCATAGATATTTGTAGGATCAGAGCCTACAGATCAATAAAAAGCACTAAGGGAAAGAAATAATACCACGAACTCTTTATACCAAAATGCCATTCCCTTCGTTGTTGCAGCCTGTCACTCAACCAGAATAATCCCAAAGGCCCAAATCAACAAGACATATTTTATGTAGTGTACAACATCAATAACTCTAGGACTCTGATTGGCTGAATATAATAAAGTGTATTATAACAGGGGGCTAATTTCAGGGAAATTCCTTTCCCTGTGGTGAGTTTCCACAGTTGACTAGTAAGGGCTCCACTGTGATTTTAAGAATGGCTGGAAGAAAGCATTAGCTGAAATATTGTGGAATCAAATCAGAAAGGCTTACATAACTATTATTAACCCTGAAAGGAATGCCGAGTTCTCCTCTCCTCTCCTCTCCTCTCCTCAGAGAACTTGGAAAGTGATAAAGAATGAGGCTGAAAACCATGCAATGCTGCTGGCACTTGGAAGGTTAATCACTGTGTCTTGAGTGTGACATTGGTGATTTTTTCATTTTCATTATAAAATAAATACATATGCATATGATAAGTCTCCTTGAAGGAAGGGGTTAGGAAAAGAGAACAAAAGAAGGCCTGGCTTTGGGGTGGTCTTATCTTTTTACAGAAGGAAGGAGGAGAATTATGGTTGTTCAGTTCTGCAACATAAAGACAGCTAGCAACATCTAATATTAGAATATCCTCAGTTTAGTTTCCCCTGCAGCACTTTCACATGCAGCATAGTGACCTAAGCTTATTAATTAGTATGGCCTATGTTAGACACATCTTTTACTTTACACTTAGTCCCTCTTCGGCTAAACAGAACACTGGCCTTAGATAACTTATCCTGGTGCTATACCTTATGTCTCCAGGAGCTCCTCAAATATTTGAACAAGAAAGTCCTCTCTTGTACTCCTATTGTCTCTCTCCCTCTTTCTCTCTCTCTCTCCCCCTTACCTTTATCCTACTCTCGCTTGTCACAACATTCCAGTACAGCCTTGTGTTTCCAGCATTGGGCTCCCTGCAGTCAGGTGTAACTTTTTTTTCTCCAGTTAACTTTCCTCTCACTCTCTTCAGGCTAAGTCAGGGAGGGGTTGCTCTTTGTTACAGTTCCTCTGTCTTGTGTGTCAGTCTCTGATAAGGAGCTGTGCCAAAAGCTGGGCTGGGTGGGAAAAGGGGGAGATAAAATTAAAAATGCCAAATTATTTGATATAATCAATGTGTTAATAATCATATAATGAGAAGATGAGAAAAGCTCTTCAGTGAATCTCTCCTACCTTAGCAGTTACAATTTTTCGTTAGCATTAGGTTTCTTTCTGTCCTCAAATGACCTTCTGTTTCCAGTAATCAGCATGAGAATTACCGTTGCCTCTCCGAGCAGTCCCTCGAAGCTGCAGATGTTTGAGGTCAGAGCTTTGCAATTTCACAACAAAAGTGTCCCCATCTCTGCTGCTGCAATCTGCTTCTATTGAACAAAACATTAGATAAGGGATCTAGGGTAAAGGGAGCAGATATTGGATTAATATTGCATACTTCCCTGGTTTCTGGCACTTCAGGGAGAAACCTATTCATAGACAGACTAAGCACACTTTTTAATCGGGTTGCTAATAAAGAAGAGTCTTTGTTTAATAGAGTTTAATATGTAATGAATGTCTAATTTTTCAGGAACAGAAATAAACAGGTGAAGAGGCCAACATCATAAGCCACACTATATATACAGTGAAGAATGTGAGCCTATATGTTTTAAATATTTTTTTCCCCTGGAAAATAGGTTTTGCCTATACATGGCCATAGATGACATCCTTTTTCTTTAGTGGTACATCTTTCCTTTCCAGGAAAAAATATCTTAATAGTGGAGGCAGTGTTTCTGATAAATGAACAGACTGCATTGATAAAATTGGCTGCGAAAAATTAAGAGATGTTATTGGTACAAGGGGCCAGATTTTCTTATCTAAATTCCTGATCTTGGCCCAGACAATAGGAGCATGTATAGTTGGAAAAGCAAAAATGCCTTTTATTCACCTTTGTATCTTCCGTATTTTCAGCTCTTTGGGGTATTGTCCATCATCCTGCAAATGCTCTACCTTAGGGTGGTTGCAACAGTCCTTGGGGGCCATTCCATAGCCAATAATACCCAGAGTGCAGAGGTCTCTGAGCAAACTTCTCTTTCTCCTGGCAAGTCCTTATTATAACCTCCTCCCCATGCTGTGGGCTGTGAAGCCTATACAGCTGTACAGATGAATTTCCCTGGGGCTGGTTCTACTCAATTTACTTCCCATTTATGCCACCAGAGTGGCAGAACAAAGGATCTGGCCAAGTGAGACACTGATGTGACCCACATGATTTGCTGCCTTTAAATAATAGGTGTGGTATGTATCCTCAACAGTCCCTAGGCAATTCAGGTCTGGGATTTTTCCAACTAGTTACTCAAATAGCTTCATCATTCTACACTGTGTCATGCGGCAAAGCATTAATCTTGTGAGCAAACGTTGTTCTCAAGTGTTAAAGGAGAAAGTTTGAAAGCAGCCATTTTGGTCTCTAGTGTTCGCAACATTTCCTCAAACAATAAGGCTGTCTTCGCTTTAGAGGAAGACCATGTTGCCTGACAATTACAGTTCCATCAGTGTTCTGCCTTGGCTTGGCAAATGCAATTGACCTGTCTTTCACACATGAAAATTGCCTTATGTCTCAGCTAGAGCTGAGCTAAACTGTTCTCACTGAAAGCAAAACTGTCTTTTTTTCCAGTTCCATTTCCATCATGGCCTTTTCTACCCGCAACCCCTCCTTCTCATACAGTTTTAAAGAAGAAAATCAAGACAGCCTATAGTCAGTGAAAAGGAGCACATGGATATGGTACTACCCATTCATCCACCCAGGCCTATGTCTAATCTACCCACTTTTGCTGACACACAACTCCCTGGTGGGACAATGAAGTGCCTCAATATATCCTTGTATTTGGCAGCCTGCCTACAATTCCATGCATTTTAGTTCCTAGCAATTACTAGTGCTAGTTGTAATTTGAATAAGCTTTCATTTAAAAAGACTAGTTTGTACAGGATGTAGCTGGAACCAAGTGCCAATTTTTAGACCCTAGAGGCCACTCTGGGCAGACCACCAAATGAAAGGATGCCATGACCCACTCCACAAATTGACTTGAGAATTATGGCAAAATGCAGATTGGCAAATTAGGTGTCTAAATGTTTATTCAACAGACTTTAGGTGCCTATGTCACATAAAATGATTCAAAACAGTCCTATTCAGGAAGCCACAAACCTCATCCAGTCCCCAAATTAACATGCTGCCTATGGTTTGAACTACGAAGTTCCTTAGGCACCTATAATAAGGTTTCCAAGCATGAGCTAAAGCACTCCAATATCAGCAGCTGAGTGCCTTGCTTAATCTTTGTTGTGATCCAGATGCTAGTGAATTGAAACCTAAACCCTGCCTAGTCCCTAATGAAGCATCCAGTAGGCACGTTCCAAGTATTCCTAGTAAAAAGAATGTATAAAGCAGTAGTGACTTTCTCTCAAAAGTATGCCATAGGCCTCAACTCATAGTTCTAGGACAGTCTTGCCAAGTTATCTGAACTACTAGGTTGCAGAGTCATGCTCCTTTGTGTTCTCTTCCTGTCTCTATTGCTCCTGGTAGATGTTACACTTAAGACATGATTAGACAGTTAATCATGCCTTAAGTAGTAACATGGCCACACATTCATGCTATTAATGGTGTGATAAAATGGGAATAAGCCACGAAGTTATTACTCATATTTTGTTGCTGATCCACTGATTGGCCTAGTCACGTGTTCAAGTTAAGGTTTGATAGGAACCAGCCACAAAGTTATTACACAATAAAAACTTTGTAAAACACATACTGTGTAATAACTTCGTGGCTGGTTCCCATCAGAACTTAATTTGAATATGTGACTAGGCCAATCAACTGATCAGGGCTTCCAGACTTGAGGGCACATTGGAGCCCTTGACTGATGACCTTCTGAAGCTGGACGCATTGATCAGTTGACTGCCACTCCCAGCCTGGGAGGTACATTGGAGCCAAGTGCTGTAGTGGACCCCTGAGGCTTGGGGACCCGATTCGTTTGGCCATATGGACTCACTGTACCCACAAGGTTGGGATCATCAGTCAGCTCCCCCTCAGGGGGTCCTTGACTTCAGTGTGCTCCTGAGGATGGGAACACTGATCACCTGGCTGGCTTGCTACATGCCAGAGCAGGAGGAGCCTGGGATCTGATGCTTAATCCCACAATTGTGCCTCCTGCCACGCATATTTAGGATGTCAGCAGGCACAATTGTTGGGATTGCAGATCAAATTCCATTGCACTGTGAATGTTTTTCAGGGATTCATGACACCTACATTGTTGGCTGGAAAGTTGTCCAAAGTTAAACAGGAAAGATGGAGGCTGGAATCCATCTCTGACTATTTAATAGCTTGGTGGTTAGGACACTGCTGGGAAATGGTAGATATGAGTTGTAATCCCTCAGGCTGGGCACATTTATATGTGCACTTTACTACAGAGTTGCCTAATTAGCTCCACAGTAAAGTTTCAGTCTATATGAGTCCTTGTATTAGAGTACAGTAGAGTAATTAACTCTGCTCTAGGATAGTACTGTCTGGGACAAGTAATATTCTATAGCGGAGTCATTTAGTGCACCAAAATGCACATGTAGACAGTGACTGGGCTGGCTGGGGCATGAGTGCGGGGCTGCCTACCAGCTAGTCCCCACACATCCATGTCCTCTAGCCAGCTCCTCCACAGCACACTGAGCTGGGCAGAGCAGCTCCAGCTGGCAGGCTGACCCCCCCAGGATCTCCTGTCAGCCCAGCACTGCTCTGTCCCAGCTCAATGTGCTGTGGTCCCAGGTGCACGTGTAAACACTGAGCTTGGGGAAAATAAACTCTGGCATGAACTGCGCCAGAGTTTATTGCTACATGCTAATTGCATGTGTAGATGCACCCACTGAGAAGGAAATTGAGGCCATATTTCCCACTTCTCCAGTGAATGTTTTAGGTACTAGGCTTATACTACAATAAACTTTATTATATAAAGGGGAATATAGTGTCGCAGTACCACTATCCTTGGTGTCCTTTAAAGAAAATTCTGGGCTCTGGATCCCAGATGGGTGACAGTGCTATATCTGCGTCCCTGTTTTAGAACTGAGACAAATCCAAGAACTGATTTTACTTTCTTCCAAAGATTTAGCAGAAAATGGTGGGTTGTTTTGCTTTGTAAACTGTGCAGGATGCAAACCTTGCACCTACCTAGTTATAACTCACCCTGATAAGATTTGTAATTGATTTAGATGTTACTGCTGCCAGACTCTTCATTTCCCCTCTTCCATGATTGCTTTTTCTGTTCTTTGCACTATATGATATTAGCAAGCCATATATTACTGTTTCCATATTACTGTTTCCATTAGAGTCTGTCTTCTTTCACATGCAAGGGAATCTTTCATTTGCTAATGTAGTCTTCAGGTGTTGCCATATGATCACAGAATCAAGACGGAGAGTGAAGAGATATTGTGCTCTAATTTTTGGGAACATATTCTGAATCAAAGTGATTTGCCAAGTTTTGCTTCATGGACTTCTGTACAGCATAGAGCAGGGGAAGCCAATGTGCTCATTTAACCCTATTTTCCATGGGTTCCTATGGAATGGATTTTCCGTCTTTGCTATTTTCCTGGAAGGAGAAATTATTTAATTTTCTGAACTCGGTTTTAAATGACAAAATGTCCTTCAAATTATTTTGTACTTGCTTTTGATGTTTTTGCCAAGGTTGAGGCAGTTTTCCACTAGGTGCTTTTTTGTTTTGATAAAAATAGTTTTCAAGTCTGATTGACTGAAATATCAGGATAATGAGTGCTTAACTGCCTCAGATAGGGCTAGAAAAGACCAGGATAATCCTAGTTCCTTATCCTAGACTTTTGCATTATTCATAAATCACAGTCAGCTGAATTCTACCCTTTGCTTGTATGTATTTCAAGAGTCTCTGAACAACAACAAATTGAACATACTTCAGCATCCAATGAACAAGTTCAATACAATAGACTAAGAGCCTGATCCAAAGTACATTGAGGTGAAAGACTTTAATCAGTCTTGAAAGAAGTCCTAAATAAGTCAAGATTTTCTTAATATTAGTTTGTTCATTTCACAAAGACTTGTTGGCCCCCCAGAGCATTACAACCACTTATATAAAGGCAGAATTATAGGTTTTATTTAAAAAGACCCTCATTTTTGCTATATTGATAAAGAAATCTAAGAACTTTGTTTTTGACTATATGTGTACTTAGCAAATAAAATGCAAACATTTTTTTAAATACAGATATATGCCTTAACTACAATACCTGTTGTCTTTTATTGATTCCTGTATTATATAAATTGATGTCTGAACACTAAAAAAAAGTAAGATTTGTAGCCAAGAATTGTTTAAAATCCGATCAGCTTGAATATGTGATAATAAATCTACAGTACAAATATTTGGTAAACATCAGTCAGGTGAACAGAGCTATGCACAATATGAGCCCAGCATGCATGATCAGATATCCAATTAAATGGTCATATCCAACTACATATCCAAATAACTGGTCATGTAAATGTGCAAATTTCTGTTTCTCGGTGTGCACAACTGGTATTTGCAGGTACACCTTCAAGATGAACAAATCTGTGTTTACAGTTAAGTAGCCCTAAGTTAGAATATGTTACCAATATTTCTTAGCACATACAATATATTGTAGAATAGCATCCCAATGCAGTATAATTATAATGACTTTTATTGGACAGAAACATAGTGTTTATGTATCCATCCTACTCTTTAAAAAATATTCCAAAATACCCCCAAATGATTCAACTGTATTATGAACTGCTTGTTTCTCTGCTTTTGTAAAGGCACTAAGCATTGCCCACAATTATTCTGTTTGTAATTTTTTTCTCACTAAATAATAAAGCTTAAGGGTTTTAAAAAGGAAAATAAACATGGTCTACACTTCACTCACAGCTGTATGTCGGTATACTTTCTACAAGGCCTTGACAGGATTTAACAAAAAATATGAAACTATCAAGCATTACTAAAAGCAAATTAAATCAACTTTGTGAGTATGACTTAGAAAGAGCTTTAGAAAAATATGAATTTTTAACTTCTCAGCCTGTGTCTTCTACCAACCTGGGATAGAGTATGCGCATAGTAATACAATTCAGACACTGATGAGAGCCATCTACCAGTTTAGTAATATTATCCCCTTGTATGCATTATCTCACCAATTATCAAAACTAATGATGTTTAGCGTATTACAAGAGGTACTGAGAACCTGAAAGGGGAGCACTTTTAAAAATTCTAGAGAAGGCATTGAGTAACGGCTGACCTGTGGCCTGCTGCATTGAAATAGTGATGGATAATGAAAGAGACCCAGGTTAGAGGCCCGTTTGGAAAGGGAGACCTAGAATCTAGGTATTCTAGCTTCTCAGGTGAGTACCCCAGCCATTAAGCTAGGGGATTAGAGTCTGGATCTCCCATACCCCAAATGAGAGCTTGTAACAGGGAACCAGATGCTCCTTTTATTTTAAGGCAGAGGCACCAGTGGGGATGTCCCCAGGTTGTGGGAGGGCAGGGGCAGGGGCAAGGGGGAGATAACTGTGTGATATAGACCAGCTGTAGGGGAATAGGTAGCCAGGGACTCATAGGCTGCTAATGCCTATTGTGGGGCTAGCCTATTATGTGCCCAGCAATAGTAGAATAGGGCAGAGCCCTGCTTGTGCAGTAAGACTACTACTAAAGCAGCACATGTGGCAGCTTTAAGCTGCCCTGAAGGTTGCACAAAATCGAAACCCCTGTGGGTGCCTGGGGAGCCATTTGACTGGAAAGGACAGGCCTAGGAGGCATAGAGGCCCATGATCTGGGCTGGAGCATGCAGTCTGGCCTGCAGGTGGCAGGGAGAGGAGCTCCTGAACAGGGTCACTTCAGGAGAGTGACTGACTGATACCTGAGCTGCCTTGAGAACTACAAATAAAGAGCTTATAGCTTGCAGTAAATATGTCCCAGTACGGGGAGAGTTTAATTATACAGCCAGGAGGATTGTGTTTACATTCATATTAGACTGGTGGACTGGAAGAGGCTACAAGGGGTGATGAGGAGTGACTGAGGGGTGTAGTGAGGTTTAAGCCATATGAATATCTGAGTGACGCATGGTATTTTGAGCCCTCCAAGGGGCTGGGCTCACAACCCAGGCAGGCAGAGTCCAGGAGAGTCAAAACCTGAACTACAGAGTCAATAGAGGTGGCCTGAAGCTGGGAGGGCCAGAGCCAGGGGGCCAAAGCCTGAGAGGGCACGACAAGGGCTGAAGCCCAGAAACTAGGTCCTGTGCAGTAGACCTAGGCTAAGGGGGTTAGCTAGAGAAAGGGTGCAGAGGCTGGGAAGGCCAAGGCCCTGACAAGGGCATGAAGGCCTGAAAAGGCTTGGCATTGGATTGATTAAACATTTACCTCCATGAGACATGTACAAGGCCATGCATAACTCTTAAGGCAACAGGTGCCCTGGGGTACAGAAGAGCCAACAAGGCCCACTCAACACTTGAGGGGCAGTATTGGGACTAGCAGGTTCTGAGAGGGACCTGCTGGCTGAAAGACAGAGAAGGGCTTGATCTGGGACCCAAAGCCAACCTCCTTTTTTATACATCAACTAATTACATCAAGCCATGGCAGGAAAGAGAAAAAGGAGGGTATCCATGGAGCTAGAGGCATGCAGGAGGCAAACGGACACTGAGGGACATTGTGGCCACCCCTGAGAGCTTGATCCCGTTACGGAGCTCCAATTAGCAATTTGGTAGAAGTAGGAGCAGAGCCACTGCTTGTGTCTTTTGATAAGTTAGGTGTGCTCTGGTCATATACACAAGGGAATACATAATTTGTAAAACTTGCTGGGACTTAGGTATGAGATAGTTAAAATGAGCATCTTGGCACTCAAAATTTAGACACATACTGTGCAGGAGATACCTAGGTACACAGAGGGCATCATCAACCAAGAGTAAGATGCTTAGGAGTTTAGGGTGCCTACTTAGATGGTAGTGGATTGAGAAATTAGTGCATGGTACAGGTGACTAAATGCTGGACAAAGTGCCTAAAGAGGTAGTTTGGCCTATAACTTCCCATCTGGGCCTTAGGGGCCCCAGAGCCATATCTGGACTAACTTTTTAGGCACCTCCACTTAGGTGCTACAATACCTTAAATATAGGCACTTTACCCCAGGTAGATGATCCAAAACAAAAGAGTGAGTGGGTATGTAGAAAACCTCTATGGTCAATGGGGAACACATGCACCTCTGAAGAGCAATTCTAAACCATCTATGTGCTGAGCATAGAGGTGACTATGGCTATCCAATAAAATATGTTAGGCAGCCTGCTATGTCTGAAGTTTGACTCCTTCTTAGACTTTATGTGCTTAACTGAGTGCTTCATATTAGGCACCTCCATCATCTAAGGGTGCAGAGTGTCCAGAGGGGAAGTACTTAAATTACTGGTAGTAATGCACACCTTTTCTGTAATAGCACAGTAATTAGAACCCAGGTATCCACATCTTTCACTATCCAAGAGAGTGTCCTAATCATGATGCTATAGAATAGGATTTAGGGCTCATCCCATTAGTTCTGTTATAGCTGAACTCAGCAATTGGAAGAGAAAGAGTTCTGGAGGTGGAAGGAGACCAAGAAAGAGGCAGTGTGATTCTGGCCCATTGAAAGAGGGTGAAGGAATCATGAGTTTTAACCTCTGCTTCTAGGGCTGCTAAAACATTTTACATGAGGCAGTCAATGGTTGACAAACAGAAATAATCCCAGCAATAGGGATAATGTCCCACAGTCATTTAGTACTTGTATAAATGAGTACAAAATGAGTGCTCAGTTACTTGTGTTACTGCACAGTAGCACTGATGAATGGATTTCTTGTGTTGCTACCCGCGCAGCCTGAGAAGTCTAAATCAGGGTTGACTTGAAAGTAGGAAGAAATTGAGTGAGGTAATTATGGAACCATTAGTTATCCTTTTTTATATCTTGTAGAGGTTGTATGAGGTCCTGGAGGTAGAGCAAATATAGTGCCATCTTTAAAAAAGAGGAAAAGGATCCAGAGAATTACAGACTTGTCAGTATGACCTGGATATTTGGAAAGATCGTGGACCAGGTCCTCAATGAATCTATTGTGAAGCACCTGGAGGAGAACAAGGAGATCAGAAACAGCCAACATGGATTCAGCAAGAGCAAGTAGTGCCTGACCATCCTGATTTCCTTCTATGATAAGGTGCCTGGCTCCACGGATGCAAGGAGAGCAGTGGATATGATATACCTTGACTTTAGTAAGGCTTTTGATGTTTTCTCCAATATTTTTATTAAAAATACAAGGAAATACAGATTACATGAGAGTACTGTAAGGTAGATACCTAACTGAAAGGATCATTATACTCAACAAATAGTCAGCAATGGCTCAATGTCCTGTTGGGAGGAGGTGTCAAATCTGGTCCCCCTGGTGTCCACTATGCTATAATATCTTAATTAATTATTTGGATTATTTCTTCATTAATTATTGGGATAAGGTCCACACTTACCATATTTGTAGGTGGAATTACAGACACTGGTGGGTAGGACCAGGATCCAGAATAGATCTGCTGCATAGAGTGGAGAACTGCTTTACAATCAACCAGATGAGATTCAACAAGGAAAAGTGCAAAGTCCTGTGCTTGGGATGAAATAACTGTATGGAAAAATACAGACTGGGAGACGACTGGCTAAGCTGTAGTGTTGCAGAGAAGGACCTGGGGGTTACAGTGGACCATAAGCTGATTATGAACCAGCAGTGTGCTTATGTTGCAAAATGGCCAAATGTATACTGGGTTGCATTAACAGGATTGTCACTTGCAAATCCAGGCAAGTAGTTCTTCCTCTCTATTCAGCCCTGGTGAGGCCTCATTTTGAGAACTGTGCCCAGTTTTGGACCCCACAGTTCAAGAAGCATGGAGAGATTAGAAAAAGTCCAGAGAAGGCATGGATGGCATGACTAATCAAGAAAGGCTGACAAAGGACTGAAAAAGTTAGGGTTATTTAGTCTGGAGATGAGAAGACTAATGAAGGATTTCCTAACGGTCTTCAAATACCTGAAGGGTGATTATAGAGAGTATGGAGATGGGCTTTTCTATGTAACCTTAGGGGAAGGACTAGAAGTAAGGCTGAAGCTGCAGCAGAGGAAATTTAGGTTAGACATTATGAGGAAATTTCTGACTATGAGGAAGGTTAAGCATTGAAACAGGCTACCTAGAGAAGTTGTGCAATCTTCATACCTGGATGTTTTCAAGAAAAGGCTGGACAGACACTTGGATGGGTTGGTTAGACACTTGGATGGGTTGGTTAGACATGGATGATTGTGCCTTGAGCAGGGGACTGGGGGTCCCTTCAAGCCCTACTTTCCTAGGATCCTAGACTCCTTTAAAATTTTTGTGTGGAGTAAGAAAAAAAAATTACAGTGATGCAACATTTAATAACCTTTTTAGAGTTTCCTGCCCACACACATCTAACAGTAACAATTTCCAATGTCAAGGAGATAAAGGGATTATAATATTTATTTGCTTCACATGAGTACTGTGGGATTCAATTCAATAATGTGTAAAGAACCAGATATTATGGTGGGGAATGCCTTAGAAACAGATTTTCAGTTAATGTCAAACTACATATGTTTACACCAGCTAAAATTCTGTAATATTTCTTTTGGGGAATGATCTAGAGTAATGTTATACAAGGAATTCCAGCAAGTCTTTAAATGCTTAGATACTATATTTCTGTTCCTTAGTATATACAGGCTTGATTCCACTGACCTTCTCATGAGTGGTAAAATTCAATTTCCCAATGTAGATCCTTTTTGAGTCATCTGCTGATGTTAAAACTGGGTGCATTTACTGTGCATTACGAGACATTTACTGTGGAGTAGACTAATTAGCTCTTCTGTCACTAGCTCGCATCTACATGTGCAGTCCTGTTCGGCCATAGGAAACTAATTAACCCTGCAGCACTTGTAAATACAAGTGCTATCCTGTTGTGGAGTTTTTTCGTGTGCAGTAACCACATGTAGATGCTGACCCAGCTGATTGGGGCACAAGGGTGCTTTAGTGTAGGGGCTGCCTTCCAGCTAGCCCAACATTGGAGCATCCTTGTGCCCCAGCCAGCTTCAGTCAGCCCCCATCCACAGAATGTTGAACTGGGTCAGAGCAGCACCAGGCTGACCCCTGGACCCCTTGCTAGCTGGGACTGCTCCAACCTGACGCAACATGTTGCAATCCCAGGTGCATGTTCAAAGAACCTGGGAGCAATAAAGTCCAGTGCAATAGTACATGCAGACATGTCCACTGTTGACACAACTGCAAACCCTGATAGGGATGGATATATATATATACTATTATTGTTTTCTAAAGGACATAGAAGAACCATGGGCAGAATTCTGTTTCACCTCTAGGTGCAGAAGTACCATCAGTGGTGGAATAGGGAGATATCTGTGATCTCCAGAGGGTGATCCTATTCCTATAATGGGAGCCGCTTATGTACCCAGAGGAGAGAGTAATGAAATAACATCTACATGATAGGTAACTCAGAGTCAGCCTCTGACTGCACTTTACTGGGGCTTTAGGTGAAATAGATATCTGATTTATGTGTTCATTTGAATGCCTAGTACCTGGGTCTGGGATTCCTCTGAGTTCTGTTCTGTTGTTTCTTCTGTTTAAGGTATGTATAAGATATTAGGTGAGTGGGTAAATCTACAGTTACTTGAATCTGTGGATGATACTCTATGGGCGTGTCTGCATATTGCCCTGTGGCGACCTTGCTACTGCACCATGCTTTAGTACTTCCAAAAGGGAGTGCGCTGCTATAGTGAAGTAGTTGCTGATCACCCTAACGTGCCAAATGGTGACATAGTGCATCACTACAGCGATGTACAGAGATGTGTAGACGTGTCCTATATCTCTATTTCAGTGGGGCTATTTACTATAAAAGTAGCCTATTTTGTTTGGGATTAAAACTTGGATTGGCTTTTTTTAGATCAGGATTTGGATGAAAAGAAACTGACTGCTTCTTAATCCAGAGATGAGTTGGCCACTATGTATCAATAAAATGTTGTCATGGCTAAATACCATTTTCAAATAATTTTTTTCTAGGGAAACTGTCTAGAAGTAGAAGAAAAAAAGCATGTTTCATTTTGTTTTGGTTCTGTTTACAAAATGGAAATTTTGATTTAAACCTAAGGTAAATAATGTATTTTTAGTTGGCTAAATGAACTTTGCATTCGTTTTCAGGTACAACACGTGGAAAACTAAGGTTATACTCTTGGATTAGGGAAAACTAGTGAAAATATGTTGGAGGTGATATCAGTTCTTGCCCTTGTGGGTATTTCTTCCTCCTCTATTATTGGAGTTCATAATTTGTTTCAGGAACTTCAGCAGCTTCTGTGTATCTAGATGCAGTACCTGAGAATAGTTTTTTTATTAGAAGGTTGTTTTTTCACTGGCCAAGAGATTTCATTCTTTTCTTTCAGGTGAGGACACACTGCACTTGAGTTTGTTACTTTATGAGTAGATTGCTGTAGAGTGTTCTGTGCTTCACCAAGTTATTATAACAATTTACTGTAGCAATTGACTATAATGCTACTAAAGTAACATAATAGAGACAGTGGAGAGGTTTGCACTTCTCTCATTGTGCAGCATTGTTTGCCCGTCAGGCAACAAGAAGTCTGATGGAGTTGTCACCAAGGCATTATTTCCAAGATAACCGCTCAGGGAATTATGACTAAGGGTGTTTAGATACCTGATACCTGTCATAGTTGCTAAAAATACACTGATTATTGTCAGGTTGCACAATGCTCTAATTTCCCATGAAAATCTGGGTGACATATTTGCTACCTAAGTGAATAAAGTGACAAATGCTGCCAGGATTTCCAATAGAACAGAAAAAGATGAGTTTCCTATGGGATAGCAATCTTTCATGCACACTTATAGGCTGGTGCTCAGGGCAAATATATAACATACTTTTGACCCAGCATGGAATCAACATCTCACAAAGAGGAAAGTATCATTAGAACTTCAGTTTGGCATAGACCCCCTTGTAGCACTCATCTAGGATCAGTTTAACTGCTCTATGTACCAGAAGTAAGGATAAATTTATGCTCTGTACCAGTTCACTAAAATGCTATATGCAAATTAACATAATCTTTTTTATGAGACTTATGAAGAAAAACATATATTAATGGAGTGTTATATATGTTTGAAAAAGGAAAATAACTTGTGTGTTCATTTTAATAACCTCCAAAATAGACATCCCAGTGTTACATTTTTATAACATATCACTTCCTCCTAACAAAAATAGTGGGCTCCATGTACTATTCAATGCCAACCCCCCTTCCCCACCAAAAAGGACATTAATGTAACCTAATATTGGGGTTCAATCTCAAAATATTTCGGGTCCAAATTCTCACCTGGAATAAATCAATATATTTCAACTGGTCGTTGCCCAGGATCCAGCTCAAGAGACTTTGTGTTAGTGCAACCGTGTCTCTTTATGTCCAAACAAGTGGTAATGAAATACAGAACCTGTAACTGCTAGGTCATTGGATAGCCATGCCGTGACCTATGGTATGTGAAACATACTGGTTATCTCTATCTGTTTCATATGGAAGACATGTCTGAATCACAATTGTCACTAACAGAAAAGGACCTTGGGGAATCCCAGGAGCTTTGGGAATAATGCAAATAATTGCGACTGGACCATGGATATAGATGGCTATACCTTGTACAAGAGAGATCAAGTAGATAAAAGGGGCGGGGGTGTAACTCTCTATGTTAAGGAAAGCTACGTGTCCCTGCAAGCTGATGTTGGCGACCAGAGTGGATGACTGGAGATGCTCCAGGTTTAAATCCATGGGGAACACAACACATGGGACACAGAGGTGGGAGTCTACTACAGACCTCTCACCCAAAGTCAAGAGCTTGACCAGGAGTTCGCCTGGGAACTGGCTGAGGCTGCATGCTCCAGGACCATGGTTGTCATGGGTAATTTCAATTACCCAGACATCTCGTGGGAGGATCACTCAGCAAAATCCAAGTGGTCGCAAAGCTTCCTATCATGTGTGGATTACCTCTACCTGACTCAAGAAGTCTATGGGCCAATGAGAGGCAAACTGCTGCTCTACCTGGTACTGGATACTGGTGATGACTTAATTGGCATCCTAGTGATCGATGGGAAGCTGGGTGACAGTGACCACAAGTGACCACTTTCGCCATCCACCGTAAAGCTGGCACATCAGTCAGCAACACTGAAGTCCTTGACTTCAGGAATGCTGACTTTGACAAGCTCAGGAGGCTTGTCAGTGAGGCCCTGAGGGACCATGACCATGGGGAGAGGGGAGTCCAGGAAGAGTGGTTGCTCCTCAAGGGAGCTATCCTCAGTGCACAAGCTAATACTATTCCATCTCAGAGAAAAGATAGCGGGAGGGCACAGCAGCCCCCCTGGCTCTCCAGGGAACTAGCAGACCTCCAGAGGCTAAAAAGAAAGACCTACAAAGGATGGAGGATGGGATTCACCTTCAAGGAGGAATATTCTGCGCTGGTCCAGTCCTGCAGGGAGCAAACCAGGAAAGCTAAGGCTGCAAATGAACTTCAACTAGCTTCAAGCATCAAGGACAATAAAAAGTCCTTTTTCAGTTATGTGGGGAGCTGGAAGAAAAGCAAGGGCAAGATTGGACCCCTGCTGAACCAGATGGGACAACTGACAACTGACACCCAGGAAAAAGCCAACGTATTAAATGGGTACTTTGCGTCAGTCTTTCATCAGCCCCATGGGACGCCCATGCCTGCTACGGGACAGGAAGGTCCGGGTGAGGGAGATGCTCTGCCCTCCATTAATGCTGACCACGTGAAGGAACACCTTAAGAGAGACTGGATACCTTCAAGTCAGCTGGTCCTGACAATCTACACCTCAGGGTACTCAAGGAGTTGGTGAGTATCATAGCCCAGGCTCTGGCACGGATCTTTGAGAACTCTTGGCATTCTGGTGTAGTGCCCGAAGACTGGAAGAAGGCCAATGTGGTGCCTATCTTCAAGAAAGGGAGGAAGGTGGATCTGGCAAACTATAGGCCCATCAGCCTGACTTCTATCCTGGGGAAGATCTTAGAAATGTTTATTAAAGAGGCCATCCTTAATGGACTGGCTGACACCAACATCCTGAAGGATAGCCAGCACGGGTTTGTTGCAGGTAGGTCTTGTTTGACCAATCTCTTTTCCTTTTACGACCAGGTGACCTATCACTTGGACAAGGGAGAAGAGATTAATGTCATATATCTTGACTTCAAAAAAGCCTTTGATCTGGTATCCCATAATCACCTCTTGGTGAAACTGACCAATTGTGGCCTTGCGTCCACCACGATCCACTGGCTGGGAAATTGGCTCCGTGGTCAGACCCAGAGGGTGGTAATTGACAGAAGTCAATCATCATGGTGCCCTGTGACCAGTGGGGTCCCCCACGGCTCTGTCCTTGGACCCATATTGTTCAACATCTTCATTAATGATGTGCACATTGGGAGTCAGAAGTGGACTGGCCAAGTTTGCCAATGACACCAAACTTTGGGGCAGAGTATCCCCACCTGAAGACAGGAGGGCTATTCAGGCTGACCTGGACAGGCTTAGCAAATGGGCGGGCGAGAACCTGATGGTGTTTAAAACTGAAAAATGCAAGGTTCTCTGCTTTGGGAGGAAAAACCTGCAGATCGTTATAGGCTTGGTAGTGCTACGTTGGTTAACACTACAGATGAAAGGGACTTGGATTGACCACAAGATGAACATGATCCTGCAATGCAATGCTGTGGCTAGTAAAGTGACCAGAACGCTGGCTTGCATCCATAGATGCTTCTCAAGCAAATCCCAGGACATCGTTCTCCCCTTGTACTTGACCTTGGTGAGGCCACAGCTAGAGTACTATGTCCAGTTTTGGGCCCCACAATTCAAAAAAGATGTGGAGAAGCTTGAGAGAGTCCAGAGAAGAGCCCTGCACATGATAAGAGGTCAGGAAAACAGACCTTATGATGACAGGCTGAGAGCCATAGGGCTCTTTAGCCTGGAAAAGTGCAGGCTCGGGGTGATCTGATGGCCACCTATAAGTTTATCAGGGGTGAGCACCAGTACCTGGGGGGACATTTGTTCACCAGAGCGCCCCAAGTGATGACAAGGTTGAATGTTTATAAACTCCTGCAAGACCGTTTCAGGTTGGACATAAGGAAGAATTTCTTTACTGTCCGAGCCCCCAAGGTCTGGAATAGCCTGCCATCGGAGGTGGTTCAAGCACCTACATTGAACACCTTCAAGAGCAAATTGGATGCTTATCTTGCTGGGATCTGATGACCCCAGCTGACTTCCTGCCCTTCAGGTGGGGGGCTGGACTCGATGATCTTCCAAGGTCCCTTCCAGCCCTAATTTCTGTGAAATCTGTTAATTTTTTTAATAACATATTGGTCAGCAGCAGAAGGAACACGGGAGTATATTTTATGAGTATTTAAGAACACCATTATAAAGTTAGGCAGCTAGTGGGATTTTCGAAGTCTAGGGAAATTTCTACATCTTTAAGTACACAGCTTTCCCTGAACCCCAGGCAGCAGTGGCAATGCATGCCACTCCCTCTCCCATATAGGCTGCACAGGTAGTGTGTGGACTTCTATCATGTGGCAGTAGGACAGGCAGCTGCTGGGGCACTTGGACTACCAGTTAGACAGCTCTGGTCTATGTAATTGAAGTCATACTTAGAATTGCAATAAAAGATGTTTTGTAGCTCAAATCTCTCTCTGGGATAACTGTTTTGCTAATGTTACTTTACCATTTCTAAGTTTGTAATGTGGTCCCTACCAAAGCTAAATCATGATGGCCACTCTACCTAGGCCATCTGAACTGCATTAGAAACTTATTCCAAATAGGGTCCCTGGATTGTATTTGAACCTTGATGTAGCCAGGGCCTTAGACCAACTATCCAGAACAGCACCGAGACAGTGTGGGGGATGTTTTATAATACAGTTAAAAGAAACATTGTTTTCCCTTGGGAAATTACTCAGCGTGAGATGCAAGCATGTTTTTCTAATTAAATAGATTAGTTTATGCCTTCTGGAATTAAAACAAAAAATAGAACCAAAAAAGACAAAACTCCAGCCCAGAGCCTCCTTATATGAAAATGTGTTCCAGAACTCATTTCTTTATCAGTGCTTTTAGCCTTGATTTTTCTGGCCTCAGACTTCCCCATTTCCAGCATCTCTCACACCCTTATCTCTTCTTTTTCTTTTATCTTACAATCCCCCTATCCTCACCCTCATGACTAATATTTTCTGCCTACAGTCAAACTCCTTTTTCCCCAAGAGCCTGTTCTTTATGTTAAGCCCTTCCTCCACTCTGCCCCTGAAACTAGTTTGCTAATTCCCTACTAAATGATTTCACTACTGCTCCTGAGAGAGAGGGAGAAAGCCATCTATACAATATATGCACGCCAAATTGTCGCATGAACAACTAACGTTGTATGAGCATTGGGATTCATTCATCCCCAAAAGAGAAAGGAAAAAAGAAAGAGACCAAGAGAGTAATTTCATTTTCCTAACAACCAATCATTGAGAAATCATTTTAAGACTCTGATAATAATTTCCCAGTGGCTGGTTTTTGGCGGGGGGGGCAGGGTAGGGGAGTGGGGGGAGGTGGAGGAGGGGAACTAGAAGCAAGAAATTGCATTTCATATGGAATACCAAGTTAATTCCATACAACAATGTGAATCAAGCACTTGGGATGCCAGAAGAGCTTGCTCAGCTATTATGTTGTCTGTCTTGATCAGGAAGGCTTGGGGATTCTAAAAAAGAAAGGAAAAAAAAGAAAAGAAAAATGACTAGTGTGTCATTTCAGTGTTTGACATGGCTGCATTGTATACCATTTGTAATACTAGGTCAACATTTCGTAACCAAGATAGGTAAATAAACTAATTCATAGTGAAGGTAGATAAACTAAACAATGTCTTCCATTTAATATAGCACAAGCTTGGGAACAACAATCCCATAAAAAGGTTGAAAAGAAAAAGGGGTGAGGGGAGAAATCAGGCAAAGAAAAGAAAAAGAAAGGAAAGGAAATGGAAGTTCATACACTGGACTTGTGAAATGGGCCACTTAGAAGCATCATTTATGGTTTCATCACATGTGACATATCATATGTAAAGTAAATTGCTTTTGTGCATTGCAACACATAGTTTAAAACCCTTCTGCCTTTGGTCTGTGTTTTAACATAAGTATTTTCACAGAATGTAATCTGCTAACTATATATTGGAATGGGGTACGTTCAGCTGTCCAGTTTGATGAAGAATGTACTGGATTGTATTTTTAAAAGACTTCCACCATAAGGACAGATGCATCAACCACAGTAAATAGAACGTAAAAATAGTTGTTTCTAACTGTGTGCACGGCATTATCTATCTTGCATATTTCATAAACATTTAAGTTACTTATTGTGCAGTCAATTCCTTTAAACTGTTAAAAAAACACCCTTCTGAGAAATTGACAATGACGATGGCCTAGTAGTAGATACCATAGTAGAGCAATATGAAATCAACAGGACATGGTCCAGTACTTTGAAACTATCTTGAGTAGAGTATTGCCTATCAGTATAGTACCAAATCACATACTGACACAGTGATGGCCAGTGAAAAGTGCAATACTTTCTGTTAGATCTTGTTTTGCAGGAAATGACAGAAATGACTATAAAGCAGATTTTCTAAAGTCCCATCAGAATCTCTGAGGCTCTCTCACTGCAGGAAATTCCACTTTCTTCTGCTCTCCTAGGATGATGCATTTAGGTTCTGATTGCTTTTGTGATGCTTTTAAATAGGATGCAGCAAAATAGCATGCAGGTTTATTTATAGTGAATAATATTGGCAAACCATACATTAGCAGCTGGTGCATTAAAAGGATTTTATGTATCTATTTATTTGCATGTTGAGCTGTCTGTAGTCAACAGGGTGGAAAATAACTCCTTAGAAGCTGATGGAAAGAGAAAGAATCTGTAAATACTCTGTAAAAGTGCAAGAACTCAAATACGGTATAACTTTAAAAAAAAGGTTTATGGAATCTTAAGAAATTCCTATATTTGTTAGTTAGATTTAAAACTTTTTCAGGAGAGTATCATTTTCATATTTCATGTAGATGCTCAATCTCCTCTTTAAATATATAAACATACCAAAATTAGACAAATTATACTGCTGTTCATGCCTTAGAATGGAATTTATTTCTTCAAGGAACCTGTATGTTTGTAGCTGTGATCTTGCTTGGAATCTTTTCTGCATAAAAAATACTTTGCTCTTATTTGTTTTTCTTCAATTTCCATTTATATCCGTCACTTGGTAATCTATGGTAAAAAATTCAGTGTTAGCATTCTTTGTATTTAAAGATTTTATATTTGTCAGTATTAATCTCTCATCTCTATTCTTGTATGATATGAAGAAGTAGGTTATTTTTTCTCTTCATTTCTTTCCTCTTCCCAAAGGAGTTGTAAACTTACAGTCCCACAGTGTTCAAACTGAGCCATTCCATAATAAAGATTTCAACTAGTTTCACTTACAAAGTCCAATCTTGGCCCCCAATAACTTTGGATTGAACACTGGTTGAGCATGACAATTGCTATAGTTATTTCTGCTGCAAAAGAGAATAAGTCTGTAAAGTTCAAAGAAAATGTGTCAAACTGTTTCCTGAAGAAAGCACTTGATTGGTGCCTGAAAGCTTGCCCAATGGCTTTCTCAGTTCATCCAATAAAGGATATCACAAACAATCCTTGCATCATTAAATGAATATTTACCAGAAAAAAGTTTCAAAATTTGTATTTCTGGTCCGGATAGAAATAATCTATTATTCCTCCTGTGCTAGTAAATAGTGAAGAAAATAGGATGTAGGTGAACAAAAAGATTAAAAATGTTTGCTGTAGGAGACTTTTTAATCACTTTCTCTCATTATTATTGACTTCAGTAGAAGGAAGATGAGGGACTCTTTTTCTGGGACCTGTTGGTTGATAGCAACTTCAGAACAATATGAATCTGTCTCTAGCACATAAGTAATAGAACTCTTTCTTTAATCAATAAAGGGCTGTCCTTGTTTTGTTCTGTTTGCAATTTTGTAGGGTAGATACTAATCTATGCTACTCAAGTGTATGCAGCATGTTATGGACTGCCCTCAGTCTTTGACATGATGTTTAAACCATGTATCTACAGAAACCTTAACTGATCCAAAGTAAATTCTAGGTATGATAGGATATGTTTGTCATTTAACAACTGTAAGGCTAGGGACAGGCATTACACATAAACTGGTTTAAACCTGTAACAGAACATAAGTTCAGTGAATGTAAACTGGTTTAAAAATGGCTGAAAATGGTTTAAGATAAACCTAGTTAAATGTAGTATCAGACTTAACCAATCTGGGTCAAATGGATTTATTCAATGTCTGTCCCAGCCCCCTTATTGGTTTAAGTTAAAACAGACTCCTTCAGTATCCTAGGTTCTTTGCAGTCCTAGGCTGGGCTGAGCTGCTTGCTCCAGAGAAAAGGGCTGGTCCTGCCCCTTTGCTGCCTAGTCAGAGCTCCATGGGAAACTGCAGGCACAGCAGGGTCTTCCTGGCTTCCCTCTGCTCCCTCCCCACTTCACTCGCTGCTCAAGCAGGGATTCCCTCTCTCCCTACTTCCCATCTCTCTCAGCATAGGCCCCAGGCACATGGACCCTGGGCTTGTGGTATGCTAGGTAATGCTAAGAGGTATCTCTGTGTGTGTCTCCAACTTATGGGGTCAGGACAAAGGCAAACAGGACAGTGTCCTCTTAGGGCCTCTGGTGTCCTCAATAGGTCCACTGGTAATGTCCCTCCATTCCTTCCTTGGAAAAAGCTGTTTAAGAACAGCTTGAACAAATGAGAGAGGCTTTTGTTTTCTTGATAGACTGCTAAAAGCTGTGTTATCAGCTCCTTGTTGGCTCCCTTGCCTGGTTTTCAGACAGTACAAAGAAGCAGGGAGAGGGAGGACTGCTTTAGCAGCCCCTGCCTTCTAGCCTGAACCACTACAGGCATGTGCCTGCATTTCCTCAGTCTGGATGGAATATCTGTGCATTTGCAGACCAGTTCAATCTAGGCAGTTTAGACTATCCTGCAAAGATTGGATCAATTCAGGCTCAGGCTTTTTGAATGTCTGTCGCTAGCTGAATTGGCTTTTGCAGTGAAAGATTTGATGAGTTGCGTAATGTACTGTCTGTCATTTCAGATTCATACCTTCTTGATAGGCGTAACAACAAAGAACAATATGCTACAGCCTTAAGAGGATAAGAGCATTGCTTTAGAAGGTTACCCAGTGTAAATGTCCTGTGAATTAGCTGCTGTTGCACTGAATCCACATAACTATCCCCCAGTCTTTCTACAAACACTGCTTTGGGCACAAATGAAGAGCAAGTAGGAATATATTTTGTACAGTTGATGTGTTGTGTGGGCCGTAAAGTATTTGGCCTTTCAATTTGTCTGCCCAAGATCCATGATGATTTGTACTAGGTGAGAATCTGACCCCAAACCTTTTGCTTCACTGTATGTTGCTAGTCTTTCCAAGACAGACAACCTTTATATCCATCACATTAGTAGGGCTGATTTAGAGTATTTCCTGCTACAAGGAAGGAATTGACTACACTAATCATAATTTTTTTCCTCCATAAGGCATAGTTAGACACTTACGAAAAAAGGCAGATACAGTCTTTCTTTTTTCGTTCTTGTCAGCCTTCTCTTCTATGTTCATTTGCAAAGTCACATAACAATGAAAGGTTGGTTATCAGGCAGATCTCGTAAGTGACAGATCAAATTACTTTTCCGTTTATACAGCAAAAATAGTCAGCTTCTTGGTGGGAAGAAAAAGAGGAAAGTCATCCCAAGGAATTTGGCCTCTTCTACAATTGTAACAAATGTTCTATTGTGCCTCTAAGCTATTGGTATCATAGGTTCTCTCCAAGACCAATGTATCAAATAAGAAAAGGCATTTGACAAGTGCTGTACAGCCTGCTGTAGGGCATTGTGTACTAATAAAAATTAAAATGACCATACAGGTACAAGTTTCTCATTTATCCAAAATGCTGGTAATACAAAGCAGTCTGCACGTATGTGCAGTGTGACTTACACCCAAGTGGAATCCCCTTTGCAGTTTCATAGCATCGTTAAGGGGTCTTAGTGTAAATAGGAAATAGGCCCAAGAATGCCTTTCATTCAAGGACCTTGAAATGGCGCACACAACACACCTGTGAAGTGGAGATCATTATTAATAATAAAAAAAACCTCATTGAGAGCTGCAGGTACTCAACACCCCTAAACATCAGGATGCAGGTACTGAAAAGAAGGTGTCTGGAAACAGAGGCAAAAAACCCAAAAAAACAAAAAAAGAAAAAGTAAAAAGAGGCCATATATGAATAGAGGGTGCTAATGGAAATCAACGATGGCCGGACAAAAAGATTGGGTTAATAAGCCAGGGGGGAGGTGATTTAGATTAGGAACAGCAGTGCCCAGGGCAAACTCTGAAAGAGAGTGGAGGGGTAGGATGTGCTGGTTTGGAGAGCTGGTAGGAGTGAATGGGTTCTGAAAGTGGGTGATTGGAGGATAGAAGGGTGGGCAGCAGTCTTTCCCATGCTAGGACCTCCTGAATAGTCTTTTCCTGAGCTGCTGCTGCTGCCATGGATTTTTCCTGCCCTGGCTGTTACTCTTAAAGCTGCAGCAGCAGTTGAGAACTGTGTTGGAGTTCCTGGCATGGGTATACTGCTGGGGCATGAACTCTGCAGAGGTGGGCAACAATTCTTGTGTCTCCCCTACCCCTAGTTATACTGTTGATAAGGAATCCAGGGGATGATTCAGGATCTGGGAAGTGGTAGGTAGGAATGACAGAACAGATAAGGAGACAGGAGTGATTAACTGGGGTTGTCTGGCCATGGGGACTTAGGGCTGTGGGCTGTGGCAGGGGAGTGGAATAAGGTCTAGGCATGAAGAGGAAGAGAGATTGGGAATGAGATGAGAAGACTGGGAGATGAATCATAGGACAATCTAGTCCAACACCCTATACGTATGCAAGATTCATCATGTATAAATCACTCCTGAAAGTCTCCAGTGAAAGAGATTCTTGCAAGTTTCCTGGATAGCTTGTTCCATTGTCCTACTGTTCTTACAGCTAGGAAGCTTCTTCTAAGATTTAATATAAATCTGCTTTTCTCTAATTTAAACCAATTGCTATTTGTCCTGCCCTGTGTGGCAAAGGAGAAGCTTTTAAATCTCCTTTTTATGGCAGCCTTTCAGATATTTGAAAACTGTTTCCATGCCCCTCCTTAATCTTCTTTTCTCCAGACTAAACATACCTAGTCACTTCAACATTTTTTCATATGGCTTGCATTATACCTCTTTTATCATTTTCATCATTCCCTTCTGGAACCTCTCCAGTTTCTCTACATCTGGTTTGAAATGCAGTACCCCAAACGACACAATTGAAGCCTAACCAGCACCAAGCAGAAATGTATGACACCTCTCATACATTTACCAGGCTTCTGTAAATTCAACTCCAAATTGCATTTGCTCTTGTTGTTGTTTACTAAGGACCTCCAGATCCTTCTCAGCAATCGGGTTTCAACACTATAAACAATGCCATTATTTGGGATTAAACTTTGCTAACAGAGGGCAGGATCTGGACAAATGCAGTTGCATCAATGCAAGGGCAGTTTGACTTGCAGTTCACAAACTGAAAAACAAATTGATCAGAAATAATTATTAGGTCATTCCACCCTTATATGCAAAGTACTGAAGATAGAATGGTGAGAGGCTTCAAAAGAGAAATGCAATTTCAGAAGAGATTTGACAGTGGAGAAACTAAGTTGGTTACTAATAAGACCAGTTATGCTAGTAATAGGGAGCTTGAAAATGTTGAATACTGTACACACATGGGCTTTAATTTTCTGAAAGGGACATCAGGTTTGCACCTACCAATCTATCAGGGTTCATATGCCTCTATTCAAACACAGCCATATATTAGGGCAAAACAAAAGCATTTCATTTCAACCAGTGTTTCAATGTTTCAACAGAACAGTATTCCATTTTGACTTTTGTTTTGAGTCGAAATGGCTGTTCCGTTTCATTCCGTCTAAACGTTTTGCCATTTCGACATTTCGTCCATAGGGAAGGATGAAACAGGATATAACATTGTCATTTCTGGACAGATTTGGATGAAACTTGCAGAAATGGTAGCACCTTCTGAGGGCATGACACGTGCCATGTTTCAAGAAGATAGGTGCAGGGAGTTCAGAGCTGCTGCACCCCAAAATCTTGAGAGCAAAACTCATGTCACGTGTGTGTGTTAAGCCACAGCAGGGTCAAGACTGGAGGGATGCTAGTTCCTGTTGAGGCCACAAAGGCTGCCATGATTCAAGGAGATAGGTACAGGGGGTTCAGAGTAACTGCACTCCAAATTCCTGAAAGCAAAATGTGTGTCACGTGCATGTGTTAAGACACAGTGGGGTCAAAACTGCGGGTGTGCTAGCCCCTGTGGAGGCCACAAAGCCTGCCAAGTTTCAAGGAGATAAGTGTGTGGGTTTGGGGTGCAGTTTCTCTGAATGCCCTGCACCTATCTCCTTGAAACATGGCTTTATATCCTCAGAAGGGGCTACTATTTCTGCAAGTTTTATCCACATCTGGCCAAAAATAACAAAGTTATAGGCTGTTTTGACCTTCCCCATTATAACCTATGGGCAAAACGTGAAAACAGCGTCGAAATGGTGAAATGTTTCGACTTGCCTCCTTTTGTTTTGAAGCTGTTTTGACCATATCGGTTTCATTTTGATTTTGGTATTTTGACCTCAAAACAGGTCGAAATAAAACTGGTGGTGAAATTTTGCACAGCCCTAGCACATATTTATTTTTGTTGTCTTCCAACAGGCCATTTCTGCATGAAGAAATGCTTTGATGAGGACAATCACTAGAAGTTTTTCCAAATATTACAATATAAGTGTCTATATTCCATCCCTACTGGACAAGAGTTTCAAGCAAGTAAAGCATAAAGAAACTTCTCTTTGCTTCTGCATTTAACAAAAACTCCATATACAGGGAAAACTCCATAAACAGCAGGATTCATGCCCTCCTCGTCAAGGCAGCATCAAAATCCTTAGGCTATGGAGTTCGGTTCCCTCCACTTCACTCACTTTTAGACTTCAGGAATCTTACCCTTTTTAGTTTAACAATACATTTTTCTTTGTTTTGGCTTTTCTTTGTTTTGGTTTCTTTGCTTTGTTGTGGCCTGGTGAGTCAGTCTCTACCCTGTGAGAAAGAACTGTGTTCAAATCCACCAGGGAAAAGTTTGTCTAAAACCTAGCTCTTCTCTGTCCAGGACAGAGTCTAAGACACTGGTGCTACCATGGTCTGAGCAGTACCAAACAGCTGTTAGCTGTCAACTTTTGCTGTCTACAGGTTTGGTTGTCTTTTACAACATTTCTCCACTTCCAGAATAAAATAGAGTTGAAACAAGGCATACATGGAGTTGCATGCTCTGGCGGCTGTAACGGATCTCTTCTGGGTATGCACAGTAAGACATGCTACATCATGAAGGGTAAACATGTAAAGGAATTAGATACCTTGGCAGGATTAAGGGTAATGAACTATTTCTTTTTATGACTTAGATGCTGAAAAACTGTGTTGTATAGACTTCTTGGAGGCAAAATAAAATTCTGCCCTCAATTTACACTCACCAGTTATAAGGTATTGCCCCCATTTGAAAGATAAATTAGAAATCGTTCCTACCATACTTGTAATTTTATTTGCGGGTCTTTCACAATTCCTAGATGAAGCTGATCTGGGTACCCCAGTCAGAGCACATTTAGCTCTTTAAATTGTACATCTATGTCAGATGTAGTCTTTCCATCTCTTTACACTCATTCATATTAACCTTCTAGCTTTTCCTCCATGTTGTACATATTCCTTCTTATTGAAAATGAAGACAAAGCATTCATTTATTCATTAATTTACTCTCAGCTCCATCCATCTTCCTTGCCTTGCAGCTGCACTACTTTTTCTTGTTCCTTTTAATTTATATGGCTGAAAATCCTTTAGCTATTTGTTTTAATACTGTTTGCAAGGTTCAAATCAGCTTAGTTTTTGGTAAGTCTCACTTTTTGTCTATACTTTGATTTTCACAGTATTGCTTGTTGTGTTGATCTGTTCTTTTTTTATTTCTTCTTCTTTTCAGTGCCTTGAAGAACACTTGTTGAGGGTATTGTTGATAGGTTGAAAGGAATATTCTTTGTGAGTTCAACCAGTTAATCTGTAGTTTTCACTATACGTTTATCTTTGCTTAGGATTCAAATTCCAGGAAGTTTTTGCATCTCTGACTGCAAGAAATTCTAAACCTATTCACCATTTATTCACATACCGCATGCATAGCTAGCCAAAAGCTGCTGATAAATTCAGCAGTGATTCCAAGAGGGTTAACACTGTAGATTTAGCTGATGTGTTTACTCTGCTTTCAGGACTGAGCCGTGACCTTTTTCATTCATTCCACCTTCTCAGAACAAAGCGCATTTCTTATTTGGGGCATGTTGTACGTAAGAAAATATAGTGATACCCAACTCTTCAGCCTCAGCTGTCTTCACCATCTGGATAAAAATCCTGTTTCCGTTTACATATCCAAGTGTCAGGTCCCCAGCTGTGCAAGTGCCACTTTGGGCATTTAATGTTTGTGATCCTACTCCATATATAGTGTCCACATGGTTTCTGAGCCTGCTTAGAAGGCTGAGTTCTGGCTGGGCAGGTATGCAACTCTGTACATGGGCATCTGAGTATGAGTCCCAAAACTGAGAAGAGAGCTATCATGTGTTTTAGACTAAGAGCCAAGTGGTTAGAGTAGTTGGCCAAGAAACAGGAGACACAAGTTCTCAACTACTCCCCTGCAGGGGCACCTGCATTACACTCATTTCCCAGCAGAGTGGTAGGCTTTTCCTGAACTCCACTCTAAACCTGCTTCTGAAGCTGAGCCACTGCTGCTTGCTTCTAATACTCACTAGTTAAAACAGACAGAAAATGTTGGGAAAGTTTCTGTCCCACTGGGACTGGCTAGAGCCCAGGGCAGCATCTATTGCAGTAAGCCACATATTCTCTAGCTTGTTTTCTTTTTTTCTGGCCCCTCATATCTCCCTCTCTTGGCTGTGTAGGGACTCAGCATCAAAAGGAGGGCTATATTTAGTAATGCTGTGCCCTGGTGGTTACAGTACTGGGCTAGAAATATGCACATTCAAACACTTTTTCAGTGAGAGGGCCTAAAACCTGGGTTATCTACTTCCTGGGTAAGTACCCTAACCACTTGGTTATTGACCTAAATATATTTTTGGTTTTGCAGGGCCACAATTTTTGGACTTATGCTCAGGTATTCATGTACAGAGCTGTGTACCTGTCCACTCAGACCATAGCCTACTGAGCAAGGTCAGGGACAATGTCAACACTTGCATATCAACAGTGTGTGTGGAGTAGGATTTGAAACCATGTGCAAGTGCCAAGAATGGCAGTAAATATGGCTGAAAAATTGCCACCTGAGTGCAGGACACAAATTTGTTTAAAATAATATCTGCCAAATTGTAGCCTTGGATCCTAAATACTAGCCTACTTGCCTCCTTCCACAAAAATACAAGACAACTCCTGTTCCTGTTGTATACAAGATTCTTTAAGGGTGCAGACAGAAGTTTCATTTATCATGTGATTAGCCTTCTGACCATGCTCTACAGCCACGCTATGACACACGCATGGCTACAGAACACTTTTAAAGTGGCCAAATCACATGGCAAATTAACCCTCATCAAATGAGGGATGAGATGAAAGCGTTCCACTTTGGAGCACCTTAGGGAACTTGTGTTCCCTAGGATTAAATTTGTGGTGTGATTGGGGCTGGATTGATGCATCTGAGCTCTGTCCTTGGGGCTGTGTGTAGAAAAGGAGGGGGATGCAAGCTATAGGCTGGGGTTTGCCCAACCTGAGCTGGGGGGCTCCAACACGCTCCCATCCAGGTCTTGCCAGGCAAACCCCAGCCAGCAGCTTTATCCCCCTCCCTTCCTGTAGACAGTCCCAGAGTTGGGGGGAAGGCATGGCTGGGGGAGAGGCCTCAGGCAGGCTCCTGAGGCTCCTGCAGGCAGGCTCACCCCCCCACCCCCAACTGTGCTCAACAGGTGAAAGTCTGTTAGATTGGGGGAGCCCTTTAATTCATGGCACTGTATGTAAAAAACCATGAGTTAGATAGGGACCCGCACATCTGTAATTACCCTAAGTGCCTTTTTTTCAGAGAGAATATACATTTATGGTATAACAAGCAAAGTTTGCTGTCTTTTTCATGCTACATTTAGTTTTTTTAATCTATTGCATTATCTCTATTAATGATTTGTGATCTGACTGTATACCTATTGAAGCCAATGTCAATGTATTCATTGACTTGAGTTTCAGGATCAAGCCCTTTGGACAAATTTTACCCTACTTTGTGCATCAAGGAAAATGGGCTAAGAACAGCCATTGCATTTGTCCTGGGACCAGTTGTGCTTGTGTTTGTCCTGGAATAGAAAAGTTCTGGATTGGCTTGTACACACATTGCCCTTCCAGTTGGGGTTTAGTGGCCAGCCAAGTGAGTTGCTGCTTTTCTGCCATCGATTCAATGATGCAGTCCCAAGACAACTGTTTAGATTCACTTCATGGTGTCCTGAGACAAACTGTTAGCACTACCGATGGATCTTTTCTAGGATTTGTCATTGGAAAACTAACATGGACATTTGAATGACCATGCTTCGTCTCAAAAGAAAATAGTTTCTCCTGGGACAAATGCAGTATCTGCCTGTAGCCATAGAGACACTCTTCAGTGCAATTCTGACTTTAGAAATTTGACTTACCGGAGCAGTAATCCTCATGGCTAGCTGTAATGACACTCTTTGAGCAATGTATTTTGCCCTTCTCTAAGCACCACTGAATTACAAATGAACTTGCTGCCGTTATGTCATCTTTCAGCCCAAGAGGCAAGTGCTAAGCATACTGAACCAAGAAGTAGGAGATCCAGGTTCTCAAACTCCCTCCCCCTGCAGGGTCACCTGATTTGCTTTAATTTCCTGGAAGAGTACTAGAACCACAAGCTAGGCATTGGCAGGAACAAGTGTACAAAACAACTGAGGCTAGTCTCAATCCATAAGTGATGCTTCATGTTCCAATGAAAATATGGTCTGTGTGGGATGGTGTGCTTACTGGTTATATTTCCCAGGGTTGCTTGCTTGTTTGCAGCCGCCGCTCCATCTGTGCTCAGAGCAGCATCTGGTGGAATAAGCCCCCGTGTGCTGGGAGGGGGCTGGTCCGAGTGGTGACTACCAGTACTGGGGCTGAGGGGAGGGGGAAGGAAGGAGGGAGATGAGAAGCTGAAGTCTCCTGCCCCAGGGGAGAGGTGGAAGGAGGGACAGGGGAGCCCCTGCTCAGGCTAGGGAGGAGAGGGGCAAGGCCAGCCTGGCTGGGCTGGAACAGAGAGCCCAGCCCAGAGAGCATGCTGGGATGTTGGGGGTCTCTAGTTTAACTTGAACCAGCAATGGGGCTGGGGCCGGTTGCAGAAACTGGTTTGAGCCAAATCAGTTACGTCTGGTACTACATTCAACCAGGTTTATCTCAAAACAGTTTCAGCCATTTTCAAAATGGTTTGTGTGCACTGAATGTCTGTCTATTCTGTTACAGGTTTAAACCAGTTTCGGACCACTTAAACCAGTTTATGTATAATGTCTGTCCCTAGCCAATAGGCCCTGTCTGCCACACAACTTTTTTCATAAAAACACAGCAGAAAACAAGATGTGACTCTAGGGTCATCCAGATAAGTGCCATTACAAGCTCCTCATAAAACTGAATTGAGCTAATTCTAAACTGGGAGACACTAGCATAAAAATAGTCTTTGTAGCAGCACCTCCAAGCTTTCATTTGACAGCTTACACATATTGTAAACATCATGCTTAATGACAAAGAACTGAGTAAAATATAACAAGTGGTTGAAGTTGTGATTAACTGCTCAATCACTTTATTTCCTTAAGTTCATTAACTGATGCTGAATTGCAGTAGCATGCCAAAGAATTCTGTGCATAAATGTGACATACACAAATGAAATGAATATAATCGAGGCTATTCCAATGACTAACAAATTCATTTAAGATGACTTGACATTTAAAGGAAAGAGCTATGATAGTTTTTCAGGAAAACTGAAACACTGAATTATTTTATGATTCCTACTCCAATTATATGAGGTTTGCTCTGTTTAAATTGCAGTGGGATTTTTTTGGAATTATATATGACATCCATATTAATACCAAAAGAGTTCATCACGATTAATGTCATTACAACAAATGCTAAAGGGATTAATAAGGATTTGCTACTTGTTGCAAAGCGTTGAAGCCCTAGAGGCCCTGGCATTGAAAAACTCCAGGGTGGCCCCATCTTGTCAGATCTTTTGGATTAAAGATATTAAATAAAAACATCTGTAAACTGCTACGAGATTTACATTCCTCCTCTCTGTTATAAATGACATTGCTAACTCTACTGCACTTCTGGGGCCCATTTAATTTAGCAGTTGCTTCAGAAAGCACTTCATAAAAACAATTATTGAATTAATTGTAATATTTCCAGTCCAGGAATCATTTTTAAAATCATCACCACCTGTAAACTCTTCTCCCAGTTGCCTTGTAGAGGCAAAAGTGGATCATTTTAGGGTTTATATATAGTTACAGTAAAAACTCTGTTAAGCCAAATGCTGTTGTCTCATTGTGTATTACCCTGTGGATATATCAAGATTGAAGTTTGTTACTGATTTGTGTGTTCTTACCCCTCCGCTATCTCTTTTCAACAAAGGGACCTCATAATTTAGACCCAAATCTCTCTCATTTGATATCAATATATTTCCTGAGTTTTAGTATTACAACGATTTTATATTAGGCCTGTCCAATCCTAATACACTCATTGAATACTAAATAAGTTTAACCTCACGAGCTAGGCCATTTACTTGGGAAGGTGTGTGTGTATGTGCGTGTGCACACATGTGTGCAAGGGTGTACCACCATGGGAAAAACACTATCAAGAAGTAATTTAAGCTGTGGGGGAAATGTCTGTTAGAGCAGCCTGTTTTGTCCTTCAGGAATTACAACTTTTTCCTTTTCCAATGGCCTGTGGGTGGTGGTGGGG
>NW_017728918.1:72209088-72249776 GCF_001723895.1 Crocodylus porosus
GGCAGGGCGGGTAAAAAGCACAGAGCTATGGTTTACCCTGATTTAATATGACCCTCATCACTGCTGCCTTTGGCATAGCAACTTGGTGACTATATCTGTGGTCCCACAATTTCAGTTTCTCCAATGGATGCTTTTTACAAGAACTGTGCACTTAGAAAAGTATTTTTCCTTTCACTAATTACTACAGTCATATAAAGTTTGTGCCATTATCTAACTCAGATTGTAAGGTTCTCGGGGCAGGGATCCCCCCCCACTTTTTTCCTTCTGTGTGTATACAGCATCTAGAACCAGTCTAAAATGGAATTTAGATGCCTAAGTCCCATTCTGAATGTTTTCCTGAACTCAGTTATAGTTCAGTTGCCTGAATGGTTTTGGGTCTGGTTCTCAGTCCCTATGTGGGTTTGAATAAATGTGAAGGTGTGTAACAAACTCTGACTCAAATCTATCTCAGAACCAGGCCTCCATAGCAGTTTCAATATAGCCTCATTATATGGGACAGGAATGGTGGATCTATTCAGCCGAACTACACTTACAATGTACCAAGCTGCACTTAAAAATGCACAATAAATCCCTGTGCAAGCCTAGGAGTCACAAGTGGCAATCATGACTTAATGAAGAACAAATATGGCCTGTACTGCTGTGGCAGGACGGCCCCTAGGGGTGCCGTAACCTCCCCTAGTGCCGTTGCCTACCGTGCCAAGTCGGGTCTTTCACATCCTCCGTCTCGCCCGCCACGTCTTTGATCTTGTTTGTTCAGTGAAGGAGGCTGCCTTCCTACCCTTCTTGGCATGGGGCCGGTCTTACTGTGCCGGGGTTTCCTTTGAGTCCCGGTGCTGGTGTTATCCTGGGGCCAACCCAATACACACGCCCCCTCCTGAGGCGGCTCTCCCTGGTTGTGCCTCTCCTTGCCTGGCACGGGCTTCCCAACCAGCTTACTCCCCTCTCGGGGCTTCGTATCTCTCAGGCAGCACCCCGCTCGGGCCTGCCTCCCTTATACTCCGCGGCCACTTGCATGCTGGCCTGCATCCTGCACTTCCCTGGGCCTCTATGCCCACCTTCAGGCCTGTGGTCGCGCCTCCCAGGCTCCGCACCCACACTCGGGCCGGTCTATGCCCAACCTGGGCCTTTGCATGCGCCTCTTGCATCTGCTGCCCACATTCGGGCCCTCTTATGCCCAACTTGGGCCCGGGCTCATGTCTTCTGCACGCTCCGCCCGCACTCGCTCCTTGCCCTCTCTCTGGGGCCTATAACGCGCTCCTTGCGCTTGGGGCGCAGGCGGCCACCACCGTGCCTGGCCCCTTGACCCTTCTCCAGGTCCGTTCCCCCCACCGGGCAAAACACTGCCCTCCCGGGCTGGGGTCTGCAACCCCACACACTGTGCCTCTCCGGCACAACACCGCGCCTCGCCAGCGCTAACAATAGTGCCCCGCTGGCACTGTGCCCCTACTGGGCACTGGGAACACCCAAGCTGCTGGGGAGCCCCCCTGAGGCCTCCTCACTCCCCTACAGCCTCACCCGGTCCTCCGGTGTAAACTGTAATCAAACTTAAGCCACCTGGCCACAACATAAACAACAGAGCCTCCTGCTCATAACACATAAACACCAAGCCCCCACCAGGGCTCTCAATCCTACCTCCCTTCAGGGTGTGCTTGTTCCCAGCATCATTGCAGCTGGTCAGCGTGGTAAGGCTGCAACCCAGAAGGGAACTGCTGCTCTGGCTCAGGCCTGGGCAGTTTATAATGGCCCGGCCCTGCCCCCTTCCGGTCACCTGACTGGCTGGTTGCCTTAGCAACCGGCAGCTGCCCTGCCCTGATGATTGGCAGCTCCGTCCAACAGCACCTGAGCTGCCCTGGTGACTGACAGTTCTGCCAATCTCACTCACTCCATCACGGGGCACCTATGTGACTCCATGACAACTGCATTGAAAATGTGCCATAAATTCTATGGTTTTCCAGGTTAGGTTGTACAATAATATAAACCATGTTTTACCTTAGGATATGGTTGATATCTGACATTTTGTTACATCACCTGCTTGTGTGTACATAAAATAACTGTCATTTAAAGCCAGCTTTCTAGACCCAGCTGCTGATATTTAAACAGCACAAGGCATTTGTATATACTTCATATTTTAACATAGCAGTTCTTCCCCAGAGTTATTAGTGACTAGCATCAACTGTAATGTATTGGAGAGCATCATAACTTCCTTTGTTGGTGTAGAAGGCTTAAGGCTGCAGGGATGGTCATGACACCCCTTGGTGGCCATACGGATCTTATCCAGCTCCAATTCTAATGTTGCCCTCCATCAACTGCTTGCCTACCTCACCTTGTCTTTATTGAAAGTTGGGTAAAGGGAGTCTGCTCATGGGCCTTAGAGTGAGCCTTAATCTGGACTACTCCCACACTGAGTCTCTCTCGGACCGTGCTAGTTTAAATCCCACTTCAGGCCTGATAGGTCCCTCTCAGCTCGTCTATGCCTCTGCAGGGCACCTATAGCCTTAAGGGCAAATTGCATGGCTCCATTCCACCCCTACACCATAAGCGAAGCCTTGCGGGTATTATCACATATGATGTTACCTTCACATGCTTGGCCTCCTTGGGCCTTTGGATGTCCCGGCCCCTCTCTCAGCCTCTCTTCTGAGCTCTCAGACCCCTTGGTCCCGCACCTTGCTGTTCTTTGTGTGGGAGTCCCATGTCAGCCATGCTGCCATAGTGAGGTACCCCCTGCCTGCCTAGCAGCAGCAGGGGACACAACTCCATGCCACCACCCCCATTGCTGCCAAGCACACAAGGGCCTCGCCACAGCAGTTCAGCTGGCACGGGGCTTTTGTGAGGAAGGCAGTAGGGCAGGGAGCCAAGCCCATAGTGGGCAGCCCACATCCACCCCGATCCTGCACATGTCTCGAGGAATGTGCCCATTTCCCCCACTCTGGGAGTGCATGCAGTGGCAGGGAGCCACCTCCCACCCTGCCACCTAGATAAGAAGGTCCCTATCCGGGGACCTTCTTTGATCTTGCTCTCTCTCAGCCTTGCTTTGTATTCCTAGGCCCTCTGATCACCCTTCCAGCCCTTTTTTGGACCTGAGGCTCATGGATCTTTGGACCCATTTTTTCTAGACCCTTGCACTCCCTGCTGGGTCCCACTCTCAAGCCACTCTTGGGCTGCCAACAGGCCTTGATTTGCCTTGCCCTGCCCGTGCAGGGCTCCAGGCTAGACTGCTACTACAACTTAATAACAAACACCTGACCTCTGGTAGGCACTTAAGCTTTCCCTAGGTTTAACATAAACCAGGGCCACCTGCCCATATAACCAAGCCCCTCTCTGCCCCAGGCACCATCTCTTGTTCCCCGCATTGCAGGGTGGCTTCCGATATTCAGGAACCCTGATGCTAGAAACTCCTCACTTCATGGCTCCCAGGGCTGGGCTGCCTAGCTGGCTCAGGCTTGGGGCTTATATAGCTCCAGTCCTGCCTGCTGCTGGTCAGATGAGTCCTTAATTTCTCCCTTTGCCACCTGCAAGCAGTTTCACAGGTGGTTTGCTCTCTTAAAGGAGCAGGCACACCCCAGTGCCTTGCTACAGTTGGGGACAGAGAAGCTGGCCAGCATTAACTTACTGAGGTGGCTCCATAAAAATGGATTTATTAGGGGGATGGCTGTCCAGCATGAAAGTATTGCAGGTCAGTACTTGTTGGGTTGTAGGAGGGAGACTCGGTTACAGAAATGTCTAACTTTTGCTAAATGATTTTAAAGGACTTGGGAGGGAAGTATTAATTCATCTATTGGTATTTTGGGGGTGATAATGGCAGTAATTGGTGGCAGAGAGCTCAGGTATCAGGTAAGTAGAGTCTTTGGGCCCAAACAGAAAGGAATATACTAAAAGAAATTTGTAAAAGGGAGCAGAGCTTGGGGAAAAAATGTAGCGTGGGCTGGCAAGTAGGTGTTGACCAAACTATAGTAGGTGCAAGGTAGCATGATCAAACCTTGGGGATAAATACTTGTGATAAATATCTTCCTTTGGTTTAGCATTCTAAGGTTAGTGCATTATGACATCATAATACTAACTCCCTGAGTACTAGTAATTTGTCAATAGGAATAAAACAGAAGAGCATACTTCTCCCCTCTCCTCTTTCCTCCCAAATATTATCCAGGTTTTACGAAATCGTAGTTGTGTTGCTGCAATTATGTGTGCAAATAACGTATTACCCATTACATTAAGGAAGTTGCAAATGCCATTTTAATAACTGTGTGCAAAATTATGCAAATCTTCCTGTTTCTGTGTTTAATTTGTAGGCACTGTCTATTGTAGTGATAGACATTATACTTTAGAGATGCTCCCTAAGAAGAGACTGAGGGGTTTGGGAATTGGGAGATGGTCCCTCAGTTAGTCAGCGAGAGAGACCAAGGGTCTGCAGAGGTTGTCTGTTGCTTCACAATAAAGTTATATTCATTCACATAGGCCTGTGTTTATTGAACCTGGTGATTACTACACCAATGGGGAAAATATTTTGATACATTTTCTACTACTACATTTTTTCTAATACAACCCTGCCTTTTTTGTTCCTAACGCCCAGGAATTCTGCTTCTTGGATGAACAGATTGTGAAGGAACCAGGTTAGGATAGTGGAAAAGTCTCCTAGGTTATGTTATGATGATACCTACTCCTGCTCAGTTGGAGACAAATCCTGAACACAAGTTCACATTCAGGGACCAAAAGAGAATGGGTATCTTGCAGCTCAGGCATGAATAAAATGTACTTCCTACATTACTGAGGAGGAGGGGATGAATAATAAGAGGAAATTGTAAAAGAATTGCATGTTTGCATTCTAAATAGAGAAATAGACTGTTACAGTCAATCAGATAAGCATCTTTCTGACCCAAATGCAATCTTTGAAAGATGACATGTGGCACATCGCAAATTTAATGTCAGGTCTGATGTTTTAATGTACATAAAATGAATTTTTGATATTTTGCTATGGTTTAAAGTAGAGGAACCAAACAATAAGAAAATCATCCCAAATCAATCAAAGCTAAATCAACAACACTAGCATTCATCTTCTTAAGAATTCTATGGGTTGAGCAGTAAATACATTCAAATCAGTGGCATAAGATAAGTTGTTATATATATCGATAATAAAATACTTACTGAGCACATTCTGCAAGTGGGGGTTGATTAAAGAAGAGAGAAACTGTATTCAGGGATTTCAGCCCAGCATAAAACACTATCTAGAGCACAAACAGGAAGAGGCAGAATAGCAAAGAGAACATGGTGAATGGCCATAACACTGAGGTTATGGAGAGGAGCAGGAAAGGAACTGAAGCAGAAAATTAAATGGTCTGATACTGACTTTGAATAATAGCTATGGGTTATCCTGAATCTTACAGTACTGGAAGTGAACACACATTAACATTCCCCAGTTCTGATCAGCTTTTGAGGTGCCAGGCATTTCTATTTATATACATTGCCAGGTGAGTAGAAACAGTCCAGTTACTAAAAGTCTACTTGATAATATAATTCCATTTTAGGTTCTTTATAAAATTTGGGTATTTCCTCCTCCTTTCATTAACTTCTCCAAAAAAGTTGGTCCTCCTATGGGCCCTTCACTCATCAGAATCTAATTATTATTGCCATCCATTTTGGTTCGGCTGCCTAGGTCTAGCTATCTGAGATGGCCACATGGGAAATTAGTCTTGCTGAGATATTTGTTAGCGCTGCCAGATGCATCTCTAGTGGGACGCTCTTTTTTCTGCTTTCATTAACTCTTTTTTTCTGTTTTCTTGCTGACCACTTTTTCAAACCCAGATTCATTCCAGTCCCACAGTGAGCTGAGGCAGCAAAATATCCAATCCATAGTTTTTGAGCTGGAGGAATTATAGGTGGAAAAGATCAATTAGGTCATCCAGTCCTCCCAATATGATAGTAGGATTATGCTTCATGTTTCATTTTTTCCCTGTTTTATCCAGTCTAATATTAAAAGTCTCAAGGGTTGGGCATTATATGACTTTCTCTGGAAGACTTTTCTACAGTTTAATGTAACTCAGTGTCAGTAAGATGATTTTCTGATTTTTAGCCTAAGCCCTGTGTCCTATTTCACCTCTAAGATATCTATGTGCTGCTTATGCAGTTTTTAGGTATTTAAGTCACTAAGTGCAATCCTATTAATTTACCCTGTGAATTCTGCTAAAATGTCCAGACTATGTCTTCATATCAGCCTGAAAACTTTGTACACATCTAGGCTTAGGCTACTGCACTTCTGAACTTCATGTTTGGAAATGATCAAGGACAAGTTCCTAACCATCTCTCTTTGACATGATTTAATGTGGTCTGAGTAGAAGCATACACTTCACAAAATTCGTTCAAACTCTAGTTCAACAAACTCTATGATTAGCAACTGTTTGATGCTGCAAGCAGCGTGGTGATAGTACTATTGATACCTACCTTTTGCCATTCAATAGCTAGCTGGTTGAAAATAGCTGTCCAGAACATGGGGGACCTTGCCCTTACAGGATTATGAACCCCAATTCCTATGTATGAGGAGGGTGCCAAACCACCAGGCCAAAGGCTAGGAAGGGTAAAAATATCTTCCGCATCTTGTGGTGAAGTTGATTCCCTCAGCAGCCAAGCCTGAAACATTCCTGGGGCCAGATAGAGAGGAAGAAAGAGAGAGCATGACCTTATGACTCATTGATGTGGGCCTGGTTTGGGAGGGAAGAAGCCTTTCCTCTCAATGCTGTTTATGCCTTCTGTATTAAATAGTCATTAGTTAAAATGAATAATGAGCACTGTGAGTAGAGAATGTACTTATTCATTCAGTACTTAACTTCCTTGCAATTCGCTCCCAGTTGGGCTGGAACATATGCAGTATTTGGAACACCTTCTAATATATGTTTTCAGTCTTGCATGAAGCAGAATTGTAAAGACCTCTTGGACAACATTATCCAAATACTTAGCAGGAAGGATTGTGTGCCTGTGTTTGAAGAGAGGAAAAATGAAACCTCGTGGTTCATAATTAGCAAACCTCAATTCTTGGAGTTTCCTTTCACAGAAAAATAGATCTAGATCCAGTTTTTTTACAATATTCAACATTTTTCCAGCACCACTTCTCTTGGAAGTTGGTTCCAGATCCTGACCGCCCTGACAGTGAAGTAGTGCCTCCTGATGTCTAGTTTGAATCTACCCTCTGCCAGCTTGTCACCGTTATTCCTAGTCACTCCTGGGAGTGCTCAGGGGAACAGGGATTCCCCCAAAGCCTGCTGGTCACCCCCGACTAGTTTGTAAACGGCCACTAGATCCCCTCTCAGCCTTCTCTTGTGGAGTCTGAACAGGTTCAGGTCCCGTAGCCTCTCTTCGTAGGACCTGCCCTGCTGCCCCCTGATCATGTGAGTGGCCCTCCTCTGGACCCTCTCCATGTTGTCCACATCCCTCCTGAAGTGCGGTGCCCAGAACTGGATGCAGTATTCCAGCTGCGGCCTGACCAGTGCCGCATAGAGGGGGAGGATCACCTCCTTGGACCTGCTTGAGATGCATCTGTGGATACATGACAAGGTGGGGTTGGCCTTCCTGACTGCATCCCCACACTGCCGGCCCATTTCATCTTGGCATCAATGACGACTCCAAGATCCTTTTCTGCTTCTGTACTGACGAGAAGGGGGTTCCCCAGCCTGTAGGTATGTTGCTGGTTGTTCCTCCCCAGGTGCATCACCTTGCACTTGTCAGTGTTGAAACCCATCCTGTTCTCATCGGCCCACCTCTGTAACCTGTCTAGGTCTGATTGCTAAAGTCCTCTTTTTCATTCTCATTCTTGTCAATTATTCCCCTTCCTGGCAATATGGTCTGGTCAGGAGACACTCTTTCTTGCTGAAAAATATGTTCTAGCTTAGCTTCAGAGATGGTGCTCCTTTGGTTCTCTCCTTACTTCCTCAACATCTCCTGGTTCTACATTTTCTCCACTCACCATCTATTGTTGTTTCTTAATGCTTTATTCTTAGCCTTCTCCTCCCTCTCTGCCTCAGCTGCTAGTATCAGCTGGAAAACTGTTTAAACAAGAATCCACCAATTTTTATTTCCATTGCTAATTTAAATTGTGTTTTCATCAATACTGTCTAAACTGTTCTATTTCTTTTCCATCCAGTCTCATGAACATGATGAGTGCCCATTCTGACATTTTCACAGTATAATTCCTGGCTGTATCATGGGTACATCAGCAGAACAGAAAACTAGCAAGCAGGGTAAATACCTGGGAGGGGGGAGGATGTTGGGAATGGAAAAAAACAGCCAAATACAAATATTCAACATTAGAATTTTGAGTTAAAATCTTTTTAATTAAATCAGAAATAAAATTACCGGTTGGTTTTCTTTGTTTTTATCGGTATAAAAATGAAAATACATCCAAAATGAAAATACATCCATAGGAAACACAAGTTACTGCTTCAAGGAAATCACATAGCTAATGTTTTGTATTTAATTACATTTCCAGGAAAAAGTGTTGTGTTAAAAATGTAGGGCATTTGCTATATGTTTTCAAAGTAAAAATGATAATGGGACTGATTTTGCAACATCTTGCCTCTTATGTAATTTTAACTGTATAAAATTAGGCCAGAATGCCCCAGATCAAGGAACAAGCTGCTAAACATATGCTTAATACTTCCTTGAACATTAGCATAAATTTAAGTGCTCAGATGAAATAGGTCCTCCAACTCTCCCATGCAAAAAACATATAAAATGCTATTAAATTCAAATAGCTTTCAAAATACGTATTTTTAAAGGAAACCTTTTAATAGAAAACAGAAACATGTTTTAGGCAAAACTTCCCCCCGCCCCTGCCATTTTTCATTCACATTTAAATTATGTATCTGCCTAATAAAAGCCACCAGCAGATATTACCACCACAAAAAGTACCTTGCTATCAGTGATAAAGTTTTTGGTACTTTAGTGGAGGTTTTTTCTGAAGTGCTGTCTTTTAATTTTAATTTTTTATTCCAAAGGGATAGATAGGGAAGAGCAAGGAATGCAAATGAGAAGTGCTGTAGAGACAGACACACTTTGTCATTTGTCACTGCCAAAACTCATCAGTAATATGGTATCATGAGAGAGAATTGCTAAAAGACTACGGATTTTACTGGAACACTTAAGCATGATATTGAAGTGAGGTTTGGAGCAATGCCCCTAAAGAAAACTAATGCTTACTCTGTTAGTTGCTGTGGAGTGAGGAAATGTGGACAGGGTGGCATCATTCATCTTCTTTCTGCCTCCAGGGGCTCCTTCCACTAGCCTGCTTGACAAAAATTTCTACTTCACTTGCTAAAACTACATACCTGCTGACATTTCACAGGGCAAAAACAATGGGCAACAGCAGTTGATCCTTCTGACTTCCTTCCTGGCTTGTAGTAGAAAGGTTGCTACTTTAGCATCCCATCTAGCTCCATCTGAAATCAGTGACAGGACTCTCCCTGACTTAAGGAACCAGGAAAAAGGAGAGATGGGAAGAAAAAGAAGGGATGAGAAGAAAATGAGACGGGTAGAAAGAGCAAAGTGGGGAAGAAAATACTTGGTGGAGATTTTCAAAGGCATAAATGATACTCAATCCCTCCCATTGACTGTTAATAGGAGTAGGACACATAAGCTCCTTTTGTATCTCTGAAAATCAGTGCCAATGTCACCAAAGAAACATTGTGTGATGAAGAAAATGGACTTTTGTCTCTGTCACCAAACATGAGGTTTATATTCAGAGATATAGCTCTTAGCATTTACAGGATCTTACCCCACAAATACATTAGGCCTATATGGTAGGACTGCTCTGTGTTGTCTTACTGGTGTGAAGTGATCCTAAATTTGGTCCATCTTGCCCAGAAAGATTTTCCATACAGAGTGGAAAAGTCATATTATATAGAGCTTCTGTAAAGAGTCCTATCACAATCTTGATTAAGCATCCTCCATTGGACATATGCCAGGTTGGTGTGTTTAAATGTTCACATTAGGTCTGCATGTGTCTGAGTTTCCCTAAATCTGGGCACCATCTCCAACTCTGGTATACTGGATTCATTCCCTGAATGCAAAATAGTAGTTAATGGGATCCTAAGGTACTGCTGCCCTAGGCCTCAAGACCAGTGCTGAATCCAGTAACCCTAGTAAGTCAAGCCTTCTCTTCACCTGAGCTTCAATTTAATATGTACTGCATTGTACAGCTTATCAGTTTTGGGCCCTTGTTACAGCTGAAGCAAGGAACTTAGAGGCCTTGCAAAGTAAAGCATTAAACACACATGTGCACACAAAAGCCTCATCCAGATGAGCAGGGACGTGTGTTTGTAATGGCATAAATAGCAGCAGCACAAATTTGTGCTACTACTTTGGGCTGCAGTGCCTGCCCCTCCATGTGCCCTTTGTTGTGGCCTGTGTCCAGCTCCTCCTGGCTCCTGGGTGGACTACATGTGCTGCGGAGGGGGAAGAAGGGGAGAGCACAGGGTGCCTCAACACAGGGCTAGCTGGTAGGCAGCCCTTATGCTGAGGCACCCTGCACTCCAGCCAGCACGGGGAGATGGGGGAGGAGGCAGCCCAGGGCTCCCTGCCTGCTCTCTTGTCTTTGCACATTGCGGACCCCCTTGCTCCCCCATCTCCACATGCTTCCACATCACGTGGATACAGGGAAGCACCAGCCCAGGGCTGCCTGCTTCCCCATCTCGAGGCACAGCGTGCCTCAGCACAGGAGCTCTGCAGACAAAGTCTCCATGTTTATCCTGGCTTATACTATGTTTGCATGCTTTGCTCTGCTTTTCTTTTTCCCCTTGGGTTTTTGTTTTGTTTTGTTTTTGTTTGGCTACAGAGGAAATCCCAGTAGCAAATTTTGCTCCAGTGTGCATGGTTTAACATTCAACATGTGTGGTTTGTGGTACTGCATACTTCTTTGTGGCACCATAAGCTTCACGTGCCTGCACACACCCATACACTCTACTTGTGGAGAAGTCACAAGAGACACAAATCTATGCAACACGATAAAGCACCGTAGAGTCTCGGCTGCTCTTGAGTGTTCTTTGTGAATTTCATCACAATGCATCGCATATCACAAGCTGTACTGACAGGTCATCTAAACTGTCACATTCGTCCTCCTTTCAAGTACAGAGTAAGGCATATTATCCAAGATGCTTCTCTTAAAGCTGATTCAGATTTTGTGCTGTCACACAGAAAAAAAAACTACACCAGTAATCAGTTCAAGAAATGGTTTTCAAAGTAATGCTGTGAATCAGTTTCCACATACATAGTAACAAACACTTGCCCTGTGATTCCATTGTAGTATCAAAGATGGGCAGTCTAGGCACGCTAATGTCTTGGTTTAGTTACAGTGGCTACAGGAAGCATGATGGGTCTAAGCTCCACAGGCTCTCTGATGAATAAAAGGTCTCTATCCTTTTATCGTCCTTATATTGCTCAGAGAAATGGAGTTCCTCACAGAAGAAGGGAAACTAAATTAGGGTTCTGTTAACAATGTGCTCAAGCACAGTTCGCTTTTAGTAGCTCAGGTCAGCACCTGCATTCACATATGCATGAACACCTCTTGTACCCATCTGTGTAAACATACAATGCAGAAACCTCCCCAGCTTCCTTAGTGTCAAATTCCAGGCTCTTTACCTCCTGCTGAGAAGTGAGCAGGTTTTTGTCTATTACCCTTCTTAGGTTCATATAGCATTTATAGACTTTGCTGGGGTGCGGGGGAAGAGTTTTCCTTTTTTCTTTTCTGTGTATTTTATGAAGCAGTTTCTTACAACTGGACTTGGACACTTCAAACTCTTGGGTGGGCATTACATGTTCATCAGAATTCTTTATCAGACTTCACTTCCTTTCTCCCAGTGGGGTTTGAAGTCAGAGAGCCTTTCAGCTTTAACCCAATTTCCACACTTCCCTTAGGAGTTTTGAGCAAGGTTGTGGCCAGCACTGTCTCAGTTTCCACAGTAAGTGCATCAGAGAATCATAGAAAATTAGGGTTGGGAGGGACCTCAGGGGATCATCTAGTCCAACCCCCTGCTTAAAGCGGGACCATCCCCAACTAGATCATCCCAGCCAGGGCTTTGTCAAGCCAGGATTTAAAAACCTCCAAGGATGGAGACTCTACCACCTCTCTGGTTAACCTGTTCCAGTGCTTCACCATCCTCTTAGTGAAAAAGTTTCCTGATATCCAACTTAAACTTCCCTGGCTGCAACTTGAGACCTTTGCTCCTTATTGTATAGGCTAGTGCTAGTGGCAACTGAATCTGGCATTCGTGGATGAGACTTCCTATCTAAGTTATTATCAAACAAGATACAAAACAAACTTTCTCCAATATCCCCAATCATATCAGGATCTTGGAAACCTTGTTTGGTGTCCATAGTGACATGGGCCACAGGCAGAACAATAAGGTTAATCACTGCAATGTGTATCCACACTTGCTTGTTTTGCTGAGAGTGAATTACATATGGTTTATCTAGAGTATAGATAAATGCCAATGTCTTTCCACCCCACCCCTTTCAATTTTTCCCATTGAGCTCCCTCTCTGTTTTCCAAGGGATATTAGGCTGCATTCTATCTTCTGGGATAAAGCACAACACATGCAGAGGTGGTTGGAGTAGTTGATGCACATATACATTATACACTTCCTGTCTGGTTGGGCTGGGCTGCCCCAAAGTTAATCTGTCATGGTAGAAAACTAGTATGATTACTGGGTAGTTCATTTATTCCTGGGCACCTCAAATCCTTGAAACTTTTCCTAGGAGGATGGTGTGAAGTACCACTTCCCCCTGGCCTTACTTCTCTAGGTAGTGTCTTGCTATAAACTCTGCTGTGTCCCATGTAGAGCTAGCTTTTCTTGGGCTTTCTATCAAGCTAATACCAGTTATTTATACAGCCATCAACCTATTTCCCTGAAACATATATGTCTCTAGGATTCTGATCCTTAACTAAGACCCTAGGTCAGGTGAGCAGGGTTTTTTACAGCTGCTTCAGACTTACAAATGCATAAACATTTTCAGAACCTTAGCCATTTTTCCATTTTTGTTTCAACTTCAACATAACTCAGATCCTCTTTTTAGAGAACCTCACAAAGTTTCTTCTGTGTTCCTTGTGAGTATGCTGAGACATCAGGAGCAAAGCTTCAAAATTGCCACAATCTGCCGTAAACATCTAGGCAAATGCCTCCAGTACCCTTTTTGTCAGCAAAAGGGCCAGATGTTGGCAACAGAACAAAAAAGCATTTAAGAGCACAGCTATAATGTCCTCTTCTCTATAATGAAGAAACAATCCAGAATCTATGCCCCGCTGAGGACTCAGATAATGGGAGTCTGTTGTCAGATTAGGGTACTGGAGGAGTACTTTCCTCCATTTCATGTGTTTGTGTCCCTCTCCTGAATTCAAGGTGCTTGGCCTCAAAATCTTTTGCATCTGAGTCACCATCTTTAGAATCATCTTCTTAGGGTGTTCCATGATTTAAACTGGGAAAAATGGAGATGTTTGCTGGGTCCCTGCTTGGAGCAGGTGTACTATTGTGTTTCAAGCTGAGGGAGCCCAACATGGAAACAAATTAGCTCAGATTTTTATGAGCAGTAGCAATCACCCATTGCTACACACACAACTTGAATAACTAACCTTTCTTGATCTAACTTATGTTTGTTACCTATCTTTTCCCAAACAGACCAACAGATCTGTTCTTGTCTGCAAAAGGAGTTCTAGTTTTTAAAAACCTATTTATAACATGTTTATACACTGTCATATTGATCCTACAGCCACATTTTTATGTCTGAGTCCTGAACAAGTGACACCTGCTGGACACTCATGCGGATGCTTTGTTCAGCCTGGCACTTGATTCTTCTGAGCTCTCCTGAGTCTGGGTAGGATTCAAGCATTATCTTAATTCTTGGCCTCTAGGATGTCTGGATTCAAATTCCCTCTCTGGTACCTCTTTTTAAAAGTGGAACAGTGGGATCCAACTGCCATCTGCCCCCAAACTAATGCTAAATCCTTTGAGTCTTCCCACTAACTTAAGCACATCCTTTGTCAAAACTCTGTCCTTGTGGAAGAAAAATAGTTTAAAGAGTAACCATTGGGGACACATGGCAGTTAAAACTATGATCAAGACACTGTGCAAAAGTAGTGTATTAAACAACCCCCCCACCCTTATATACTTTAGCCACATTCAAGTCGCAAGAGATAAAAAGATACAGACAAAATAATTATTTGTATGTACCTCTCTCTGTGGGAAGGTACATACCTTCCCTTAAAGTTCTCATCAGCCTTCAGCAATCCCTAGTTAAATGTTAAGGGTCTTAAGCCCCTCCAGGACCTTTTTACTTCGACTCATTCTTCTCTTCCTGTTCTTGGTTTCTCTCCTCTGACTTTCACAATAAGCTACTTTCAGTCTGGCTTGATTTCTAATTTAATAGAAACTTTTTACTGCTGGATCATGTCCTTTGTGTTCCTGAACTTCCCACCCCCTGCGTTTTTACAAGCCATTTATAACACCCTCTGCCTTTGTTCCCTTATTCTGCCGGGGAATTGGACTGCTTCAATTCTCCTCCCTTAAGACAATTTGGGCAAATTGATTTCCACTAGGTTGCAGGCATCTCATTGTTCTAAGCTGCTTCTATTTAAATGGGAGGTCATTTGAGTTAATTAATCTCAATTGTTTCTTGTTTGGAAGAAAAATGACATCAGCACTCATAGTAGAGGAAAAGATGCATATACCAAGGCAATTTCATAAGTTGGACTAGGCATATTCTGCTAATTATCATATCCTCTCTGCCACTCCATTGGTTAAATTAGTGCAGAAACCATGTCCAGGGTATAGCCAATGCTACATGTCCAAGTAATTCCCAGTGGCCAAAATGGCCTATGGGGCCTCTTTATCGGTAGTATTTACTACAACAGTATTCAGGCACACAAACCAGGCACTTAATTTGCTCTGACCCAGAAAGGCAAGTACACTAATGATTTGTGGGAAAGAACATACTTTATAATCACTGATGGTGGTAATCATCATAACATCCTGGAGAGTTTCCCAATCTCATTTCACAAGTGGAGGAAACTGAAGCAGTGAGTTGTCCAAGGACCACACACAGAAAAGTCAGTGGCAGAGTCAGAGATAGAATTCAGTATCACCTGAATAAAGTCATTTCTCCAGATCGCACTTCCTTCTGCATACCCCGAATATTAGTGCATTTCAAGACAGATTGAAATAGGCTGACCTAATTTTTTTTGTTAGCTTCTTAAAGGATCTGACCCTTGGTAGGGAAAATGACCCATGTACTACATGAGTTTTCAGGAGCTACTCAAAATGATGACTTCTGAGAGCAGATGCATTACTGGATGGGATGGTCCTGCTCAATTACTTCTAAAGTAAACACAAGTCACAAGATGTGTTCAGCAGTATATCATAGGATTGGGTCCATTCTGGGTCCAGTTAGACATACTGGAGGCACCTAGTAGTTACAGTGGAATGAAACAGGTGGTTCTGTTAAGCATGTCAGGTATGATCCAGCTTCTGATCATATTTTCAGATTCAGGGGAAAGTTTTAAAAGGCACAAATGGCAGCTAGGATTATAATATATTCCCCCTTCCCATATTGCTTATCCTTATTCATTTTATGATATTCTGCCATCAATACAGAAGAAATAATTAAGATCCATAAAAAGCAAATTGACAAATGCAGAAGGCCCAAATGCTCTCTTGCCATTTTGTAGGTTCATACATCTGATGTCAGCTTGGGGGTGTACATATGTATTAAACAGCACATTGGTAAGTTATCTTCCTTCCCCAGTGCAGTAAAAACATTATGCAAATTAATAAATTACTTCAGTGCCGCTTGACAACTTACATTATGAAACTCATGATCCAAGTAAATCACATTTCTCCAATCCAGGAAAGGATCAATCAAGGTCAAGATATTTCAGAAGAGTAGAGCAAAGAAAGCATAGAGAAGATAACCACAACTTTATTATTTCCAGGCAAATAATCACATTTTCAATGTCAGTATTTTTCGTTTGTGTAGAAGAATATGTTGAAGGCATATTCACTTATTCAGCTGTGATGGGCAGTTCACTCGCTCGTGTTTTTTTCCTCAAAGATGGTATGGATCAATGAAGTAAAATCTTCATTTCAGATAGTGTTAAGCTGGTGCAACTAGTAGAATAGTTTTTCATCATATCAAATCTGTTCACAGGCCTGTTGTGGGTCTTATTACATGGTGATTTGGGGCAGCTCATGGAGCTCTTAACACCTGGACTGTCCCCACATTAAAACCTGAAACTAGTTTTAAGCACTTGGGCCGCTCAGAGTTATGCCATGCCAGAGCAAGTTATCTCTGGTCTGTATTACTCAGCATGCATTACACTAAAGGCGTGTGTAGACAAAACAGGGACCCTAAATTGAAGTGGTGGGTTTTTAAAACCAACCTGCTGATTATAAACTTATTCAATCAGACCATTATAGAGCAATATCAATATCCTGAGGCATCTGTTCACTAACACACTTAGTTTGGTTCAGTTCCAGCAAGATAAAACAGATGTAACCTCAGTACCTGTTTATTCTCTCTGCATTTTGATTTGGCTCCAGTGCTGCAACACGCTGTGCAGAAGGGTTAACTATACTCTGTGGCTCTTTAGTTGCATCTGCTTTCAAAGCTTTCCCTTCCCATAAGCTTTTTAACATATAAATTAAATGCTTCTCATGGTCCTTGATATAACAGATGTCTTTTATACTTTTGTTCATTATCTCTGAAGCCTGTTCATTAATCAGCATGTATTATTTACACACTCATGATACTTTGTGATTACAGTTTCCTTTCAGCACAACTTTCTCTAAAACAGCTTTCTCATTTCATAGACCTTGCCAGTAAGGATTTAAATATCATAGGTATTGAAGCTTCTATTTAATATTCAGCTTCTATGTGTATATATTTGATTTTCTGTTGGATAATTAAGTTATTGCCTGGATCTCAAGAATGATTAGACTGCTAAAATATACTATCCTTAAACCCACACTGACATGGACTCTTAACATGAAGAATATTATTTTATCTTTGCCACTGACAGAAAGAAGTGCACCAACATATGGTGCGATCAGTTGTTTCTTAAGCATTGCTAAGGAGTCCTACTCTGTACAAAACTGATACGGGTGGTCTTTTCATAGTTTTGCCCTTATGGATTCTAGTTCTACTATCCCAGATATATATTAATATTATGCAATTTCCTTTTTTATGAGTGTTTTCATCATGCTCTATTAACAATACAAAAATAGGTTTTCTTCCTACTGCATCATTGATGTAGTTTTTCCAGCAAGGAGCATACCATTTTTTGAACTTTTCAAATCCCCCCTATTCAGTGCATGATGGGTACTCAGTGTGTTCTGATCAAACATTGCCTATGTAAAAGTGGGACTTGGCTACCTCACTGATAAGAGCAGTGACCATCCTTCCACATAATTGCACACAAAATGTACGGTATGTAGTATATAGCGTGTCCAAGAATGTGGAAGGGGAGAAGGAAGGAGGGAAGGGTTAGGGGAAGTTTAATGGACCTATATATTGTTTGTCTGGTAGCCAAAGTTTTAGAGGGAACATTGAGATTGGATGAAGACCCAGGAAAAACTAGGACTTGTTGATCGAGTTAGTGTGCATTCTGTGAAAAAAGTGAAGGGTGGGAGGAAAATATAAGCAGCCTGTAGTGCTAGGCAAGTTACTTAAAACAAACTGCTGAGAGTGGTTACTAGCTGTGCAGTTCTCATTTTCTGGGTGCCTGTATTAAGATCTGAGGTCTGACTTACTCATTGGTGATGCGCAGGGGGTGCAAGTGGGTGCATGTGCACCCCCTAAGAGAAGCAGTGCTGATCAGCGCTCACCACTCCCACCCCACTGCTGCCATCACCACTGTGCTGGCCTGCAGGAGCTCCCCGCTGCCATGCCCCACTGCCACCGCTGCCTGCGGGCGGTTGCCATGTGCCTCCAGCCTCTGCGGGCACGTGTCATTCATGGACTTACTGGAACATTAAGGGCTTGTCTTCAAACAGCTAGTGGAAGTCTCCTGATGGGGGATTTCAATCAACCTGACATCTGCTGGGAGGGCAATACAGCACTGCACAGACAATACAGGACATTTTTGGAGTGTGTTGGGACAATGTCCTGGTGCAAGTGTTGGAGAGACCAACTAGGGACTGTACTCTTCTTGGCCTGCTACTCACAAACAGGGAAGAATTGGTGGGGAATGTAGAAGTGGATGGCAACTTGGGCAGCAGCAACTATGAGCTGACTGAGTTTAGCATCCTGAGCAAAGGAAGGAAGGAAGGCAAAGTAAGGACCCTGGACTTCAGAAAAAGCGCACTTCAGTTCCCTCACAGAACTGATGGGCACTCCCTCAGGGAACTGTTGGCTTAGAAACAGTATTTAAAGGCCTGTTTTTTGGGAACTGGCTTATAGGTATAGTTATATGCATTATAAGGGGTCAAGATGGGCAGCAGGGTTTAAATGGATTTTTAAAGCATGTGGGAAACACACACACAGCTTCTCATGGCCCTGAAAACAGATGGGCTGTCTAGCACAACAAGGCCAATGGATGGACACAGCCTAAGAACTGATGGGGCATGCCATAACATGAGATCACAGCCTTCAAGGCAGGCAGGTTGTCTAACACAACAAGGACACTAAGCCTGGGAACGGAGGAAGTATGTACCATACTGTCCCATAGTATGAGATATGTGACACCAGCAACAAGGCCCCAAAGGAGCAGCAGGGCTGAGTCCCAGTTTTGGGGGAACAGACCAAATTAGGCAAAGGCCCGTAAGGCTACGTGGATACATGACCATAGAGACACAATCAACCAGAAATAGCCATGGATGAAAAGTCATTGGAAGACATCAAAGGGGAAGGAGAATATAAAAGCAGAGAATTGAGAGTAACAAAAGGTCCCTCCTTGTTCCTTCTCATCCCTCCTTTTCTTCCTACCTCTCCTTCCCCATCTTGCTCCCTGAGAGGGGTCCCTATCCCAGTCCCCTAGGAAGGGTCCCTGAGGACACCATGAACCAAGGGCATACCAGGAGCTTGTCTAATGCACCCCACTTGAAGGGGGCTGTGGGGCTTGGCATCCTACCTCCAGACTTCTGACACCTAAGAGGAAGAGCCTCAGAGTAGAGCCTGCATCCTGACCAGGTGTACTTTGACTCTGGTGACAGCCCTAAGATTGTTATATCTAGAATTGTTTGATTGCTTGTAATTTTTTTTGTTATCACTCTCTATTAATACATTCACCTATTAGCAACCTATTAGCAACCCTGGCAGGTGTTGTGGTCAGTCTGAGGGTTGTGCTCACCCAGAACAAAGGCATAAGGGCTTGGATAAGGTCCAAATCCAGTGACAACAGGCATAATCCCCTGGGAGGCCAGTCTGAAGGGGAAAGAAGTAAAGGAGAGCTGGTTGTATCTTTAAGAAACTTTACTGAGGGTGCAGGAACAAATCAATGTGCAGAAAGACTGGTAAGTATGGCAGAAGACTAGCTTGGCTTAACCAGGATCCCTGCTGATTTCTCTGATTTAAAAAATGAAAAATTCTCTGATCAAAAAAAATCCACATGTTCCCATGATTAAAACCAAATGCCATATCAATCCAAATAATATATAGTGGCATTTTGTTTTAAAACCATGGGTAAATGTGTTTTTTTTTTAAATCAGAGAAACCAGGATCCCTGCTTATAAGCTGAACCACAAAAAGAAAGCTTACAAGAAGTGGAAACTTGGACAAAAAGCTAGGGAGGAGGATAAGAGTATTGCTTGGGCATGCCGGGATGAAATTAGGATGGACAAAGGGATGCATTTGGAATTGCATCTAGAAAGGGACATGAAGGGTAACAAGAAGGGTTTCTACAAGTATTTTAACAACAGGAGAAAGTGTGGGTCCCTTCTGAATGGGGTGGCAACCTAATGACAGATGATGCAAAAAGGCTGAAATACTCAATGCCTTTTCCACCTCAGTCTTCACAGGCAAGGCCAGCTTCCAGATTACTGTACTTGGTAGCACAATTTGGGGAGTAGGTGAGCATCCAACAGTGGGGAAAGAACAGTTTAGCGAGTATTTAGAAAATCTGGACATGTACAAGTCCATGGGGTCAGACATGATACACCTGAGAGTGCTGAGAGAATTGGCTGATGTGGTTGTAGAGCTTCTGGCCATTATCTTTGAAAATCCATGGCAATCAAGAGAGGTCCTGCATGATTGGAGAAGGACAAATATAATGCCTGTCTTTAAGAATGGGAAGAAGGAGGATCCAGGAAACTACAGACCAGTCAGGCTTACTTCAGTTCCTGGAAAAAATCATGAAGCAGGTCTCCCAAGTGCATGTCTAAGCACTTGGAGAAGGAGGCAATTAGGAACAGTCAGGACAAATTCACAAAGGGCAAGTCATGATTGACCAATCTGATTGCCTTCTATGAGGAGATGACTGGCTCTTTGGATGTTGGGAGAGCTGCAGACATGATATAACTTGACTTTAGCAAGGCTTTTGATATGGTATGCACTCTAAGCTGAATAGAAGACTAGCTGGATTGTCAGGCTTGGAGGGTAGTAATCAATGACTCAATGTCTAGTTGGCAGCCAGTATCAAGTGGAGTACCCCAGGGGTTGGTCCTGGGGCTGGTTTTGTTTACTATTTTCATAAGTGATCTAGATTATGGGATGGAGTGAACCGTCAGGAAGTTTGCAGATAACACCAAGCTGGATGGAGTAATAGGGGAGTAGGGCTGGGATTCAGGGAGTCCTAGACAAATTGGAGGATTGTACCAAAAGAAATCTCATGAGGTTCAAAACAACGTGAAAAGTCCTACACTTAGGTCCTGAACAATCCTATACAATGATAGCAGGCCTCTATTGAATGGCCTGTAATGACTGGGCCATCACCTCACATTGATTCATCCAGGAACCACAGACCCTGAAGGACCAGCAACTCTACCATTGTACCCCACCATTACAGACACCCAAAACTGCACATTTCTGCATGGAGCACACATGCTTAGTACACCAGGGGCTGACCCTTGCCTGGGCATGCCTCCTGTCACTAGGGTCACACAAGGTCTGCCCCTATAAAAGACACACCCAATGCCATTTCCATCCAGACCAGACCAGACCAGACCAGCTTTGTGTCACATATCCACCCCAGAGGCCCTGCCGGTGACCCACCTCTGGACAACACTGAGCTGAAGGAGACCCTGACTGGCCATCAAGGATCAACTTCCAGCTTGGGATAGGTAGGTATTACCTGCACACCTCCTCCTACAATTTGGACTGTCTGTCTCTGTCTCTCTCTCTCCTCCTGGACTTCAGTGGACTTCAGCCCCTGCACTAAGCCTCTCTAACCCGTGCTGCCATTATGTGTGTGTATGTGTTTGTGTGTGTGTGTGGGTGGGTGGGTGTAAGGGAACCAGTAAGACATTGTGTCACCATCTCCCCTGTTCAATAAAACCACTGTCATTTGCAACCCCAAGTTGGGTCATGTTTTACTTAATCCCAGTCCCTTCCCTATCTTAAATTCCAGCCTCGTTCTCTCTCTCAACTCCAGCTTAAACTGGTGATGCATGAACCTAGATTGGTTATTTTGAATGTGTGTGTATCTGAGTTGCTAGTGTGAGTGTGTGTGCATAGTGGGGGTATATGCACCTAGTGAGTGTATGTGTGTTTAATTGATTTTTTTTTATGTGTGCATGTGCAATTGCACACCACTACCTCCTTAACAGCACAATATTGAGATCTTGAGCATTGGCCTGACCCCTCAGGGCAACAACAGTAGCTTTCAGTGACCTGAAGGGTGGTTACAAAGAGGATAGAGCTCAAACTAGACTGTTTTCAGTGGTGGCAGAAGATAGAACAAGGACCTACGATCTCAAGTTGCAGCAAGGGAAGTTTAGGTTGGATATTAGAAAGGTAATGAAATACTGGTGCAAGTTACCTAGAGAGGCTGTAGAATCTCTATCATTGGAGGTTTTTAAGACCCAGCTATACACAATCTTGACTGGGATGATATAGCTGAGGATGGTTCTGCTTTGAGTAGGGGGGTTGGACTAGATGACTTTCTGAGTTTTCTTCTGTAGCATGACCAGGATCCAGGGGTTACCATGCTGTCCCCTGGTGGCCAAATGGCCACTGCCTCAACCTTATTTTAGGTACTCTCCCCTCTGCTCTCACCTGCTACACCTTGCTGTAATTATGAAATTATGAAAGGGAAGTTGCCTGTTAGTTCTAGAACATGTCCTCATCCTTCCTTCTTCAGCAGATCCTCTCCTTGATCCCACTAGCCCGAATGTGGTCTGTCCATAGCTGGGTCCTCCCAGCCTGTACTTGTTTTGAAGCACCCATTGCCTTAGAGGCTTATTGTGTGACTCTAACAGCACCTTATCCCACACCTATGCCTTGCAAATGTTTCCTGCCCAGCCAGTCTCCCTTTTTGGGGCCTCATTCCACTTGGCCTCTACCCCTTTTCTCTTGCTGGGTTTCTTAGGTCAGGTTCACTGTGTTGGACCTAGTTTCTGGGTTCCAGCCCTATCAGACTCTGGCTCAAATCCTCTCAGACTTTGGGTCCCTGGCTCTATATCCACTCTGGGTGCTAAGCCCCTGGCGCTTGTCTCCACCCTCTCAGGCACTGGTCCCTTGGCCCCTGTCTCTGCCCTCCCTTGGGCTCTGGGCTTTCTATCTCTTGATCCTGAACCCCTATAGGCAATAATGTGCCTGTGGGGCACAAATAGAACCTCCAAACTACCCTTCAAAGTCCACATGATTTGAATACAAAGGAAAAAAAAAGCACACCAGCTGTAACAAACTTAACCTGCTCTCAGCATAGCAAATGACCATGGTAGCCCAGTATCTTACAGCAAGGCCTCCCAAGGTTGTTTTCCTTTATAAGGGATAAGCAGTTAACTGGAAGTCCTTAGAATTTTTGTCCCAGCACCTCTGCCTTCTCTCCCTGATCTTTCCTGTGACTGTCCATTTCCTGGCTTCCCCATTGTGCCCTGCCACCTCTGCCTTTTCTCCCCAATCTTCCCTGTCTCTCTCTCTGTTTCCATTTGTGTCCTGCCACTTCCTTTGCTCCCCAGTCTTCTTCCCTGTTCCCTGCTCTGCCACCTGGCTTCACCTGCAGCCTCTCAACCCCCAGCCATCTGGCTAACTGGACCCCCAGCTTACCTGTGGTACCCACAGCCCTTGCCTGGCTCCCTGACCCAGCCCCCAACTTACCCAATGGCACTCACAGCCTCCTTGCAGCTTCCCAACCCCCAGCTGGTTCCCTGAATTGGCCCCTGCTTTTCCCTCAGCACCCACAGCCTCTTGGCTGTCCCTGGTTTTCTGACCCAGCCTCGGCTGGTGCCCACAGCCTCCCCGCAGCCTCCTGGTCCTAGCTGGTTCTTTGACCCAGGCCCTGGCTTACTTGTGGCACCCTGGCAGCGGCACCCTGGCAGCCTCTCAGATGTCCCTGTTCTTCTGACCTAGCCTGGCTGGTTCCCCGACCTGGTCCCCAGTTTTCCCTCAGTACCTGCAGCCTCCCCACAGCCTCCTGACCCCCTGGACGGTTCCCTAACCCAGGCCCTGGCTTAACTTGCTCCACCAGCTTCACCTCTGCCGCCTCTGGCCCCAGCTTCCCTTCTGGCTTCTTCCCGCTACCACTCCTTCGCTCTGCCAGCTCTTTCTCTGACCTTGAGTAACCCTGAGCTCCAGGGACTGTAAGTAACCCCAAGCCCCTTGACCCCTAGTAACCCCAGGGCACCTTGACTCCAAGTAACCCTGAGCCCAAATTACCTCAAATACCCCCTCGTGTTAACACACAGCCACGGAAGTGTGTGTTTGTGTATGTGCATTTGTGTATGAACCCATAGAGTGTTTGTGTAGTTTGTGTGTGTGTATATAATTTTGTATCACCCTCCTGTCAGTGCAATATTGAGATCCTGAGTGTTGATCTGGCATGTGTCAAGTCAACAGAAATAAAGAAGTAGGTGGTAAACAAAACTGCTCTGAGTTTATGATGTAAGGAGTATTCTGTGGACTGGATGCATTTGTGCAGTTGTACAACCAGTGGTCTTCTTGGGTAGTCTCCAGACATAAACCCCAGGTGGATAAAAAGGCAAAGCAAGGAGCCGCCCTTCAGTGGCTATTGGTGGTGTATCAAGATTTAACTAAAGAAATGCAGAAAAAGGACCAACAGTTACAGAATGAAAAGGATGAAGCAGAGAAACTTCAGCAAGAGGTAGCTGTCTCAGAAGTAAAAATGAATGCATTACAAGGGACGTCTTATAAGGATGCAGTAGAAATTACAAAGTTAGAAAAAACAAATGGGAGCTTTAGAAAACCAAAAGGAAGAAGCAGATAAAGAAACAGCAATGTGGAAACAGAAAGCACAGGATGCACAAGGCACTGCGTGAGTAGTCTTGAAAGATTCTCAAAGTAGAACTGGGTCTGATCACAGCCAATGCTGTGAAGATAAGTGTTAGAAGCTAAATTGGGACTTTCACAGGGAATCATTACAGGGATACAAGCTACATCTGTATGGTGGGGGTAGGTCTAGTGAAAATGAATTAGAAGACTGGGATGAAAACAGCCCATATCTATATCCTCTCTGTTATGATTATGAGGATGATCATTGGGGTGGGACTGCTCATCAGCTATCCCTATGTGCCCCCTTGAAGAGGGAGTTGCAAGGGTTAAACAATGCCTGTCAGGGGCCTGTGGCTTCTATTGTTGAAAAGGTCTCTATGCACGCAGTAGGAAAGGATGGAAAAACAACCACCAGCTCCAGTCAGCTCCTATTCAAACAGGAGGCAATTGCCATTGCCAAAATTTTGGGACCTATAAAAAGGGATAATTTATGGGATTGGTTATGTTTCCTAAATCAGCTATGGGAGTCGGATATTCTAACAGCAGGAGAAGTGTAAAACAATTGTAAAGGTGGCATTGGGAGAAAATAGTTGCTTACTGTCTGAAGGGATTCATCAGGGTGTAGAAACAGAACTGACAGTCATCCGAAGGAATTTTGCAAGAATATTTGTGAGAAATGATGGGGCACTGGCTATTGAGGCCAGGGACATGCAGGAACTGGGTGAGGATGTACATATATTTGTAAATAAGTTGTGGCTAGCCTTTTAGATAGCAGGTGCTTTAAACACACCTCAACAAGGGCAAAATCAGAGGGATGCTAATCAATTGTATAAGTTTATGTTTGGAGCGTTCAGAGAAACAAAAATAATGAGGTTTCATTGCTGTCTGTCCCAGTGTTAGAATGGGATGAGGTCCAAGCTGTGATACAGCAAGAACAGCATGGCAATGAATTTTACCAGAGAGTAAAGAGAAAGGTGGCAGCTGTCACCTTCAGCAACTGTGGGCCAAAGTGGACAGAACAGTCTTCAGAAAGAAAAGGGGAAAGAAATTGAGAGGGCTTTCAGGGAGAAAAAAGGAAGCCAGACCCCTGAAAAGTGGAGGCCTTGGGCAGGCTGATGAAATATGAAAAGAAAGAAGAGATTTATGGCCTACCTACTTTGGAGCTACTCTGACTGTTAATCCATCATGAAGAAAGGACAATACTGGAACCTAATGCTCCGCCTCTGCAGTGTTAGGGCTGCCCAGTGCCTGATATCTCCCTTTTCCTAACACTCATACAATACGATGGCTGGGAGCATCCTATAGTGGTTGTGCAGTTTGAATGACCTAAGTGGCAGGGAACTGTGACAGACAATGTTAGTAGAAACCGGTGCTTCATTTTCAATTGTGAGTATAGAGGAAGCTCTCTTTTCACATTGAAAGAAAAAGGGGAAATGGCTTGAAGGGTTTAATGAAAAGGAATTATTAGTACCTTTCTTACAAGTGAAGCATCTTGAAATAGGCATGTAATGGACCCAAGGCAGATTTGGAATGATGAGATTAGGGCATCAGAATGGGAAAAAAATGTCCAGGCAGTGACTAATGAGCACCCACAAATGTAGGCACAGCATAAATTAGAGTGCAGGAGAATTGAGGCTCAGGTGTAATTATCAGACATGATTCCCCACCCCAAAACTAATACAAATCACCAGCTAAGGCTGAACCCAGCCTGGAAGAAATCATCAATGCCTTAATCAAACAGTGGGTGGTGGTAGAAACTCAAAGTGTAAATAGTGCCCTGATTTGTCAGTAAGGGGAGCAGATGGAGGAATGTGGAGATTGATGATAGACTATAGGGCTTTAAACAAACCAACACTGATGACAGCTCCCATAGTTGCAAAGTATGCAGAGGTAATAGCAGATGTTGCTGGAGGGTCACAACGGTTTTCAGTATTAAATTTATCAAATGCTTTCTTTGCTATACCACTGCACCCTGACTCCTGGTACAAATTTGCATTCACCTTTAAAGGGAGACGGTACACTTTTACCCAAGTGACACAAGGGTATCGTAATGTTCCTTAAATCTGCTAGATGCATGTAACGAGGATGTAGGACAAATTACTGAAAAAGGATAAAGTTAGTTCCTATGTAGATAACATCATGGTACACACCAAAACCAAGGAGGAAATTTTAGAAGTGTTAGATCAAGTATTGGAGTTGATTGAGTGCATTGGGCTTAAGATAAGTCCACTCAAGTGCAGCTGTGCAAACAGGAAGTGTCTTTTTTAGGAGTTATCTTAAGTAGGGTTACTATATTTCCAGTTCCAAAAAAGTGGATTTCTGTCATGCAGGGGAAGGGGCTATATGAGTGTGTGTGTGTGGGGGGGAGCAGTGATATGCTGGTGCCCTGCCCCTACCTAGTCTGTTGCCCCTCACTCCCAAGCCACAGCCCCCCTGTCACTGCTGGTGCCCCTCACTCCCAAGCCACAGCCCCCCGAGCCCTGCCCATGCCCCTCACTTCTGACCCACAGCCCCCAGCTCTCCTGAGCCCTGCAGTATCTCCTGGCTGCCCTGCCCCTGCGAGCATATACACTGGCCCTGATGCCTCTGGGCCAGTGACGCAGCTCCCTGCTGTCCCTGAGGGGCCCCCTGCCCTCTAACCCCACTGGAGGGGCAGACACCTCCTCGCCCCAATGCAGCCCTGGTGCCAGGACAGCTTTCCCCAGTGACAGCAGGCACCCAGCCTCTTCCTCCTCCTCCCCTACACGCCCCCAGTCCCCAAGCCCTCTCCGTCCAACCTCTGCCCCTCACAGACTTACCTGAATCCAGCTGCTGGGTGGCTCCCACCCCCTGCCTGGCTTTATCCTGAACACATGTGTGTGTGCCCTGCCTCCAGTCGCCCTGCTCCCAGCCCCAAGCAGCTCCTTGCTAGGGCAAGCTGGGAAGTGCTGGGAAGAACTGAAAAAAAGCTGAGCTGACCAAGATCTCAGACATTTGATCATATTTAAAAGAACCCACATAGAGTGAGATTGGAAGATCTAAAAAGAGGACATGCCTGGGAAAACCCAGACATATGGTAACCCTATCTTAAGCAAATGGGGAAGAAGTTATGATCAGCACAGAATAAAGCTTTTCAGTACATTGCCTGCTCCCAGAGACCCTACAACTGTGAGGTTGTTTTTAGGACTGATAGAGTGAAGACTACACTATTGTATAGGTTGCTAAGAAAAGGAGTGCTCTGGGAATGGGACCCTGAAGAGGAAGTGGTGGTGAAAGAATTAAAGGAAGCCTTAATATAGGTTCCTGCCTTAGCATATCCTGTAGTTGGTAAAGCCTTTGGGCTACAGCTAGGTGCTACACAGGATGGCCTAAGTGTGGTCCTGACCCAAGATTGAGGATCAGGTTCTAGACCACTAGCATGTGCTTCTCAGGTACTAAAAGAAGTACAAAACAGGTTTTCTCCCTGTGAAAAAGAAGTTCTGGCATTAGTGTGGGCACTGCAGCACTGGGAATATTTAACTGGAACTTCCCCCATAGCTGTCTGCATGAGTCTCACACTTGTCAAATGTGCTTTAACTGGAAAGATTAATGATGGTCATTCCTCTAACCCAGAATAGCTAAATGGACCCTAGCACTGTTAAACAAAAATGTGCAGGTAACAACTTGTAATTCATTTTCTCCTGTCCTGTATGCCCTTCTTACTGAAGGGAAAACACATCTATGCCCCTTACCAAGAGAAGTAGACTATGGGGAAAAGTGGCTTAAAGCATGGGAGCCATTTAGAAAAGTAAAAGAGGAACCCGGGTGGATATGATTTGTTAATGGATTCAGCTATTATGAAAAGGGAAAGCCCTTGCAGGTTATGCAGCAGTCAGTGTGAGAAATGAGGACATTCAGAGTGGGAAGTGTGCTCCATATTCAGTGCAGGTAGCAGAAATTGTGGCAGTAGTTGCAGCACTGGAAGAAAACTCCTGTACAAGACAAAGTGACCATTTACTGAGATTCAGACTGGGTTATCAGACCTCTTGTAGCTCGGTTGCCTGTATGAAAGACATGAGGTCTGAATACTAGTGATGTAAAACCAGTAGCACATGCTAGAAAATTGATGCAAGTTTGGCAGTTAGCCCAAGAGAGACAAGAATGTGTACACTTAGTAAATGTTAAAGCTCACAAGAAAGAGACTGAGGAAGCCCATTGGGATAATCAGGCTGATATGAAGGCTAAGTGAGCAGCCAAGGAGGAAGAGATGTAGCAAGAAGCACATAAAGTAGTAGCGGAGGCATTCAAAGGAAAAAGGTCATCATCAGTAGATTTGGTTATCTTACAGCAAGTTTATAAGGAGGGAATTCAGCTTGCTGAGAAAGGAGAACACTGAGTGTGCAAAGTTTGGTGAGACACATCAGGAACAATAATGGCTAAAAGAGAAGACCAGCCTCCACTATGGGTAGTGTCATGGGTAGCGTGAGATAAACTAATTGCTTTGGCACATAATTTAGGGCACCTAGGAATAGAAAATACATTGAATAAGTTGTAAGCAGCAAGATGATGGCCTGAAATAAGAAGAATCATTAAGCATTTCATGCAAAATTGCTTGGCGTGCACAGATAACAACGCTGACTCGCAGATTTAAAAGGGACCTCTAGTGCACTAGCATACAAGTCAAATTCTAGTTGATTACATTGGCCTTTGACCCAAAATGGCAAGAGTGGATAAACACTGTCTAGTAGTAGTGGGCAGTTTTACTAAGTCAGTTAAGGCAGTCCCTACCTAAAATAATACTGCCAATACCACTGCCAGGATTTTGGCAGAGCAGGTATTTTCCTGCTGGGAACCCCTCAAAAAATTGACTCAAATCAAGGCCCCCATTTCACTACAGACATTACCAAAGAAGCATGCCAGGTGCTGGGCATAAAACAAAGTTTATACATTACTGTCCATCCCCAGAGTTCTGGCTCAGTGGAATGATCAAAATGGACCATAAAAACTGCCTTGCATTAAGTAGTCCAACAAGTTACCTTTAATTTTAATAGCAATCAGAGGAACCCCAGCAGTTCATGGAATCACCCCTCACCATGCAATGACAGGAAGGGAATTGAGGTTCCCAGAGCATTGGTGAGTGGAAGGCCTACCTGATGAGATGCAGACCAGAATCCTTACAGATGAATGGATTCAAAACCTTATAAAGTCAACTGAAATAGTTAAAAGGCAAGAGGCCATAACCCTGAGAGCAAATATAAAAAAGACGGACAAGAGAATGGGACTTTTACTATATTCCCAGGAATGGGAAGTGGGAGAGCAGGTAATGTCTAAGTCCATTTAAAAGAAGGACCGCTCATTAAATCCTACATGGGCCAGACCTGTCAGAACTGTAAACAAAGCCATCCCCACAGTGTATCAAGTGGAGATCTGACAAAATGGGTGACCTATACATAAATGGTTTTTATTTTTTGCAGTTGAAAGTGTAGAAAGGCCAATAGTTGGAGAGATGAGATCCTCTCCTTTGGTTTACAGGGATAACATAGTCAAGCCAAGAATCCTTCTGATGAGGGTAGAAGTTGTGAGACTGCTTGGCATAATCCAGAATCACCACTTCAAGGTCAAGACTGATGTAAACAAGAACATGGTGTAAAGGCAGAATAGCAACAAGTGCATATCCATTGAAAGTCATGGGCAACATGTCTTTATGCTGTAATGTAATGATGACACACAGTTCCACTGGACAGTGGAGGTGGAATCGTCAGCCATTGGCTCAGTGGTTTGAAAGCTTTGTTCTAGTTAGCAGCTTTACAAGGGGAGGAGATGTGTACCTAGCCAGAAATTCTTTAGGAGAATATCAGTGTGTTCTAGAGACCAGTGATGGACAACACTTGACGGGAAAATATGCTAAGGTGTTTCCCCCAGCTCCAAAGTCAGTTCCTATTTTTAGGAACACATTGTACATTTGTGATGTTACATATATATATTAATTTAAGTAGTTCTAATGTTAGTAATATCAATAGTTCTTGTAAAGGGTTTCATGTAAAATAAAAATTAAGAGTTTAATCAATGGTTAACATTAGTTATTTCAAATTATTTTCAAGGGATACAATCCAAACCCAAAATAGCAAAAAGCAAAACAAAAGAAAGAAAAAGAAAAGAAATTTAGGAGGATTGTTGGTTGGAGTGGGAACTTGTCCGCACTTCTATGAATGTGGAAATCTTGGCAAATAAGTTAGTAGCAGCAATAGCAGCACGAGGTGAATTGAGGGGCCCCATGTCTAGCTCCATGTTACATAACAATGTGTTTATTGATCTAACAAAGACAGGAATAAGGCAATTGGGACAATTGTTAATAGAGTTAAGAAAACAGTGAACACCATGATTAACATGACAGAAGAAACCACAATAGCAGTAGCATTCACCCAAGCGCAATCTTTGTTAGATCAAGTGCAGATGCAGTTAATTAAAGGTGTAGTAATGAACTGAGTTAGACCAGAATGGATGATGATTCTGTGAAAACCTGGCAGGAAAATTGGGCCTCGTGGTGGACAATGATGAATGGTACCATAGAACATGGGGGGAAAGGAACTCAGGACAAATATGTTAGGAATAAATAATGGAACTCTAAGAAATATGTATCAGATTGAGTCTCCCAGTGTTCCCATTGCAAGAGGATGTACCATAAAATGGATTCCACCATGGAGTGGAAGATGGCAGCCTTCATGTGGCCCACTCCATTAACTGAGAAGTCACAACTAATGTCATCAACTTGGCAAATGAACATCGATCAACAATCTTCTGGTCTTTCAGAACAGCAAATCATCAGCTATTTTTGGGGCCAAGTAACATGCCGGAAGGATCCTCCAACTCAACATTGAGGGACTTTCCCGTGTGAAGTGTGAGTATCTTGTGAATATGCTGAAGGTGCATAACATCAACACTGTGGTGCTCCAAGAAACCCACATCTCCAATGATTAACAGGCCAACCACTATTGTATACATGGGTACAACCTTACAACTAGCTATTACCATCTGAAATATGGCTTGGCTATATATGTGAAGAACAGCATTACAGATTTTGATGTCTTACCCCCAGCTGAAGAAAAAGCCACTTACACCACTGCTATCAAAATAGGGGAGTTGCACATTACCAACATATACATTATAAAGCCCCTAATTCAGAATGGCTGGAGCCAGCACTCCCAAGTGCACCACTTCCAGCCCTGCACATTGGTGACTTTAACAGCCAGCACACTATGTGGTGCTATGAAGCTGACAGTGAAGACCTTACAGACTGGATGCCCACAGACGACCTGCAGCTGGTCTTTGATCCCAAACAATTAGCAGCCTTTCACTCAGCTCACTGGCAACATGATGATAACCCAATCTCACCATCGTATCCAACAATTAAAGTGGGAACACACTCCATGAATCCTGTAATGTACTCTCCAACTTTCCCAACAGCCAACATAGGCCCATCATTACTTATGGGATCCCTATGATTTTGTATAAATGGATCCCACCATGGAACCTAAAAAAAGCTGACTGGATCTACTATTGGGAAGCTGTTGGAAAAGCGGTGACCCAAATTCCTGTGATACTAGAATGTTATCACCATTTCTCTGGTCTCCTGATTGCCACTGACAAGAAGAGTATCCCTCAGATCTTCTGAAGGAATAGACTGCCTGCTGGACTAAAGAGACCCAGGACCTGCTTTGGCAGTACACTCAGTCAGGGAACCCACAGGTTGTGAAGGCCATGCTAGAGTCTCTAGTTTCAGCCAGATGTCAAAGGTGGATGAGTGTGTTGAAGGTCTGGACTTCACACACTTTAGTCAACGTGCCTGGGCCCTATTACAATGTCTTGAAACTGCTAATCCAGCAGAATATCAGACCCCCAAAACTCTATCCCAACTCCCTAGCTTTTAAATGGTAGAAAAATAAAAAACAATCTCTTGACAAGAACACCAAACAAGAGGTCTATCATCAGTTACACTGGATAATTACATCAATCCCTATACAAGTCCCTACTGCCATTAGCATAGATGAAGTGAAGGAGGGGTTAACCACAATGAAGAAATATAAAGCAGCTGGTAGAGACTGTATCCTTCCAGAATTTCTCCATCATCAAGGGACTCCAATGAGTGGCAAAACTGTACACCAAAACCATGGAATCTAGATGCATACCAAAAGCATCATAGGAGCCAATGGTCATTGCAATACTCAAACTGGGTAAGCCAATCAATGACCCAGGAAGCTACAAAATAATATCCCTGCTTTTTACAACCTACAAACTCTTGGAATGTATCATCCTCATGAGAATCAGTCCTTTTAGCGAGCGAATGATCCCTGATGAATGAGTGCAATTCCAGCTTAAGCAAAGTTGCTACGACCAAGTTTTGGCATTTGCAATGCACATCAAAGCTGGTTTTCAGAAAAAATCCAAGACCGGCACAGCCTTTTTAGGCCTGCCATCAGCCTACAACACAGTCTGAATTAAAGGTCTGATGCTGAAGCTCACAAAGATTATACCCTGCGACCAACCAATATGTGAGGTGGACAATGTTGGGCAATAGGCAGCTACGTGTCCACCTGAGTGACAGTTAGTTCACCCTGGTTCCTCAACAATGGACTGCCACAGGGTTCAATACTTGCAGTGACACTTTAATGTATATACAGGTAATATACTTCCAGCAAAGTTGTGTAAGTTTGTATATGCAAACCTGAATATTTGGTAAGAATATTTTTGGAAACGGAGACTCAAGCTAAATCCCCACAAAACAACGGTCACTGTATTACATCTTTATAACAGGAATGCTAAGCATACCCAGAAGGTAACTTTCTGTGGCAACACTGGGCACATCTACATGTGTGCTGGACTGTGCAGTTGTTACTGCACAGTCACTTAGTACTTATGCAAGTACTAAATGACTGCACAGTAATAAGCGTTGCTGTGCAGTCCCTACATTGCCTGTTTTTTTCCCCACACTACTGTGCAGCACCATTGGAGTCACAGTTTGTACCTGCTGATGCTACATCATTGTAGCAATGATGCAGTCCACACTGCATCTCGTGCAGATACACCCACTGTGCAGCATGATCCAACTCTGTCTTATCTTGGAGTGGGGCTGGATTGCATGTTGACTTTCCACAACCACCTGAAGAAGGTAGCTGCCAAGATGAAGATAAGGGCCAATTTGAACCAGAAATTGGCAAGCACAAGCTGAGGGGATCAGCATCAATATTAGACATCAGTGCTGGCCCTTGCATACTCCATAGCTGAGTACTGTGCATCACTGTGCATTGCTTTGCGGGGGTGTTCCCTTTGTTTCTTCTTACCTCTCGGAAAGCCCGACTGGAGTACTTCCACATTTTAAAATTGACTCTTGCCCACCATGTCTTGATCTGATTTGAAGTTGTCAGTCAGGAGGAGTTACGAATGCAGAATGACCACAGCGATATGGATGGAACCTTTTTCCTGTATATTGATGTCTCGCTTCCTGCTCTTCCAGACAAACCCCCAGACACTTTACCACTAAAAAGAATCCACTTGTTTCCTTATGTGGTCGATCAATTCACTTTATTGTAAACCAAAATACTCTTTTTAAATTGTTTTTATTTTTCAATTTTCCAGGACACTCCGTTGGGTTTGTTTAACGTAAAACAACATGCATGAACATAGGTAACGTCAATGATTTTAACTATTTTTGTCTTTTGTTTATTAAACTACAAAGTAACTTCCTTCAGTCTCTTCTTTCTTTTCTCTCTTTCTCTTTTTGGCTCCCAGAACACCATCTGTCCTGATCAGGATCCCCAAATGATACTGGGGAAACAAAACAGAAAAAACAAACATGAACTTGACCTGAACTTGTCCCACTGGGAATCGGGAATCCGCCATGGCTCTCCTTTGTTTATCGGTTTGTTTGTTTTTCTTGAGGCTTCTGCCGCTTCCCTCACCTCATCTAGGCGAGTTGACTATCTTCTCTTCTTCAAAGACACCTCGGTTCTTCTCCCATTTGAGTCCCTCTCCTCTCACTAGAGCTGGCTGCTGGGATGCCTCTGCCCTAGTCTCTGCTCCATGGCTCATCCTCTCCCAACTGCTGTTTTTTTCTGTTTTCTCAGTGCACCATGCCCCTGCCGCACCACCGCCTCCTCCCAGCTTCAAAGAGCAGCTTCTCCGGAAGAGCCGCTTGCCCAGATTGGTTCCACTCCCCATCCCCCAATCTCTTTTCCCTCTTCACAATTGCTATGGACCGGAAGCAGTCACACTCATTTTGTTGACATCCAACTGGACTCTGCAATGCAGTGCATCACTGGAACCCTGAAGTCAGCCCCAACATCTTGGCTGCCTATACTGTCACACATTACTCCTCCACCTGTTCATTGCAAAGAAGCAACTCTACAGGAAGTCCAGAGAATGAAGGAAAACAAACATCTCACCATCCACCAGGACTTCAGCAATGTCCCTTACCATAACCTAAAGTCATGCAAGCCCTTCTGGATCCACATGCTTAACCTTCAACAATGTGACTTCAACCCTGATGAAGCTTGGAAAACTAAATGGGGTTTACAGGAAATCCCAAATAAACATCTTATGATAGATCTAATGCAGAAGGTCCCTGGCTTTGATCTCCTATGATTTCATAGATTTCATAGACAATAGGGCTGGAAGGGACCTTGAAGATCACCAAGTCCAGCCCCGTCCCCCAGGGGCAGGAAGTCAGGATCCCAGTAAGATAAGCATCCAAGCATTTCTTGAATGAGTCTGGAGTAGGTGCCTGCACCACTTCTGGAGGGGGGCTATTCCAGGTCTTGGAGGCTTGGACAGTAAAGAAATTTTTTCTTATGTCCAGCCTAAAATGGTCTTGGAGGAGTTTATGATTGATGGTCCTTGTTTTTCCTTTGGGTGCTCCTGTGAACAGATGTTATCCCAGATCCCTTGTGTACTTATAAACAGCCACCAGATCCCCTCTGAGCCTGCACTTTTCCAGACTGAAGAGTCCCATGGCTCTCAGCCTCTCTTCATAAGGCTTATTCTATTTCCCTCTGATCATGTACATGACTTTCCTCTGGACTCTCTGAAGCTTCTCAACATCCTTCTTGAATTGTGGAGCCCAGAACTGGATGCAGTTCTCCAGCTGCAGCTTCACCAAGGCTGAGTATAGTGTGAGGATGACATCCTGAGATTTACTTGAGAAGCAACGGTAGATGCAAACCAGGATTTTGTTTGCTTTACCAGCTCTAACACTGGATCAGTGACTTATGTTCATCTTGTGGTCAATCATGACCCCCAAGTCTCTTTCAGCAGTGTTACTAACAAGCAGAGCACTGCCAAGCCTATAAGTATGCTGTGCATTTTTTCCTCTTACATTTGTTGGTATTGAACATCATCAAGTTTGTGTCTGCCCACTTACTAAGCTTATCGAAGTCAGCCTGGATCACTAGCCTGTCTTCTGGTGTGAACGCTATGCCCCAAAGTTTAGTGTCATTTGTGAACTTAGCCAGTGTGTTTCTAACACCAACATCCACCTCATTGATAAAAATGTTAAAGAGAACCGGTCCAAGGACAGAGCCTTGGGGGACACCACTGGTTATAGAGCACCATAATGATTCACTGCCATCGACCACTACTCTCTGTGTCCAACCTTGAAGCCAATTTCCCAGCCATTGGACTGTGGTGTAGCCGAGGCTACAGTTGGCCAATTTTTCAATGAGGAGGTCATGGGACACCAGATTAAAGGCTTTTTTAAAGTCAAGTTATATGACATCAATCTCTTCTCCCTTGTCCAGGTGATCCATCACCTGGTCATAGAAGATGAGATTGGTCAGGCAAGTCATACCCACGATAAACCCATGCTGCCTATCCCTCAGGGTGTTGCCCTCTGCCAGCTTGTCCAGAAGGGTCTCCTTGATAATTTTCTCAAGAATCTTACCAGGGGTTGATTGGCCTGTAATTCCCAGAATCTACTTCACCTGTGCACCACAAGTTTTTTAATATTTTGCCAATGAATTGGGCTATGACACCTGCCAGCTCCTTGAGTACCCTAGGGTGTAATCTGTCAGGACCAGCTGACTTGAAGTTGTCCAGCCTCTCAAGGTGATCCTTGACTAAATCAGCACCAATGCTGGGTATAAATATCCCCTCACCCTGGCTGTTCTGCATCAAGCTAGGCAGGGCAGTCCCTTTGGACTGATGAAAGACCGATGCGAAGTACCCATTGAGCAGGTTGGCTTTTTCGTGGGTGTCGGTTATCTTCTGTTCTGTTTGGTTCAGCAGGGGTCCAATGTTACCCTTGCTTTTTTTCCCAACTCCCTACATAACTGAAAAAGGACTTTTTATTATCCTTGATATGTGTAGCCAGATGGAGCTCAGTTGCAACCCTGGCTTTCCTGATCTGCTCCCTGCAGGTATGGACCACTGCTGAGTGCTCCTCCTTGGTGGTAATTCCAGCCTTCCATCCTTTATAAGTCTCTCTTTTGAGGCATAGGAGGTCCTCAAGTTCCCTATTGGGTCAAGGGGGTTGCTGAGCCCTTTTGCTACCCTTCCTCAAGATGGGATGGCCATCCCTTATGCTGTCAGGATAGCTCCCTTGAGAAGCAACCACTCCTCTTGGACTCCTCCTCCTGTCAAGTTGTGGTCCCTTAGAGCCTTAGCTACGAGCCTCCTGAGCTTGTCAAAATCAGCTTTCCTGAAGTTGAAGGCTTCTGTATTGCTGACTGGCTTGCCAGCTTTGATAGTAAAAGTGATCAGCTTGTGGTCACTATCACCCAGCTTTCCATTGATTCTTAGGGCACTGACTATATCATACCTTTTGGCCAGTACCAGATCCAGCAATGCTTTACTTCTTGTTGGCCCATAGACTTCTTGAGTCAGGTAGAGCTTGTCCACGCATATGAGGAAGCTTTGTGACCAATCGGATTTGGCTGAGTGCTCTTCCCATGAGATGTCTGGGTAGTTAAAGTATCCTATGACAACCATGCACTGGGAGCATGCAGCCTCAACCAGTTCCCTGGTGAATTCCTGGTCCAGCTCTTGTTTCTGGTTAGGAGGTCTGTAGTAGACTCCTATCATGATGTCCCCTGTGCCACATATTTTAACCCAGAGAGATTCCAGTCAGCCTTTCTGGTTGCAAATGTCAATTTGGAGCGATATGTAGCTGTCTTTGACATAGACAGCTACACCCCCACCCCTTTTATCTTCACAATCTCACCTGTACAAGGTATAACCATCTATACCTGTGGCCCAGTCATAGGTGGAGTCCCACCAAGTCTCTGTTATCCCTGTGACGTCATAGTCATTCTTGTTTAGCAGGAGGATGAGTTCCTCCTGTTTATTCCCCAAGCTCCTGGCATTGGTGTACAGGCAGGTAAATGTCCCATTGGAGGCCCCTGACTTGCCCACAGATTGTTCCAGGGCTAAGGTAGGGGTGGGGTCTCTTAAGTGCCTTAGCCTGCTGGATTTACAAGGGTTGCCCCTTGCAGTGGGCAACCCTTGAAAATGGGCTTGCAGTGGCATTAATCCCCCCCAACCCTTGGTGGGCTTATTTTAAAGCCCAGTTGAGCAGGTCAGCCAGTCTGGCTGAGACAAGCCTCCTCCCCAGTGGAGTGGGGTGGAGGCCATCTCTCTCTAGCAGACCACTGCCTCTCTCTCCAAAGAATGTACTGTGATCATGGAAGCCAAAGCCTTCATGATGACACCAGCACCACAGTCTTTGGTTGACTACCTCAATCCATCTCTCTCTCCTCAGCCCATGACCCACAACTGGGAGGAGCGAAGAAAAGGCCACCTGCACCCCTAGCCCCCTAAGCACCACTCCTAGAGCCCTGTAGTCTCTCATGATCAGGCTGGGATTGCTCTGAGCCATGTCATTTGTGCTCACATGGATAAGGAGCATAGGGGAATGGTCAGAGGGCCAGATAATCTTTGGGATCCTCTCTGCTATGTCCTGGATGTGGGCCCCCAGGAAGTAGCAGACCTCCTGGGCCAGGGAGCTGGGGCAGCAGATTGCCCCCTCAGTCCCCTTCATGGGGGAGTCTCCCACAATGATCACTTTGTGTTTCATCTTAGGGAGAGTAGGGGTGGGTGATCTTCCCATGTCTGCAGGAGCTGGCAGCTCTGCAGGCTCTACTGGGGCTGCAAGAGTTTTGTACCTGTAGCAAAGCTGCAGAGGGGAGGGGACCTTGGTGTGGCGGGCCTTGGCCCTTGGCTACCTTAGTGCCCTTGACCATCTTGGTTCAACCCCCTGGCTGGACAGTATGAGAGATCCCTGAGTCCTTCCTTGTCCTGGGACTGTGGTCTACCCTCTGCCTCCAGGGGGTGAAGGGCCTGGCAGTAGGAATCTATCTCCTACTAGCCATCCCTGATGACTTGCAGTCTCTGGACTGTGGACTGGAGCTCCTCTATGCGGTGTCCCAGAGACTCCAAAATGGAGCAGACCTCACAAGGTGGCCATGCTCCTGGTCCCATGAGCCTGGAAGCATGCCAGGCAGCCCCCGCAGCTGAGAGCCAGAGGCTCTGTCTGTGTGGAGCCCAGATCCATGGGTTCTATCTGGGTGGTGGCCTCTGAGGTGCTAATGGCGGAGGCCACAGACTCTGAGGGGACCAATGTGTCCATCCGCATTGTGCTGCTGGTAGCCCGGCTACTGATGGGACTACCTTCCCTAGTGCACACTGGCAGGGCCTTGGACTCTCCCGCTCACTCTCCTGTGCAAACGCCCATGCTAAACTTGTGTACTGGGCCCAGAAGCATGCCTGTTTATGAGGCTCCAGTTGCATGACTCCCTGGTGGGCTGGGCCAAGTAGGAGCTGGGGGGGGTGTGACCCTCCTTGACTCCACTCAGCTGCCTAGGCTATGTCCCTTCCACCATGGGCCTCTGCTTACCTGTGGCCAGGCTGGGGCTCATTGGGGGTCCTGGGGTCTGTTGGGGGGTCCCTGGGCTCATGGGGGTGCAACAGGCTTTCACCCATGCATCTCACACCAGAACTGGGACCCAAGTGTGACTTCTGTCATTGCCGGGCCCTTTTTAAACTATGTGCATGTACAAAAGGGCTGGGTGGCACTGTGCTGCTCTCGAGGGTCTAGGGGGGTCCCTCCTTCCCACCGAAGGAGAGGACAGGTAAGTGCCCCTCCTACCCTGTCTCACATGCCAGCAGCCCAGTTGTATGGCTCCCTGCAGGGCTAGGTCAAGTAGGAGTCGGGGGGGGCGTGACCCTCCTCGGCTCCACTCAGCTGCGTCCCTGCTAGGCTATGTCCCTCCTACCATGGGCCCCTGCTTACCTGTGGGCAGGCCGGGGCTCGTTGGGGGTCCTGGGGTATCTTGGGGGGGTCCCAAGATCCTCATGGAGAACTCTAAACTGTATCTGCACAAACTATAGGAGATGTGGATACTTGATGCACAAATGGAAAATTTAAAACTCTCCAGCATGTGACTGTGGTCACCCAGAACACATTATGGAACATACAATAATTCAATGCCCAGTCCACAAATATGAAAGAGGTATCACAGAGATATGCTCTGCTGCTGCTGACACAGTTGTCTGGCTCAACCACCTAAATATAAAATTATAGTTGTTCTATAGCTACATCAGCCATATGAAAGAAGAAGGTTCTATCATACCAATAGGTTACAGACAATGGAACCCTTATACTTGATATAAAGTACTGCCAATTGCAAGAAGAGGCAGGTTGTATTATGTGCCTCACAAGTATATAAACCAATTCAAAATTTAGATTGGTGTATAAAAGGAAAATATTATGCTGGTAAAAGTAGAGTGCACATCATAGGGGGAACTATGGCATGTGTGGTAAAAGAGTGTCAACGGATCAAATTAAATGGGAAAACTAATCTAACCCTTAAGCACTTTGCAGTAGCATGCTGGGATAATGTGACTGAATTACAAACTTATGATGGTATCAGTTGGAAAGCCTGTACCATCCATTTGGCCCAAATGTTAATTCCCAGTTGTATACCAAAATAAAACCCATATTATGTCATGCATCAACAGGGGCATCACTAACAGGTCCAGAGAGGTCTTGCTCCCTCTCTATGCAGCGCTGGTCAGGCCGCAGCTGGAGTACTGTGTCTAGTTCTGGGCGCCGCACTTCAAGAGGGATGTGGAGAACCTGGAGAGGGTGCAGAGGAGGCCACTCGTATGGCTGAGGGTCTCCGTGGCCAGCCCTATGAGGAGAGGCTGAGGGACCTGAATCTCATCAGCCTCCACAAGAGGAGACTGAGGGGAGATCTTGTGGCTGCCTACAACCTTATCAGGGGCCAGCAGCAGGGACTCGGGGAAAGTCTGTTCACCAGGGCCCCCCTTGGAGTCACTAGGAACAATGGCCACAAGCTGAGGAAGGATAGGTTTAGGTTAGATATTAAGAAGAA
>NW_017728918.1:72249876-72266464 GCF_001723895.1 Crocodylus porosus
TTCACTGTAAGGGTGGCCAGAGCCTGGAATAGGCTTCCCAGAGAGGTGGTGCTCTCACCTTCCCTGGAGATCTTCAAGAGGAGACTGGATAGGCACCTGGCTGGGGCCTTATGACCCCTGCCACCCCCAGTGCTCCTTCCTGCCCATGGCAGGGGGTTGGATTAGATGATCTGTCTAGGTCCCTTCTGACTCATTGATTCTATGATTCTGTGATTAATGTGACCTAATATTACAGCTCTAAAAGAATGACTTGACCACACTGAATTTGTAGTCCTTATGGAATTATTAGAAGAAGGAGTAGAAGAAGGTAAAATATAGTTGCAAACAGAAATGGCAAGATTAAAAACATATTACAAAAGGGGACTGAGGTGGGAAAACATAAACAGTAGAAATTGGTTTTTGGTTGGTCACAGGTGCATTGAATCTTATGTTGCACCCCACTGAGCTTGTATTAATAGCTCAAATGTTATTGGCTATAGTTATATTTATAATGTTATGTTATATGCATCACTTGTGTAAGCACCTGGAGATTTTAATGGTAAGGCAAGTCATGACAGAAGCCTTCCTGCATAGAGGATAGTGGCTGGGGCAAGACTTGATTGAGGTGACAAGCCTGCCATAAAGAAGGTCAGTTTCTGCTAATGGTTGCAACCCATTAGGCATAGAGAGAGCAAAGTTTGGACCCAATACCAGACCCATGCCATAGGATGGAACAGTCTGATTCTGAAAGAGCTGACTGTTAAGTAGGGGATTGTAGGCTATACATGCATTATAATCCATGTGCAGCATGGACCATGGCTAACAGGCCATGTCATGACCGGGCCTGAGCTTGACCTATGTAGCAATGATGTAAATTGATCATACACTATAGACCGTAATAAGGAGAACTAATATAATGCAAGGAAATGGAAAAGGATTGGCATAGCTCCAAAGCATAACCAAATATGGACAATTCTGTGTTAGGTATATAACTGCAGTTAAACTATGTGATTTTGGACTTCCCTGAAGCTCACAAAAAACAGGAACCAAATCAGTGAAAGCCCCGAAGAGACCAGAGAAGCCTAATCAGTGGACCAGTTTTATCCTTGAATTCAATGCTACATAAGCACTGTCTTTATTAATACAAATAAGTCTTTGCTATTGTATATCCTACTAAAGTTTTTGAGTTTGTGACCAGAATAGTCTCACTGGTCATCAGTCTCACTCTCAACCCTAGTTAAAATGTTAAGTAACAGTTAGTTTAATTGAGAAAGACCAGTTTCTCTGGCCAATAGCAAACAAGGGAATATTGTGTTTTGTATCGCATGCAGCTGTCTTTGAGCCCTTTGGCCAAATTACAGCTGACTAAACTTCATGCAGCCTTTGGCATGAGTCCAAAGTGTGACCTGAAGTGACAACTTTGGAACCATAGTGAAGCACTTAACTGCTGTGTTCCCACATATTAACCTTAACTCCAGGTGATAGACTGAGAGCTCTCAGATTTGGGCTATTAAGACAATGTGAACAAGCTCATAACCACTTTATTAGACTGACGCAATCTCTTTGTTTGTCCATTGACTGTGAGCAGACTGCAGTTTTCTCAGGTTTATTTGTTATTGTTTGCTGATAATTTCAGCAAAACTGCAATATAATACATAAAAATAGAGCTTAAATTTCCTGTATTCAGTCCTTGGAATAAATTGCTCTGTAGAATAATCTATAAAGCAGGAATTATTCACTGAAATCCTTGTTATTTCACTATTATCCAGTCATACCCCATGGAAATCAATGGAGTTACTTCAGTGTAAAATGGAGAAACATACCTTAAGAATAATTTTCTAGTTTTGTAACTTTATTTTCTGATCTGCCTATAAGTATAAACATGTTAACACTTTATCCTGGGACTAGGGGACATAGGCAGGGTCTAAATGTATTGTAATTGCTATGTAAACTGAACTAATTTGTCCCTCTTTCATTGAGGGCTGAGCTACTGCTACTTAGTATCTACTTATTATTGAGTAAAAATGTGCAGCATATTTTACCATTCATTGTTTCCTCCCTTTTTCCCTTTCTTCACACTGCTTTCCTTCTTGTTCTGACATCCACCTTGTCTCACTATTATCTTTCTTTTTTATCATTCCCTTCTTTGTTTCTCCTCTCTGTCACACTATTCCCCTCTCCTTTTGTCTCCCATTTTACTGTTCAGCCCATGTTTCTTTGCTTATCTCTTGTTCCCATGGTCCTCCTGATTCTCATTACATCCTGCCCTTGCCCCACCCCACTATATGTCCTCTCCCTTTCTCCCCACCCACCCACTCTTTGGGCTTCCTCCTCATATTTCATGTGATCAATTTTATGCCAAGAGCTAGGCACCTTAGAGGATGAAAAACAGCTATGCTGCTGATATGCCTGATGTGCTGCAAAAGCTGAGTGAGGGCTGCAGTAGCCTCATCATGATGGAGTACCTTCGTTTGAGTTAGCTTATCTATTGATTTGCTTCATTTTAGTTAATCTCATTCCATACTTGCTTTGTCCATGTATTTCTATCATTGCAATTTAACTTAATACCCGGTGGGCAGTGTATGTAATTTTATGCTTTTAATTTTTGCACATAAAGGTCTATCTACTGTGACCATAGACAACTGAAGAAAGAAAGACAGAAAGACAGAGCGCACATTTATACACATACCTTTTTCTCCCATGATGCTCTGGGGATCCACTGCTTCAGAGCAGACTAGATTAATCGAGTGTGTTCTGCACATGAGCTGATGTGAGCTGCACTGCACTGCGTGCAGTTGTATTAGTTGTGAAATGTATGTCAGCATGCAGAAAGTGGTGGCAGTGTGCTTCTGAACTAAAACACCTTCTGTTTTTTTAGTTCAAAGGCATGCTGCTGCCATCTTCTCAGCTCTAACGCACATTTTGCTGCTTATACAACTGCAAGCGATGCAGCACCAAGCACTTTTCAAAGCCCCCTGTGCTGCGGCACCTGCATGTGTAAAATTCCCACAAAGTACAAGCCCCATGCACTGTAATAAACATGTTCTAGTCAGCTGGGACTCATTTCATTTATGGAGTGCTGACAGACAATCCAGTTGATATCATTTTGCTAACAAATTATTTTCTTTACTTCTCACAGCCATGGGAAAGGCATGCCAGTAGTAGAGGGCTCTGTCATTCCGTAGCCCAGATACACAGCACCTATAGCTTAAGCATTCCTCTACCAGCTATCAGCATGTGACATTGACAGGAAAAAGGGGATTTCCTGATTTATTGGGTTTGTTGAAGGTGGGCACAATATAGAACATCCCTAAGAACACACTAGACCTTGACCAAGTAAGTACAAAACTAGATTTAATTGCTCAGCTCTGAAAAATCCAATTGCTTTTCAAGAATATTTTCTTGTGTCTTTCTGTGCAACCCAAACATTTTGCCTTTAAAAGTTCAGTTTTGGCTCCCTGGGGGTCTTTCTCTTGAGTACAGTTAGCTTTGAATCAGGTTTTAATTCTTAATGCATAGAGTTCATTATAAATTGATAAAGCTTGGCTTGAAAATAGGGATTAGAGCTTATCAGGGGACAATAAACAATTCCATATCGAAGCAATATTTGAGACTTTATTTGACATGACTGGAGGACCCTTCCCTACAAAAGCTTTGTTGAAAAAGCTAGGTCTCTACAAAATGTTTTGGCTTGAACAAAATGGCCTTGTATGATGAAATTTCATTGAGTTGGAAACATCCCAATCTGCTCTAATAAGAACATTATTAACATTTGAAATCCAGAACCTTTTCAAATGGATCAGCACTGACATTTTTACAATGGTGCTACGACTACTCTAAGTTAATGTTGAAATGTTATTTAATACATTGCAACTAGTTTATTTTATATAGCTGTTGGCAATACAATCAGAATTTTATAGCAGGAAGTAAAGAACAATTTTTGAGACCACTTTTACTGATGCCATTCTGTCTGGCTTTTAACTATTTTGTTATTTTACAAATATGTATTGTATATTCTATAATAGTTTAAATATTTTTATTAATATTGTTCACGTTAGCTTTGATTTCTTTGGTGTCCTGTTTGCTTCTATATAGTCTGCTATTTCTACAATTATTATTATTATTATTACTACTAATAATGCCAGCTTATTTAATGTACACTTCTTTCGGTTATTTTGATGGTCTTTTTCCTCTCTCCTTTTCTTCCCTTTTACAGTTGAAAATATTCTGATTTGGACCCCAATTTCAGCAAGCCACTTAATTTTTTGTACTTTAATTTGAAGCATAAGGGTAGTCTTATTGAAACCAGTAGGATTTACACATGTTCCTAAATTATGAGTTAAATAGCTCTCTGATTTTACCAGTAAATGTAAGATAAATTTTAAAATTCTTTGAGTCCTATACTTTTTGGGTGGAATAACAAGAAAGGAAGAATCAAGCTAGATTTTGCCTTCCAATGTCATATCAAAAGTCATATTCAACACTAGTTTTTAAATAATACAAAAAATGAAAAGTTGAGGAAGTGGGAAGTTAATGCTGACTCACATGCTGGAGGATCAGTTATTTTCAGAACTGAATATCCAATATGAATCCAAGTTTGCTGTTGAATTTATCACAACAATAAATGGAGCTTTGTGATGGAGCTTCAGGCAACATAATTCCTTTATACCAAGGGTGGGCAATTATTTTAGTTGGAGGGCTGCTTAGTGAGTTTTGGTAAGCTGTTGAGGGCCATAAAGGTATCCCCAGCCTTTGACAGGTACCCCACCCTCTGGTCACCATCTTGGAACCAGAAGTCCCACCCCAAACCCCTGACCTTTGCCACCAGAAGACTCTCCCTGTGCCTTCCCAAAAGTACTTCTTTTTGGTGGTGGGGGGGTGCCATTTGAACCAGAACAAAACAAACAAACCATAAACTAAATGTCAGAAATATGTTATAATGTATTTTTATTTTATTATAAAAATATTTTTGTCATGATTTGTGTCTGTGTAGTGTATATAGGGGTGACTGCATAATAGGTCAGAAATAAAGTCTTACTCTTGTATATTGTATGTGGGGGAGTGTGTGGAGTGTGGTTGGAGGTGGGAGGTATGTATGGTGGGGTATATGTGTGGGGGGGCTTGTGAGGGTGTGTATCTGTATGTGTGGGGTTATAAAGCATATTTTAGGGTATGTGTGTATGTGGGAATTTGTCACAGCAGGGTGTGGGTGTGTAGGGTTTGCGGAGTGTGAGGGAGGATGGGAGGCTGTGGGAATCTCCCACATACCCCTTCTCATGGTGCACAATCCCTGCTGCCAGCAACAGCACCGGCAGCAGGTGGTGGGCACTCAGGGCACTCGTGGCCTGTGCAGGTGCTGCTGCCTAGTGGTGTGCGGTTCCAGCCAAAGCTGCACATGGTGAAAAGGAGCATAGCCAGGCCAGCCCACCTCTATTGTGTGTGTCGCCCTATGGTCCATGTGCAGCTCCTTGCACTCGCATGGCACCATGGAGGAGCCCTGTGTGATGGAGCTGGCTGCTGCCATGAAAGCAGAGGGTGGGGCTCCCTGCCACTTCCGGTGGAGTTCCAGCAGCTACACATGGTGGAGAAGACAACTGGTTCCATCATGTGGGGCTTCCCCTGGTGGCACATGAGTGCCGGGAGCTGCATGTGCCTTGTGGGAAGCCTCACAAAATAGAAGTGGGATGGCCTGGCTGGGCTCCTTACTGCCATGTACATCCCTGGTCAGAGCCACACACCATTGGGCAGTGGCTTCATGAGCGCCCAAAGGGCCCCCACCTGCTGCTGATTTTGTCCCTGGCAGCAGGGGCTGTGTGCCATGGGGTGAAGTGTCCCCACACTCTCCTATCCTCCCCCAAGGGGTCAAGGGTCCCCATACTCCCCCACCATCCCTCACACCCACACCCTGCCCACCCAAACTTCATAATTCTGCCACCCTGCTGGGTGCAGGCTCTGTGCTCCCGCCAGCCCCAGCCCCATGCTCCTTGCCCCTGCCCAGCTACAACTCCTCCCCCTGCCCCTGCCATAGCTCTCCCAATCCCCTCTGCTTCTCTACCTGCTGCCCGAACAAACACGAGCCCAGGGAAGCCCAGTAGGCTCCCTGCACCTGCAGCAATGACAGCAGGAGCCCTGGCCAGAAGCTGAGTGCTGGCTGGGGTGGGCCTCCCACACATTAGGGTGGAAGTGAAATGTGCAGGCTGGGTGGCATACAATTATTTGGTGGACACCTGCAGTTCAGATGGAATTGCCTGCCAGGCTGGATCCAGACCATGAAACATATTTTGCCCACCGCTGCTTTATACCAATTGTAGAAACAGCAATTATCTCAAAGAAATAATAAATGGCCCAGTTTCTACTCTACTACAACATACAAACTGTCAGATTGATTTTTTAAAAGTGAATGTTTTTAAAGGAAATTTATAAAATGCACTAGGCTGAAGTGTTGTAAACATGTTTCTGCTCAAAGCAAATTCTTGCTACCTAGTTATAAACTCTTGTACCTAGGGGTTTTCAACGGAGACTCAAACACAACCTTCACTCTATCCGTATGGATGGTAACACTATAATAAGGCTCCCATGGCTGTAAATTGTATCCTTTTAAGAGTATTTCAGCATTTGAAAAATATTTAAGTAATCACAGTTTCAGAGTTATCATCTGATAATGCCTGGGAATTGGTGACCCAAGGGAATAATTCCAAACATTACTAGAAAATGACATTGCTCATGTCAGTGTGGAAGTATCTTGGTGAATATAAACTGTGATATAAAAGCATTTGCAAGCAATTTAGCCATCTGCTGTTTCCTGTCGATATTGTTTAAGAATAAGCTCACAGCTTCATAAGAACTAGTCAGTGAGCCAGCACCTGCAGGGGAAAAAAAAGTCATTTAGATCCCAAGAGCATTTAAACCTCATTTCTTTTTCTTCTTCTTTTTCTCTCAACAAAGTATTGCCTCTTCACAACATTAGAAGCTAGCTAAATCTCCTGCGATACATGGCACACCCTTGGATGGAGGGTGTGCCATCTCCACTAACCTAGAGAATTACAGTATGCCTGTCTTTACACGTTTGATCTGTTCCCCTCTCACTGGCCAGGGAAAATGGAGAGACAGACTCCTTTATATTCTACATGGAGAAATGGAAGAAAAGAAGATAGTTACCTCTGGGAGATAATTAGAAGTGGAAATAAGTTTCGTATTGCCCTAAATGTTTATTGTCCATATCCTAGCTCCAACTGTGGTCATATTGGCCAAGTTAACTCATATTTAACATCTATATAATCAGAAGATCCAGCTCTGAACATTTGAGTGGGATTTTCTCTAACCAGGTGAGGCTGCTCCGAGGATCCTGTGGTCACCAGACATGGTCCCTTGATCCCTGACTGAAACGGATACAGCCCTATTTCCATTGCTGCAGCCACAACTTATTTATGGGGAGGATACGGTTTTTCACGGTTTTTGCTTCTTGTTGAAAGGATACTACTCCCCAGCAAGAAGTTTCACAGGGCAAAGGCTTTTTGCTTTTATTCCTGCTTACTCCAGGGGCAAATTTTATCCTTTATTAGTTAGACTGCAAATGGAATGAAAGGCAGATTGCCTGTGAAACATTCCACCTAGCAGCAAGTTAAAACAGTCACAGGCAGAAACTGCAAGTGGAAACAATGAAAGGACTATTACTTCAGAAGAGGAAGATAACACATTTTAAGGTCAGATGTAGAATACAGTAATTACATATACAAATACAAAAATTAAAACAGCAGAACCTAGTGCTAAAAAGCATTCCATCCAATTCTCTCAAGTACAAAATTTGGTGTCTGCTTGTGGCAGGGCACTGTTGGTGCCTGCCACTTTAAGGGCTCAGCCAAGCAACCAGCAGGTGCTTGATTGTGGTGGCCATTTTGGATTTCTGGCTGCCTCTATCTAAACAGAGCAGTTTGCTGTTGGCAGGCCAGGCAGAAACATTGCCTGGCTGCAAGGCTGCATGCAACGTCCTGGAGATAAGGGCAGGAGCTGTAGGAGATGGTTTGGAGGCTCCCAGTCCCAGGCATGACCTAAAACTGCATCCTGCCAGGAGTGGCTAGCCTGGTGTGGGAGCCCCCAGGAAATGCCAGGCCAGTTACCACCCTGGTGAAAGGTGGGTTGGGGTGCCTTAATAACCCAAGCTCCCACAACCGGGTGGGTTACCCCTAGTAGGGGCCAGAAGGTGGACTCAGGAGAGAGAGTGGGGCTAGAAGCTCAGAGGCCTAACTTAGAGTACCCTCAACTGGTCAATGCTGGGGCCAGGACCAGAACAGTCAAAAGGGCCAGGGGCCCACCATGAGGGATGCCCAGAGCTGCGGACCTGGGGTTTCTGACTGGCTTTGGAGGTGAGGCCAGGGCTTATGTGGCCAAAGGTCCCGGGTGGGACCATGCCTGAGAAGAGAAATGGTTCAGGGACCTAGGCAGCCCCGAATGAAAGTGGAGTAGGCCACCTGAGTGCAGGGATCCAGTTGGGGTAAGGATGGGAGGATTCTGGGGCCCAGTGTGGGGCCGGTGATGTTAACAACTGTGGATGCCACCTGCAAGGCTTGGGCTGCAGTGTAGGGGAGGAATGGCACTGCAGATAGTGCCCCCTGGCATCAGGTCAAGAAATAGGCAGCCTCCCACCTAATTAACATCTTAATTAGATAACAACAAGCCATGGCAGGAAAGAAGGTGGGCAGTTGGCCCAGAAACAGGTGAGTGGACCATTGGTAGACTGGTCCTGAGGACCAGTTACACTGCCATAAAGGAAAATTGTCTTTTATGAAGTTAGTGGGAATTACTGATGTCAGTGGGGCTATTATTTCACCCTGAAACTTTGTCTTTGTAGTAGAATATGTGATCTTACAAAACTACTATTTTTACTCAAATTTAAGACAGCCCTGAATTTAAGCAACCACATAATAATTTGATTCTATACATGAAAAATGTATAAATTTGTTATAAATTTCAGTGTATAGAATCGAATTATTGTGGGCTCATCTTTAATTCATCTTGGCTACTGCTGCTGTCACAGTCAACTAGACTCGCCAGTCTAATAAGTAGAGCCAGTCCTGGAGCTGGGAGATGCAGGGGTAAGGGTCAGAAGTCACAATCAAGAGCCAAAATGCAGGGTCAGGATCTGGAAATCAGAAACCTACCCAGTCCGAAGGATAACCCACAGGGCAAAGTCCAAGAATAAGTCAAGCTAAGCCAGAGTCAGGAGTCAGGAAACAGGTCTTCAAGGGGAATCCAAAGGCTGAAATCCAGGAGCAAACCAAAGGCAGTAAGGAACCAGAGAAGCCAGAGATATTTCTGGGACCAGAGCTGTTCAGAGACTGAAGACCAGTGTGTTGTGTCCCAGTGCCCCTGAGAGAGGCTTCAAAACCCACCCTGACCCATAGAGCAGTAATTTGCAGGGAAGCAGAATTTGGTCCCATCCCCATGTGGAAATCAATAAAGTTCAGAAGCATGGGACATACCCACAGTAGAACATAGGCAAACCTAGGAGTAGATTATCCCTGACCAGTAGCTGTTCAACCTCTCCTTGAATAGCTCTGATGATGGAAAGTCCGCAACTTCTGTATTCCTGATATCCAGTCTAAACCTACTTTGCTGCAACTTCACATATTTGAAAACTGCTATCATGTCCCTTCTTAAGCTCCTTTTCTGCAAACTGAATGTGCCTCGCTCCTTCAGCCTCTCTTCATATAGGGATAATGGGGGGGGAGGGGAGGAAACATTGGTATGAATTGTTTTCCATGCCCTTTATCGGCTTTGTTGCCTACCTCTGCACCCTATCTAACTTCTCCACATCCTTTTTACAATGTGAAGCCCCAAACTGCACACAATGCAAATGCAGGCAAACCTATTTGTATTAGTAAAGGATAAAGATAAGGAAAACTTAGAGGTTTAGTTTTTTTAGTTTTGGTGGGTTTTTCTGTTTGTTTGGTTTTTTTTTAAATGGGAAATGAACACACTTAGACTGGAGACAGTTTATTTACCGTGTTTTCCTAAGCTTTCCCATATTTTCCATGCCTCTTTGTATGATCCCTATACTGACTTTTTGGGCTAAAGTATAATTTTAGACTCTGCATACAAACAAGATTGGTTTCCAGTCCCATTTATAGTCAGTATTTTATTTTACGTCTTTTGCAATAGTTAACATCATTATACATTTAATCTTTGTGTAATGCAAAATGTATTGGGCATAAACAACAGTTGTCAAGATATTATACATTGGTTGGCATCAAACTGGAGAATCCACTAACATATTTCATGTCCCCTAATACAACACATCGTATTCAGAGAATCATTCATGGCCCATTGGGAAAGGTTAGGACTATAATTAGACTTTTTTTTCTCTAGACACTGCAGCAATAGAATGCATGAAGGTTAGTAACAGTTTCCCTTTAATTGCTCCCTGATGATTTTACTGTAAAGCTGTTAACTTGTGCGTTAGGGACCCACAACCCACAGACTCCTTGTGCTGACATTTGAAGCAATGATTAGAATGTCATTGCTTTCCAATACTTCATTGCCATTCAGGGAGCACTCAAAATGTCTTTTAGTTCATACTGCAAAGAAACACATTCACAGGCACACACACACAGAGTCTGTATTTCTTTACTATTTAAGCAGCACATGCCTTTGAAACTGGATTTGTTTTGAATAACCACTTCAGTCTTGACTTGCTTTTCTGCACAGTGTCACTCTCTTGTCTCTCATACTAATGGAAACAAAGCTGAATCATTCATTCTGTGGAAAACAGTAGACCCCAAGGGCAAAATGCCTAACAGTTATGGAAAACAGCTAAGTGAAAACAAAGAAATTGTAACTATTTGTGTGAGCACAAGAGCAGATGTTCTTCCATGTCAATTCTCTCAGGTCTTTGAACATGAAATAGTCCAGCTCCCGCTTCCACCACATATGTGATTAAGGATCTGAACTCAAAAAATGTTAACAGATCTTGAGATCAATGTTGTTAACTTGCTTGAGGGCTTCGCACAGGAAGCAACAAAATGTAACAAAGTGTAATTCCAGACAAAGATCCACATGCTCTGCCAGTGAACTATACAGTTGCTTTCTGACCTCTCTCCACCTTTCTCTCCCCTCCTCTCCCCTCCCCTCTCCATTTCCTCCCCCGCCCCCCCCCCTCACTTTCTTTCTTTTATAACCCCCCAATGGATGAAATACAGTTTACCACTCACTTGTAGACAACTGGAGCGACACTTTACTTGGGGAACGGGCTTATTAATGTCAACATATAGAACAAAGCAGTAATCAAAAGTTGTAACGCAAGTTCTTGAACCTTTAGCCAAAGAGTTTTTGGAAGCCTTTTTTCACCTGGTAGCTAGAAGCAGCTAAAGAAAAAACAGATTTCTTGAAATCAAACAAATAAATAAATAAATAACTGTTCTCTTCCAGGCGAACTAAAATAGGAAGTGCTCTCTGGATTACAACATGATCTCAAATCTCAATCAAAGTTAAATAGAATGAACTTTCATGGAACGTGTCAGGACAGGGTAGGTCACGTTACTTACAAGGGTAAAAATAAACTTCAATCCCTGACACAAATCTACCATTTTAAAGCAAGACTCCCTGCAAAACTTTTGTCAGAGCTTATCAGGGATTTTTAATGGTTTGGATAATATGTTGGATGAAGTTTTAAAAAAGTGTCGAAGGTCAGAATTTTAAAGGTATTTAGGCAACTAAAAGTGTAGATATGTGCCTAGTATCTTAGGAACTTAAGCACATGACCTGAGTGAATTCACGTTAGATATCTAAACTGCTTAAACACCTATTGGCACTTTTAGGCACCTTAATATCTTGTGAAAAAAAAAAAAAACTACAGTAGCTTAAGGTCACTTTAGAAATTAGTATTCTCTGAAGTAACTTGGGTACTGCTGAAAATTATGCTGTTGTCTGTTCATCTCTAATAGTCTATATCTGGGCTATCCAACCAATGTCCTATGGGCCACATCCAGCCTGTGGACTGCTGCTCAGATGGCACTCCCTCATTGCTTCTACTTTTGCAACAGGGTCTGGAGTCTTCATGGCAGGGCAGCAGAGCTGGAGGAGGCAGGGGGTGGAGAGACAATACAGGGAGGCTTGAGCTGCCCGTGTAGCAGTGGTGGTGGTGGTGGTGGGAGCTCACTCTACTTATGTGGCAGCAGCAGTCAGGGGTGCTCTCCTACAACAGCGGGAGGGAGTTTGAGGGTTTGTGCTGCTCGGGGGCTGGAGGGGTGGCTTCTGTTGTGGGTCAATGCTTGTACTGCACACAGGGCAGGGAGGGGGGGGCTCTGCGCAGGCAGGAGACCCAGGAGACTGCACCAGGTGCAGCTTACCTAGCATGTGGCCTCCCTAGTGTTCATGCTGGGGGCTGCATGAGGCCTCCAGCTTGAAATTGGACAGCCATGGTCATTGTGGTGAATTTAAACTTTAGGCCCAGTACAATGTTAACCCTTTGATTTTTTTTTGTTTTGTTTTTTTGTTTTTTACTTCAGACAATATGTCTAAATCCTCCCAGTACGCTAGACCGGCTTTGGCAGCTTATGAGAGGATGGATTCTGCTAGTGAAGCCTCCTGAAAATGTTAAGGATTGAATTCTATGTCCCTTTGTGCATCTCAGTCAGTTTTGTAGTTGCGTAAGTGGCAATAACACTATCAATTCTATTCCCTGACAGCTTGGATGGATAGCTGTGCACTAGTAGACTGAGCATGCTTAATGTGCTACACAGTGGCCAGGCACATATTGGTGCCTGTAGCCCAGGAGTTTGACCAGGGGTAGCCAAAATGGTGGATCTGGCCAGCAGCCAGACTGCTTTTCTTAGCAGCCTCCACCCACATCACTGTAGCCAGTTTCCATGGAGGCCCCAGGAGCAATGGCACCATGACAGAGGGGGGCCAGGGTTTTCCAGCACTGGCAGGGTGTGTGGCTGGGTGGGGAGCTGCACTGGGGGCTGGGGCTGGAATCTTGCAGTGGTGACAACATGGTCCAGAGCCAGGGCAGAGCCATGATCTGCTGCTTGCATGCCCTCGCCCAAGGCATGTGGGCAGTGGACTGCAGTTCTGCCCCAGGGTTGGACCATGATATCACCATGCAAGCAGCTCTCTGCCCAGCTGCACACCCTGACAATGCTGCTGGGGCTGGTCTCAATGGAAACCTTGGTCCCATGCAGTCATGGTGCTTCCACTTCTAGGGTCTCCATAGAAACTGACTGCAATGATGTGGGCAGGGGCTGCTGGGAAATGGAGCCCACTGTGGGCCCGATTTGACCCACAGGCCAGACTTTGCCTACCCCTGTGTTAGACTCAGGAGCAGCAGGAGTATCCTCCCACATCTCAGTACCAAGAGCTGATTAGTTTGGAGTATTGCCGAGTTCAAGGCAGTCCTTTCAAAGAGAGAAGCCTAGAACCTAGGTGTTTGGCTTCCTGGGTGAGTCACCTAAATACTCAGCTCTTGGTAGTCCTCCTACATTTTTCTCCTAGAATTTGCATTCAGGTACACATATATGAAGTCATCTACTTACATATACAGAAAACAAAATCCTTTCCTGTGTGTAAATGCCAAAAGTGCCATTTATATGACTAAAAAACTGCCACAGACATGCAAAGGGAAATTCTTCCTTAAGTATTTCTTGACTCAAGATTCCTGCAGAACAGAGAGAGACTCCTAGCAAAATGAATACTAATTCAGAACACAATCACTGTCAGACAGATTTTCAATGCTTTCTTAGAATGGGGCTAATTTCTCTCCTGCTCTAAGTGAAGCTCTTTGATTCTCAGGGCTAATCTGGGACCCAGTAGAGCTTTAATCAGTTACTTTTCAGTTTTGCCAGTAATTCAGGATACTTAGTGGGCATGTCTACACAAGATGCTTACTGTGCAGTAGCCTAATAAACCTGTGCAGTAGCATGCTGGTCAAAAACTGTGCTAAAACACTACTGTGCAGTGTTATTAGCAGGGATCTGGATTTTCTATTTTCCACAAAACAAGGAACCCCCCCCCAGATTTTCTCTTTTAAGTGAGGAAAAAAAGATTTTTCATTTTAAGGGAGAAACAAGTGGGTTTTCCACTTTTGCAAAGAGCCCTCTGAAGACTGGCAGAGTTCCAGTCTGCAAGAGGTTCTTGCAAAAGGGTGGGAAATCTTAAGCTCTGTCTGGAGAGGGCGGGAGAGAGGGATGGCGTGGGGCCTGAGACTGTCAAGTCAGCCAGGATTTGGCTCAGGTTCTGTTTCTATCCTGAAGCCTTTGGGGTAAGTAAAAATTGCAGGAGGCTGGGGGCCAGCTGGGGATGCCCTCCATAAGGGCTGGGGGGGTGGGTAGAGGGCTGCAGGTCAGGAATGAGGGGCACTGGCAGGGCTGAAGGTGGGGGAGGGATTGGAGCTGTAGTTCAGGTGCAAGTGCAGGTGACTGCCATGGCTGGGGGGCTGTAGAGCCTGTAGGATGAGCCAGCAGGGTAGGTGGGGGACAGGGCAAAGGTGTTTGTAAGACCTTGCGGCTTGGAATTGAAGGAAAAATATCTTTGAAATATAAAGAAAACATTCTTGGCAATTTTGTGTTTGTAGCATAGTTTTAGTTTAAATAGCTAAATAGAGTAAGTATATGCCCATTCAGAAAAACATTCAAGTCCATACTTAATTTTAGATAAATATTTAGCGTATAAGGTTATAATTTCATAGTTTCATAGTTTCATAGATAGCAGGGTCAGAAGGGACCTGAGTAGATCATTGAGTCTGACTCCCTGCCATGGCAGGAAAGAGTACTGGGATCAAACGACCCCAGGAAGGTATTCATCTTGCCTCCTCTTACAGACCCTCAGGGTAGGAGCCAGCACCACATCTCTTGGAAGTTGGTTCCAGATCCTAGCCACCCTGACTGTGAAGTAGTGTCTCCTGATATCTAGTCTAAATCTACCCTCTGCCAGCTTGTGACTGTTATTCCTAGTCACTCCTGGTAGTGCTTGGGGGAACAGGGACTCCCCCAATGCCTGCTGGTCCCCTCTCACTAGTTTGTAACAGGCCACTAGGTCCCCCCTCATCCTTCTCTTGTGGAGGCTGAACAGGTTCAGGTCCCATAGCCTCTCCTTGTAGGGCCTGCCCTGCTGTCCCCTGATCATGCAAGTGGCCCTCCTCTGGACCCTCTCCATGTTGTCCACATCCCTCCTGAAGTGCGGTGCCCAGAACTGAATGCAGTACTCCAGCTGCAGTCTGACCAGTGCCACATAGAGGGGGAGGATCACCTCCTTGGACCTGCTTGAGGTGCATCTGCGGATGCATGACAAAGTGTGGTTGGCCTTCCTGACTGCATCCTTACACTGCCGGCCCATGTTCATCTTGGAGTCAATGATGACTCCAAGATCCTTTTTAGCCTCTGTACTGACTAGCAAGGAGTTCCCCAGCCTGTAGGCATGGTGCTGATTGTTCCCCCCCAGGTGCATCACTTTGCACTTGTCAGTGTTGAATTCCATCCTATTATCATCCGCCCACCCCTGTAACTTGTCTAGGTCTGATTGCAGCCTATTCCAGCAAAATGGGGTCTGAGGAGCAAGTGGAAGTGCTCTGGGTCAAGATACAAGGGGGCTGTGGGGAGAGGGATCTAACAGTGGGGGTCTATACAGACCCCCCAACCAAGGGGAGGAGCTGGACTGGGAATTTTTGGGCCAGCTTGCAGAGGCACTTAAGGCAAGGGATGTAGTTGTCATGGGAGTTTTAAATTACCTGGACATCTGCTGGGAGGAACAGTCAGCCAGGTCGGACCGTTCCAGGAGGTTCCTGGCTAAGATACAGGAGCTCCATTTAATTCAGGAGGTGCACAGTCCCACCAGAGGAAATGCCCTGTTGGATCTGGTCCTGGCCACAGGCGATGACCTGGTAAGAGGCGTCCAGGTCCTTGACCACCTGGGTAACAGCGATCATCGCTTGCTGGAATTCACCATGAAGCGCAGGGTGTCAAGGGCCTGCAGCAAGGCGGTAGCCCTAGACTTCAAGAGAACCAACTTCAACAAGTTGAGATTAGTGGGAGAGGCGCTGGAGTTCTTGAGGGCAGAAGGACTCAGTTCCCAAGATGAGTGGTTGTTCCTTAAGGAGACGATACTCAGGGCCCAAGGGGTGACCATCCCAACAAAAAGCAAGGGGGGCAGGAGTGCCCGAAAGCCCCTCTGGCTCATCAAGGGTGTATGGGAATGCCTGACTGCCAAAAAGGCGGCATACAACTGGTGGAAGGGGGGTGCTATGTCCAAAGAGGAGTGTACCTCCTCTGCTTGGGCTTGTAGGGGGGCTGTCAGGAAAGCTAAGGTGGACATAGAGCTAGGACTTGCGTCCAAAATCAAAGATAACAAAAAGTCCTTTTCCAAATATACAGGGAGGATGAAGAAAGCACCAGGAAGTGTGGGGCCCTGCAAGATCCTCTGGGCAATCTGGTGGTTGTGCCAGAGGAGAAAGCAGACCTCTTTAACCAATTCTTCACCTCTGTTTTCTTGGGCAGGGACGGGGACTTCCCCACTGTGATGCAAGACAGACTCGAGGGGAACGCCTCCAGACCTCAGGTTGGGGAGGACCGGGTTAGAGAGCTTCTGGAGGGGCTGGATGTGTTCAAGTCAGCGGGTCCAG
>NW_017728918.1:72266475-72276331 GCF_001723895.1 Crocodylus porosus
CCTATAGTTTCCCGGGTCCTCCTTCCTCCCCTTTTTGAAGATGGGAACCACACTGGCCCTTTCCCAGTCCTCTGGCACCACACCAGAGCACCACAAGTGTTTGTAAAGCCGTGCCAGGGGTCCCGCAATGACCTCAGATACTTCCCTCAGTGCTTTAGGGTGGAGATCGTCTGGACTGGCTGACTTGAATACATCCAGTCCATCCAGAAGTTCCCTAACTAGTTCCTCACTAACCCTTGGCCTAGGTGCAACTCTCCTGAGGTCTAAGGGGGGCCCAGAGGAGGGGTGACTGTTCCGGTTCCTGCTCAGAAAAATGGAAGCAAAGAAATCATTAAATATGTTAGATTTGTCATTTGGTGTGACGACCAAATTTCCTAGCGTGTCTTGCAGGGGTCCCACTTTACCTGGAACCTTCTTTTTGCCCCCGATGTATTTAAAAAAGGACTTCTTGTTGTCCTTGATCCGGGAAGCTAGTCCCAGTTCCATCTCCACCTTGGCCTTCCTGACTGCCCCCCTGTATCCCCAAGCAACTGCAGTATAGTCCTCCCTGGTGATGGCCCCTCCTTTCCATTGGATGTATGGCTCCCTTTTAGCCAGGAGACTTTCTCGGATGCTTTTGGTGAGCCATGGGGCTTTTGTGCCCTCCTGCTCCCTTTGATCCGTGTTGGGATTACTGCCATTTGGGCCTGGAGGATCGTCTCCTTAAGGAGCAACCACTCTTTTTGGACACACGGCTCCCCTCCCCTCTCCTCCCCTCTGGGACCTCAGTGCTTTCCAGAGTATTCTCCTTAGCTCACTGATGTCTGCCCTTCTGAAATAAAGGGCTGTTGCCTTGCTGCAGGCCTTTGCCACCTTGCACAGGATGGTGAATTCCAGCAGGCGATGATCGCTGTCACCCAGGTGATCGAGCACCTGCAGCCCCCTCACCAGGTCATCACCCGTGGCCAGCACCAGATCCAACAAGGCGTCTCCCCTGGTGGGGCAGTGAACCTCCTGGGTAGATGGAGGTCCTGCATTCTGGCTAGGAACCTACATGAGCGGTCAGACCTGGCTGACTGCTCTTCCCAGCAGATGTTTGGAAAGTTCAGGTCACCCATGATGACCACGTCCTTTGACCTAACTACCTCTGTGAGCTGACTTAAGAATTCCTGGTCTAGCTCTTCCCCTTGGTTGGGTGGTCTGTAGGAGACCCCCACCGTTAAATCTCTTTCCCCTTGACTGCCTTGTATTCTAATCCAGATTACTTCAGAGTGCCCCTCCTCTGACTCTGTGCTAAATGATGAGGATGTGTATTCCTCCTTAATGTAGAGCGCCACGCTCCCACCTTTCCTTCCTGTTCTATCCCTCCTGTACAGCCTATAGCCCTTGATATTCACCGCCCAGTCATGCACTGGGTCCCACCACGTTTCAGTGAGGCCCACTATGTCTGGGTTAGTGTCAGCCAGCAGGAGGGTGAGTTCCTCCTGCTTGTTTCCCATACTACAAGCATTTGTGTAGAGGCATTTGAGGCCTCCTGTGGATGTGTGCACTGGCCCCCTAATCACAGCATTGCCCTGGCCCCTGTCGCTTACCTGTGTATACATTTCGCTCATTGGTCTAGGCTGGGCTGTACTTGTGGGTGTTGCTTGGTCTGGCAGTCCAATGATTCCTCCACCCTCGTCTTCCCCTTCCCCTGACGAGCCTAGTTTAAAGTCCACTGGAGGAGGTCCGCCAACCTAGAAGAAAACACATGCTTACCTTTAGGGGAAAGGTGAAGCCCATCCCATGTGAGCATGTCTCTTGTCGTGATGTGTTGGTCATTGTCAAGGAAGCCAAAGCCTGCCTTGAGATACTATTTCCAAAGCCGCCAGTTGGTCTCTGTGATGCACGTCACATGCCATCTTCCATGTCTGCTCACTGATAGAAGAGAAAACTACTTGTGCACCTACCTCCTTCAGCACGCCCCCCCAAAGCATGGTAGTCCGCCATCAGGTGATCAGGGCTCCTCCTGGCCGCATCATTAGTACCCACATGGATTAGGACCATGGGGTAGTAATCGGTGGGCTGGATCATGGCTTGGGTGAAGCAGCAGAGATTAAGGATTCTGATTACAGCTCAAGCATTTGAGTTCAATCCTTGTTCTAGATTCATATCAAAAGCTGTCCAAGGTGATCCACTGAAAATGGACAACCAGACTTTCAGTTTGGGGAACCAAAGTCAGCAAGGTATGATGTTCCTTCATTATATGTCATTGATTTTATTAACCATGATGCCTTAAACCTGATATGGTGCTTGGATTCAGCAGCCTTTGGGTGAATTCTTTTTTCCTGTTCATCTAAGTGTCCAGATTTGATCACCTCCCTGATCACATTCTTGTGAGAGGCAAAGATTTCTTATTTTGAAGCCAGTCCACCAGGTAGCTATGAGAGAGTGGGAGCCATAAAAGCTATATGAGGGAGGTATGTGGGAGATATATGGGGCATAGCAGCTGTGTGATGCAATGAGCTAGTTCTTGCTGCAGAAGGGTAGGGAGATTAAAGCCAGGTGTTCTGCGTCCAGGCAACTGCCTTAATCACTAGGCTATTATACAAGGGCAACTGCCTTTTTCTGTGAAGAGAAAGCATCCACAATGGCATTTTGGGAGGGCAGGTACCCTGTTTATATATGCTAGGTTTCCTCTGAGTACACCTGGTGGTTTGGGCTCCTTAGGCAACATACACTGCTTCTTTTCTGATCAGACTTAGGTGGAAGCTGGGTGTTGAGCTGCTCAAACAGGGACAGTTCTAGGTATACACATATACAGAAGCACAGCTTTCAAACTTTGCAACCTTCAGGCCAAAAAGGAAAAGAAGTACTTGCAGAGTTTAGAAGCCTCCAAAGTTAGCTGGCCACAAAATAGGATATTTAGGTCATAGTTTTGAACTTTATTTTCAACTGGCAAAAGGAGGGCGGGGGGGGGGAGGAAGGGATGGCAAGGGGGAATCTTTACTCTTCTTAGTGCCTACAAAGCACTGAGATCTTAATTAAGCATTAAGTTGTAATGATTAAGTCTTAGTTCCTATAGGGAGCAAAGGCATTCATGCTCCAGAATGTCCTTTTGCTCTATTTTAATTAGCCAAAATCACTAGGCTGTACATGATGATATGTGGAGGTAGCACAGGATCAGATTAACATGGACATTCAGGATTATAGGATTTTTTTTCGTTGTTTGTCAAAGCACATTTTTTCCTGAATCCTTTCTTCTTTTCAAGTTCTATATTTTTAAAGTGGAAGAAACTCTTGCAGAGAAATTAATACAACTGAAGTCACATACCTTATGCACATAGGTACATATTTGTGTAACAGTAGAGAAACAGTGTGCATTAAATAATATAATTTAAGAATAGGGCTTCATTTTTTGCTCAAATTATATCCATAAACATTACCCTGAAACCTTTTTTTTTTGCCTTTCTTTTTCTTCTTCCTCTTCTGTTAATTTGCTGGATTGATAGCATACCATTCTTTTGAAATATATTCAAAATTTAAATTGTGCTAGGTAATGTTCTCTGAGTAGATGTGTGTGCAGGTAGTCCACTGAGGACATTCATATGATTAAAATTTGTTTCCATAATAGATGTGCTTTTGAAACTTGCTCCCTGTGAGTCACTATGGGAGTAAAATGTTGTTTTTTCAAAAATTAATGAAACGGGGAAACATTTGCATAAAAGTACGAGTATTTCTGGAACAGTTTTAAACGTGGCACAGCTCCCCATGGTATTTGAAAGTTTTTGAAGTGCATATTTCTTACCCAACAGACCATAGGAACTCCTCCAGAGTTCTTAATATCATGTAAATATACACTTTAGAAATCTTTGGTATGTACATCTCAGTACATTATTGACATAACAGATCAGACAGATGTTTATATTCACCCGTTACACTTATTGACTGTGTCATGACTCAGCTGGAGACTCTTAATCCATGGAATCTTTACTTTTATTATTTGGATTATTGATGCAGTAGACCATAATTACTGCATCATTTTTTTTCCTTTCCTTTTCTTTTTAATGTGATTTAAGTGCAAGTGAATGGCATTAAATTGAGAACTGGAAATTTCAGTCTTCTCAGAATCCATAGCAATAGACAGCTGTAGTATAGCTTTCAAATACAGTCTCACCCTAACCCTGCCCTTGCTTGATCACAAGTAACGGTGAAAGACAAATTCATTTTTCATACCCAATTCAGTGCTTGGCTTTTCTGGGAGGACTGAAAACAATAGTGATAAATACTGCCCATGATGGTGGTCATTATAGTGATATGGACTGGATTTTGAACACCAATTATATTATCTAACTTATTGAACAGCCAGTAGATGGCAACACTTTCTGTTACTATCAGCCTCAGATGGCTTTAAAATTGGACCATAGTCTATTAACAATCCCCTGAGCCATGCAGTCCCCCATGGCTCCTCTGCCTTTCATGTCAAGGCCTCCTTGGGTATTTCTTAGCATGAGAATTGTTGATGTGATAGACTGTAACAAAGGTGAGATCCTTTGGAGGCACTGTACTGTATCATGCCAATAAGGCTGCGATGCATACACACTGTATTATTAAATTTTTGATGAAAATTATTTTTGCACAGCAGGTGTTTTTCTAAATGAAATAACTTGGTTGATTTAATTTTTCCCCCAAATCCCTAAAGGCAGAAGTACATATTATTGACTAATGACCTGAAACATTTCAGTTAAAAACAAAAGAAGCTGTTTTTTGGGTCACATGAACACAAGAAGCACCTGAACTTTTATTTGCATTGATTCCTGCTGTGCAAATTAAAACTAGCCAAGCTATTTTTGCCTTCAGATTTTTCATTTAAAATAACTTTCAAGTTGAAAATATACTTGGAGTTTTCTGCTGAGAGAAAAGGAAAAACCTGAAATTACAGTGGGATTAAACTGGAAAACTTGATGCAGTCTTAAGAATATGATACAAATGGCACCATTATATTACTAATACACAGGTCATTCATTAAAAGTAATTATCTCTTAAGCTACTAATAATCTTCTGCACTGTTGATTAAAGTGATCAAATTAGTGTAATCAGCCACTCTCCCTCCTTCTGACAGGCAAGGAAAAAAACAAAGAATTTGCTAAACAATAATGTATCAGTTTTGCAACATTGTACTCATCCATTGTCCAGATGGAGGAACATCTCTATGGATATGACAAATAGTTCTGGATTTTCATTATAATAATTGGAACAGTGATTTTCAAAGGGTGAGCCATGGCTCATTAGTGTGCTTTGAGAACAACTGAAATGTGCTGTGAAAACCCCATGTGAGGAAGTAAATACTCTCCTCTCCCATTGGGCACCTTGCACCTATCCCTGCTGCTCCAGTGGCTGATCCTCTGGGGACTGAACCCCTGCTGCAGCCTTTCCTGTCCTTCCTCCCATGCTCCCAGGGCCACCAAGAGGGGCTGCTGGAGTGGTTTCTGGCATGTGAGACCTTGTAGGAGTAGCCTCAGCAGCGGAGCTACTCTTGTTCCATGAAGTACAGACTGGGAGAAGGCAAACAGTGGAAAATGCAGTACACCACAAGTTGTGGTCCTCCCCCTGATGCCCTTCTCAACATTTTTAGCCTCAAGGCTCCCTCCATATCTTTTTTGAATTTAGATTAATCTCAATGATTTTCTACTGGTGTGCTGCAAAATTAAGAAAAGTTATGGAGTTATTTTTTTACTGTACAGCTCAGTACTTGATATGATTTCCTCTAGCAAGAGAATGAATTATGTTATATGTTTTGAAAAAAAATACCCACACACATGCACACAACTTTCTGGGTATAAAAGTAAAGTCTGCCACCAAATTTAATCCAGAAAAAGGGTAAACCAGGTATCAAAAGTTTGGGAAACACTGTATTATAACCATAGAGAAGTAGGGGTGGAAGAGAGGTCATCTAATCTTACCTCCTTCCCAAGGCAGTGCCATCCATATTTAAACCATCCTAGACAAATATTTGTGTAACCTGTTCTTTAAAACTTTGTGAACAGTAATCTGGCATGATGTCCAAAGCATTAAAAACACTGGAACTTGCCATAGGTAAAGCAGGAGGATGGGGGCACTTGTGAATTTCCTACCACAGTAAGGAGAGAAAGTCATTTGTTAAAACATGCTCAGAAGATCCAAAGAAGAAGACCATACCTGCTGCTATTCAGGAAGACAAAGCCCCCCACAGTCTGTATCAATCTGAGTAGAGTTCCTTCCTGATCCCAGTTGTGGAGTAGTGGATCCTCTTAGTGGAGGAACAAGACTTTCCAGGCATGAATCTCTTTTTATTTTATTTTTTTTAAGTCCTGGCAGGAGTATTGGCACATCCCAGTCAACGCCACCCAGTCTTGGCTGGAGCCAACATCCAATCATTCCGAGGAAGGCAAAAACCTTCATGGATAACTGTAGCAACCAACAGGGTGAGAAATTCCTTCCTAGCCTCACATGGGTCAGAGAAGCCCAGAAGTGTGGGAAGAAAGAAACACCCTCTGCTCCACAACATGGAGACCTTGAACATAGCGTCACATGTCATACACCATTACTGGAGATGCAGAATTCTGTTTTCGATCATCCTATACCCTCCATAGACTTAGCCCAGATCCTTTAATCTTCTTTCATAACCAAGCCAATCACTGTGAATTAGTTTTTTTGCCTGAGCTAGTAAATTTATATAACTATTTTGATGGTCTCATAAACCAGAGTCTGCCTTTCATGTTGGACCAAATATGTATAAAAGACATGATTTCTCTTTTTTTCTGATCTGTTCCATTGCATTTGTTTGGGAGTGCTTTGCCTATTGTGCTGTGTTTCCTGAGATGTGTGGGTTGGGCTGGATACTAGCCCTCTGAAATACAGAAGTAACCAGGTGAAATTTAATGTACAGAAAGCCAGTAATATGTAGGAAGTCATTGATCTAATGATTCCTTCTGGACTTAAACTCTTGGGATCAAAATCCTCCTGAACCTCCTTTTAACTATAATTATTGTAGGTTGTGACCAACAGTGATTCCCCCCAAAAGCTAGAAGGGCTGCATTCAACTTTAAATTTCTTTTTAAGGAAATAGAAATGATAGCTAGAAACTTTAAAGAGGGTGTTTAAAGAAAAAGATGGAAATGTAGATGAAAGATTTGGAAGAAATGGCAGCAATATGATGAAACTACTGTTCTTGTGAGATTTTTTTCCCCCTCTAAGTTCAAATGCTAGATGTCCTTTTGGATCAGTGGGCTACTGGGGCTCAGATCAAAATCCAAAGTCTGAATTCAGCCTTTGGTGCCATCCACATCAAGACACTACCAAGTCAGTCCCCATATGTTTGACATCACTACATCTTTGTGGGTTTTTTTCCCCATACCTTTTCAGACATGCTTGTCCTGATTGGATACAGAACTCCTTGATTAGGAATGTTTGCAACTTGACTTTTGAGGCAATTAGCAGTGACAGTGGTTTTTATATTAGATTTCACATACAAAAGAAGGCCCCTGAGAAGTGAGGAAAGAGTAAGCATGCAGCTAGTCAAAACAATTATGTAGTGCTGCAGGCAATATTCACTGTTTGTTTGTATACATCTAACCAGAAAGCTCTTATCAAAAAGTACTTTACTGAATCTGAAAAGGTTAGGGGATATTTTTTTGCAGGGGTTATCACACCCAGCTGCTTCATTTTGCCTTAGGCTGTGTAATTCATGTCCATAAAAGACAAAGAAGCAATGGAAGGAAATGATTACAGTGCCCCTGCTAGTTCGCAACAGCAAGCATTTGATTTATTCAGACCTTTTACTTTTATGCAAGGTGGAAATCTTATCCAAGTGCTGCCAACTGTCTCTCTTACAGATGTTGCCATATCAACCTGGGTTCCATTTCCATATCTCTTTTTTCCTATCTGTCAAGCTTATGAAAAATTAGAGTCCTCATACAATCAAAATATCAGCATCCCTTCCTTCCCAGGTAAACTTGTCTTTTTGATTATGAGCATGCAGTCATGTGGAACCCTCATATTGGACATGATCAATGGGACTGCATGAGGACTGTGAGATCTGATCCATTATATTTATCAGGATTTTATTAAACAGCCTGATGTAAGAATATCGGATTTTTTTTCTTGTAATAAAATGTTGTTCCAATGTTAAATAGTTTGGTAAATGGCAATATAACACTACTGAGTACTTCAGCTGTAAGCTCCAGACTTGAATTGGATCAACTCAGTTGTGATCCATTATATTTCAGTAAGCAATGGGCATCTAGCTAGGATTACCAAATTTCCAGTATCAAAAAAGAGGACACCTGTGTGGGGGGTGAGCAGGAGCGGGTGAGAGAGTGGGGAGGGAGAAGGGGTATATGATTGTGGGGGGCACTGATATGCCCATGCCCTGCCTCTGCCCCTCACTACTAAACCACAGGTCCCCCAGCCCTGCTGCTGCCTCTCACTACTGACCAACTATATGTACACCTGTCCCTGCCCTACTGGTGCCCTTCACTCCCAACCCACAGCTCCTGTACCCTGCAGCCCTGCTGGTGGCCCTCACTCCTGACTCACATCCCTCTGCCTGCCCCAGCCCTGCTGCCCATGCAGCTCGCACACACGCATAGGGGAACACACTCACACACTCTCTGTCTCTCTGTCTCTCTTACCTGCAAGCAGAGCACGTCATCCCCCAACAGCCAATCACCCTGCTCTGCTGCTTCTAGCTCCAAGCAGTCAAGCTGGAAGTGCTGGGAAAAAGCAGAGGGAGAGCAAAACCCCAAATATTTGCTTGCATTTTGAAAAGCCATCCCAACAGGAGGACCAAAAAGAGGACATGTCCAGGAAAACCCTATGTCTAGATCCCTTAGATGACTCTAAGAACTCCAGCTACACCATTTATCTTGCTGAAAGTAGATATGAAAGACCTGATAGCATCGAGACAAGGAAGCAGGATTCAGGAAAGGATTCAACATTTAGGGTCAGATTCCCAATTATTTTCTGGAAACATAGGGCTGGTTGAGAGAAGTGAAGGGGCTGAGACAACCATTCACATTGCTTAGTCCCAGTGTGCTAGCCAGAGAATTCTTTCCCCTGGTTAGGTTCAGATTGCGTGCATCCTTTTTGAGGTCACAGCCTGGGGATATACTGGAGCAGATCTCAGATTGCTATAACTAATGATGAGGGGCTCTGGATAGCACAAACCTGCCTTGAGAAAGAAGCAGCCATAACCAGATTCCTGGTAAACTCCAGAAACTTTGCAGTAAAATACCATATTTTCAGGGTGTGTTTTTAGCAAAAGTTGGGGCTTTCCAAGATTTCCTCTTTTTATGCACTGTAATTGGAAGAGTTTTGGGGTATTTAAAAATTTTTTGTTGAGACTGATTCTAAGAAAAAGGCTACATGAAATGAATAGATCATGTTTAACAAGAGGAACTGGACTGAATTTCTGGAGGGACTGGACGTATTTAAATCAGCTGGTCCAGATGATCTCCACCCCAGAGTGCTGAGGGAATTAGCTGAGGTCATTGCGGGACCCCTGGCATGGCTTTACGAGCATTTGTGGTGCTCTGGTGTGGTGCCACAGGACTGGAAGAGGGCCAATGTGGTTCCCATCTTCAAAAAAGGGAGGAAGGAGGACCCAGGGAACTCTAGGGCAGTTAGCCTTACCTTGATCCTGGGTAAGTTGTTTCAAAGAATTATCCTGGCACATGTTGACGAGGGGCCAGTGGGGGAAGTTATGCTTAGGGGCAACCAACACGGGTTCATTACAGGCAGGTGCTGTCAGACCAGCTACATGTCCCTGCAAGCTGATGTTGGCGACCGGCATGGACAGCTAGAGACCCTCTGGGTAAAAATTCGTGGGGAATTCAGCACAGGGGACACAACGGTGGGA
>NW_017728918.1:72276711-72281448 GCF_001723895.1 Crocodylus porosus
CAAGGCCAAGATGAACATGGGCCGGCAGTGTGGGAATAGGTTGGGATTCAACACTGACAAGTGCAAGGTGATGCACCTGGGGAGGAAGAACCAGCAGCATACCTACAGGCTGGGGAACTCCCTACTTATCAGTGTAGAGGCAGAAAAGGATCTTGTAGTCATCATTGATGCCGGCAATGTGAGGATGCAGTCAGGAAGGCCAACCACACCTTCTCATCCATCCACAGATGCATCTCAAGCAGGTCCAAGGAGGTGATACTCCCCCTCTATGTGGTACTGGTCAGGCTGCAGCTGGAGTACTGCGTCCAGTTCTGAGTGCAGCACTTCAGGAGGGATGTGGACAAGACGGAGAAGGTCCAGAGGAGGGCCACTCTCATAATCAGGGGGCAGCAGGACAGGCCCTATGAGGAGACACTATGGTACCTTAACCTGTTCAGCCTCCACACAAGAAAGCTGAAGGGGTATCTAGTGGCGTGTTACAAAATAGTCAGAGGAGACCAGCAGGCACTGGGGGAGTCCCTGTTCCCCCATGCACTACCAGGAGTGACTAGAGATAATGGTCACAAGCTGACAGAGGGTAGATTCAGACTAGACATCTGGAGGTCCTACTTCACTGTCAGGGCAGCTAGGATCTGGAACCAGCTTTCAAGTGAAGTAGTGCTGGCTCCTACCCTGGGGGTCTTTAAGACTGGGCTAGGCAAACACCTTGCTGGTGTTGTTTGATCCCAGTACTTTTTCCTGCCAAGACAGGAGGTCAGACTTGATCTGCTCAGGTCCCTTCTGACCCCACAAACTATGAACTAAATATGAACTAAGAGTTATACATCAGTGCAGCTCCTTTTAAGTTGAATTGACCAAGTTCTTAATAAAGTTTCAATTACTTTATTAGGATCAGAGACCAAATTGTAAAAAAAAATATGTTTAAAAAAAATGGATCAGCTGTCACAATATAGTATACTATTGTGCACAGAGGAAATGTAAAACATAACTTCATGTGCTTCATCCATCAACACTTACATGATAAGAACAGTTTTGTTCTTTTTTGGCTCTCTCCATAATCTCACTCCCTTCCTTCTCTGGCAGTCTATTTTTTTATAAATTTAAAAACTTCTCTCCTTTTATTCTGTATTGTTCATTACTATAATCTCTAAGCACTAATCTATCATCTTGATCATCCTTAGGAAGGTTGCTGAGAAAAAGACCAGCTCCTTAATTTCTCCTGGTCATTTGGACAGCTTAAATCAGCTTTTCCTAATAGAAATACACCACAGTTTTTAAGGTAATAACTCAAATTCTTATGGCACAGTGCTCTTAGCATCACACATCATTTCAGATAGAATCTAACAGGTGCTGTATAATGTAACAGCAGATTATTCTTTGTTTTAAATAATAGCCCCATTTAAATAAAATGTTGTTTGCCTTCTTACCATTTCTAATTGAGGGCCAAGTTTTCTATGCCTTATCTACAACATTCCTCAAATCTTTCTCTTAGATTAAAAAGTTATGTTTTTGAACAGTAAAATGAATATTGACTGTACCTGTTGCTGCCACCAGAAGATCATCACATTATATTGAATAATGCAGCACTATGGCTCCAAACCAGGCTCATGAGGCACCAGAGCTCCCAGAGAATAAGATTTCTCAACAGTTGGTTGATGGAATTTTATCAGTGATATACATAGCCTATTTGACATTTGACCCCAACTTGGAAGAAAGAATCAATTTAAATCTGGCTCCTTGAGTAGCCTCCAGTATGAAATTGAACAATACCTTGTCTGAGCTACTTCTAGGGAACACTAGCCAATCTTCACACACCCCATGGCACCAGTAAAGAGAAATGACTTATTTATTATTTGGCTATATTTTTTGTCAGGCTATTTTATAAGTTTTAGTTGGTTAAATCCCAAATCCTAAACCTTTAATAATAAATGCATCCATAATTGCAAGAATAAAATGAAGGACATAGCTGTTAGGCTTCAAAGCACAAAAACAAGTTGTTTGGATTGATAAGAACGTTCTAACCCCTAGCCATGTTTTTCTACAGTTATCTGTTAGGGTGGCAGGATTTGAATTTTGGGGAGCACTGGGTGTGCAGCTGAATAAAGGCTTTTCTTTGTGTCTCAGCAAAAGCTGCTGGTCACAAGGCAGAATGATATATTAAGAATAACCCTGCAAATGCTTAAGTAAACAGTTTCCTAACAATGGGATAATGTGCAAGATGCATGATTCCTTGTGTAAGAAGAACAAGATGCAGCCCACCAACTATCGTCAGGAGATAAAGTAGAAGCAAGACCTTGGAGATGGTGCTGAAATCAGCAAAGAACCAGAAAGAACCAGCAAGAAACCACAAGTGACTGAAAGAAGTGGAGGTCAAAGTCTTACGCATGCACTCTTAGCAGAGAGGCATGTAAATGAATGAAATGCATAGCTAATCCCATGCTAATGAAGTAAACAGTAAACAGAGGCAGAACTTGAGATAGGAGGAGGTATGGGTGGAACCCAAGGAGGAACATAGGTGGAGTGAATGTTAATGAGTATAAAACAGGGTGTATAAAATGTGAAAAGAACAAATGTTCAGGGCTGCTCCCCTGTTCATAGACTGGGTGTCTGTGAGGGAGCTTGTCCGAAGCTGTCTTCATTCTAAATTAAGCTGTTGTGAGCAATGTGTGCAAGTAGCATTTGCTCCCTGCTTGCTCTGGCTAATGAGTAAACAGGATCCATGAGCAATTGAATCATTGTCTCCCTAGTCGTTGGGTGCCACATGGAGTCGGGGTCTAACATCTTGGTGTAGTCGGCAGGATTTCACACACATATGGACGGGACTGATCATCCTGATCCTACCAGGGTAAGGCCTAGGGGGCATATTAGGTTCTCCTGGGCTGCCTCAGTTATTGTATCCCATCTTTTATGTTTCCACAGTAGCACGGCAGCAGGTTCAGAGGCTTTTCCTCTGAGTGTGTGGAGTCAGGGTGACATTTGTGTTTTTATTGTGAGTTCGGTTAAACAGAATGGGGGTCTGGGACCCCAGGAGAATCCATTTAGCCAGGCTTGGATTATGGCCCGGAGTTGGGTCGAGGGAATTTTATGTAATAGATCATGGAAGCAAGCCTTCTGTAAAGCAACTGTCCTCCAGGCTTTAGCTTGGAGTGTTCAAGATTTCACCTCCAAACTGCTGACACGTAAGAGAGAGAGCGTCAGAGTAAAGCCTGCATTCTGGCTGGATGTACCTTAACTCTGATGACAGCCCTGGGCTTAGTAGATATAGAATTGTTTAACTGTTTGTATTGTTGCTTTTTCGTTCTTGCTCTGTATCAGTAGATTCACCTATTATCAACTGGCAGGTGTTGTGGTCAGTCTGAGGATTGTGTCTGTCCAAAACAAAGGTCCAGTCCAACACTTGGCAACTTCACCAGGACACAAGAGCAGTAACTTGATTGATCAGAGAATTTATTAAAGCAGAGTAATTTGTTTTAGAGGGGTTAGCTGAAACTTGTAGTAAGGTAAAGTTATATAGGAAGTAACTGATGTTATAAGTATTGTGCAGGAGATGTTATTTGTTACTGCTAACCAGGAGACTTTGTTTGTCCAAGTCAGGCATAGTAGCGGACAGGAGTACATGCTGTGGAAGTATATGCTGTGATCTGACTGGAATTAAGTAAGAACCTCCTGTTGTGTTTACAATAGGAAGCTAGAAACCAAAGAAGGTCATCGCTGTGCTAGAACGGCTGTGTGAATGAACAGGGTCCTTCGACTTTACGGTCCTTGATAAAATAATTACAGTCTTCTGTGCAGAAAAGAAAAAAAGCAGGTGTGTGTTTGCTGTAAAGTTTGTAAAGTGTGAGTTACTGGTGCAGGTTATAGCAAGGCAAAGTGTTATACAGGCAGTAGAGTTTCAAAGAGATCAAAAACAGTTTGAGAAATGTGAACGAGACACTCTAGAATCCACTGAAAATAAAAGCAGAGAGCACAGAAAGAAACAAGGCATGTTACTAGACATCTGCTCAGGCAGTAGAAGAGAGTTTGTAATTAGAAGTGAGGGGAAACTTAGTTCTCTCTCCACTGCATCTGCAGGAACAGTGAAAAGCATAGAAGAGATAAAGATTGTTAACAGCTGTGTAAAAAGAAATCAGTGCCCAGAATTATTTTGAGTTACTCTGAGCAGGGAAAGAGAAGTGAGCTTATCATAGGCATGTTTTGTTTTTCTCTGCAGAGGCATAGTTGAAACGTTTCCTTTTTAAGGTGGAAAAAGTTTTCCTAAAGGAATTGTGTGTAGTGTGTAATTTCTCACCCATGGTCTTTTAGGGAAACTTTCTTAGTCCTAAAGCGAAGCTTGCTAGGCTGTACAGCTGCAAGGGAAAGAAATTTGATAAATAAATTAGTTTGCAAAGAACAAGGCAAGAAGGAGCCACTAATAAGAACAAATTGTGAAGCCTGTAGCCAAGAAAAGTTATAGTTAAGATTTGTTAAAGAAAGGAGAACTAGAAGTTAAGTAAAACTCCTAGGAAAAGTGTTAGAATTCTAGACAGTTGCTGGAGAAAGAGAAAGAGAAAAAATCCAATAAAGAGTCTGAAGAACCTTAAAAGCGCAAGGTGGTAAAGGCATGCAGTAAGGCAGCGGCCCTAGATTTTAGGAGGGTAGACTTCAATGAGCTAAGGAGGATAGTTGGAGAAGCGCTGAGGTCCCGGAGGGGAGGGGAGCTAGGTGTCCAAGGAGAGTGGTCGCTCCTTAAGGAGACGA
>NW_017728918.1:72281718-72283257 GCF_001723895.1 Crocodylus porosus
TTTAGTTAGGGAGCTTCTGGAGTGGTTGGACGTATTCAAGTCAGCCGGCCCGGATGATCTCCACCCTAGAGTTCTAAAGGAAAAAAAAAAAGTATACAGAAGTGCAATTTCTCTGAAATACTTTATAATATGAGAAATATTATAAATACACACATATAACTTTCTTTGACGTTAAAAGGAGTTCCTGATACTCACTGAGTGAATAATAGATTTTACAGGTGCTGAGTAAGTTACTCATAAATGCATGTAATTTCATTAAAAAGCTTTCTTAAATAGTTATATTGAGGACACAAAAGAGGCACTGCTATTTTTCTGAAAAAGGGAGGTAGGCACTCATCTAGTACAGCATTTCCATCTGACCATAATGAAAGTAATGTCACTGATGATATTTCAAAACAATTCAGCACCACAGGTTATTCATTTTTATAATCTTCATAGACCAATAGGTGTTGCAACATTTTTGAATTTTATGGATAGTATAGATTTTATGTCCTAATGTGCAGGAAATTAATAGTCACAGTGATCTGAAGGGTGATGGTTTCACTGATAATAATGATAAATGGATTGAAGAGTTGATGGATGTACTTAACCTAGTGGAGGTTAATGATGGTGCTCCTAAAAGATTTGATTTGGGAGTGATAAATTAAAGGTGACCTGAAAGGTAAAGTACCAAATTCCATTTATTTAACCAATATGTGCTCAAATGCCCCCAGTGAAATAACCAGGCTAAAAGGCATATTGAATGCATTATTACCTAAACATGAATTTTGTGTGGTTGTGCATGTGTGTGTGACTAATCCTGTGGAATCCATGTCATCTACTCTTGGCTGGCTCTCACTCCAAAGTGACTTACAATGGTAATTCACTCTGTATCTCTCATATCATCATAAGGCCACTATTTGTAAACATTAACTTTTGAATGACAACCATTTTATGTGCTATTATAATGTAATTACTTCAAAGACCATTGACTGTATTAGGGTTTTGTTATTAAATCCCATATGGGGTCTTAGTTCATTGCAAGTGTCTCTCTTCTGATAATCAAAACAGACTTCTGTACAAATGACTAAAATAGCACGTGTGATAATTTTGTTAGCAATTGACCAGTTGTAAAATTTCAGAATGATTGTGGCTCTCTCTAGCTGCACATTCCACTATATGGTACCAAGATACCTAGAACTATGATTCAGTATTTTAATATGGAATGTAATATGGGATGATTCAGTATGGTACTGTAATATGGGACACATGCCCCAGGTGTCACTTAAAGCAATGGAAATCAAGACTCTCAGTAGAGATGATATCTTTTATTAGACCAACATGATTTTTGCAAAAAAAATTCTTTAATTGCAAGCTTTCAGGCACAAACACCCTTCATCAGGCATTGGAGAAAGGATTGTAGAAGTTCTCCTGGGTAGATTTCATAGATTTCATAGACATTAGGGCTGGAAGGGACCTTGGGAGATCATCGAGTCCAGCCCCCTGCCCAAAGGGCAGGAAGTCAGCTGGGGTCATAGGATCCCAGCAAGATAAGCATCC
>NW_017728918.1:72283787-72293375 GCF_001723895.1 Crocodylus porosus
TATCTTCTGGCATGGATGCTTTGCCCCAAAGTTTGGTGTCATCAGCGAACTTGGCCAGTCCACTCCTGACTCCAATGTCCACATCGTTAATGAGTCCACTCCTGACTCCAATGTCCACATCATTAATGAAATGAAAGTTCATATTTCATAGGATTTCACAGAGGAATCAATAAATTGAAAACTTCTCCGGGCAATCAGTTCATACCTGGTATGAAGCCTCTCACTTCCTGTAAGGATCTATGATGATGCAAATTACCTTGAAACAAAGGCAGGAGCAGGATCTTTGGTTTTGGATGGTTACAGTTGCTTCCTGTTTGGGAAAATATGAAGATTTCTACCCGAGAGAACTTTTACAATCTTTTCTCCGATGTCTGATGAAGGGTATTTGTGCCTAAAAGTTTTCAATTAAAGAATATTTTTGCAAAAATCATGTTGGTCTAATAAAAGATATCATCTGTACTACAAGTCCTGATTTCATTTTCCTTTAGACCAATATTGGGTACAACTGGGATACCTGACCTAAAGAGATGGACACCTGAAAGATGGATCAGTAGATGCCTCATAACAGGGGTAATGCAATTTGTGTGACAAAGCATAAAGTATTTTAGGAATCATAAGTTTTGTAAAACAAAAAGTGGAGTTCACTGGTGCTGGGCAGAGAAGTAATCCACATTTTTGCCTGTTGAATTCAGCATTTTTTTTGCCCTCTGTACATTGTTTTTGGTGAAAAAATGGGGTGAAAGTTCCCCCCTGAAACCCACTGCCAGTTTACAGAACTACAATTCCCACTCCATTCACTCCAAGATACTACCCATTAGGGCTGTGCGTAATTTTGCCACCAGTTTTGTTTCAATGCTGTTTCAACCCGTTTTGAGGTTGAAACAGCAAAATAAAAATGGAACAGTTATAGTCAAAACAGCCTCAAAACAAAATGAGGCAAATTGAAATGTTTCGCCATTTCGATGCTGTTTCGAATTTTCGTCCATAGGATATAATGGGGAAGGACAAAACTGCCCATAGCTTTGTCATTTCTGGCCTGATTTAGGAGAAACTTGCAGGAACAGTAGCCCCTTCTGAGGGTATGATGCTTGCCAAGTTCCAAGGAGATAGGTGGAGGGAATTTGGGGACACTGCACCCCAAAGTTTTGAAAGCAAAACGTGTCAAGTATATGTGTTAAGCCACAGCTGGGTCAAAAATGCATTCATGCTAGCCCCTGCTCATGCCACAAAGTCTGCCAAGTTTCAAATCAAATTCCTTATATATATCTTCTTAGAACTTGGCAGACTTTATGCCCTCAGAAGGGGCTACCATTCCTACAAGTTTCATCCAAATGAAGCCAGAAATGACAAAGATATAGGTTATTTTGTCCTTCCCCATTATATCCTATGATCAGAATGTCAAACCAGTTTCACCATTTCAACCCTGTTTTGACAGAACAAAACAGAACAGCTGTTTTGAATCAAAACAAAATTCAAAATGAAATGCATCAAATCCATCAAAAAATCAAAACACTGGTCGAAACAAAATGCTGCCGTTTCACACAGACCTACTGCCCATGTCTCTTCTCTGTTCCTACACCTAAAGTTGAGAAGGTAGAAGAAGACAAGTAGTGAGTGAAAGATGGCTAGCCAGGGTGCATTTTTTCCATGCTACACTTTCCATGCTATGTGATTACATGAACACTAGGAAGAGAAAGATATAGAAGCAAAGTGACAGGATTCTTCTTTCTGTCTATCAATTAGAACAAGATAGAGGAAACTCATTTTTTAAGGTTCTGTTGTATAGTTCATAATACTGAAAAGGTATCTTGAATCAACAATCTATAAGTTATCCTATTAAATGTGACCCTATTCAGTAGTTACTGGATTACTGCTTTTTGGATTTTGCAGACCAACGTGAAATGACTTGCAATTAATGGCAATATATTCAAGAAGTTAATGGTTAATAGATCACTGAGGCTCCTGTTACAGTTACAGTGACATTAATGTGTTAGTAGCATAATAAATATGAAGTGTTACATATTCAGCCAATTTATGGTACCTTAAAATGGCAAACCAGCCACAAAGATAGTACACAAAATATGTGGAACATCTTTGTGGCTCATTTGTAGAGCACTGTAAATTGAATATGTAATCTCCTTTTGCCAATGATGATAATCAGCTGAGTGTTGGCACTGGTATGGGAATGGGCTTGGCATTGGGAATGGGATAGTCCTGGTCCTGAAGACAAAAATGGATTGCTAAGGAAGCAGACTGCAAGGTTGCTTGTCAGGGGAATCAAGGGACTCACCCTTCTGGGAATCTGGTGACTCCTGATCCCAATGGTCTTTCCTACCCTGCCCCTCCCACCCCCAACCCTCCCATAGGAGTTGCAGAACAAGTAACTTTTGATCCCAGGTTGGAGGAAGCCAGGCTGAACACATGTTTTTTAGATGTCCCAGGGCACAGTGACCCTAGGGCCAGGACAACAGTCAGCTGATTGCCTGGGGTATCAAAATGGAGGTGAGACTGCCCCACAATCAGCTGACTGCCAGCCCAGCCCTGAACAACCCCAGGCATGGAACCTGCTGGGGATCTGTGGCAGCCCTGGGTCCTTAACAGACCTGTCTCCTGCCCAGACTTCAGGATTGAACTGGGAGCAGCACCACAGTGAGGCAGTTGGGTTCAGATACAGCAGGAATAATGATGTTTGGGATGAAGCATAACATTTCTCTGATCCCAGTCACACCTTTGTTTTAATGTCTTCCAGGGGCCTGAGACTCACAACCCCTTTATGTTTTGTCCTCATCCTCCCATAACTGGACTAAGGAACTAGTACACTGGGTGCATCTGCATCTGCATTTTTTAAGCAGGCTTAGCCTAAAGTAGCCATTTTTAAGGTGCATTAAGGGTGAGTGCCTACATGTGCATGCCCTTAATGTACCTTAAAATGGTGATTTAAGGCTATGTGAGCATAAAGCACATATCAAATTTAGGTGCATTAAAGCAGTGTGTATCAATGGATACATAATGTGTTAATGCACAGTAACACATCTGCATGTGCGCCAATGCAACTTAGCTATTCACACCTAAATTTAGTGCACCTCAGTGTGCATTAGTACATCCATGCATAGACATACGCCTAAATTGCCTTAATGCACTTTAAGTAAATGTGCACTATGTTTAGCCATACATAAATAGATGTGTAGACATGCCCACTGATGTATTTGGCCTGTCTGCAAATATAAAATATAAGGCTGCCACTTTTTTAGCAAGTATGAAATTAACTTACAACTTTGTTTAAAGTCCGTCTTTTTTTTGTGCTGTATGTGTATTCTAGCCACATGGAGACTTTTGGGACAAATCCTATTTCACCCTTATGTGCTGAAGTGACACTCGCTTACCTTGTACATCCAATTTTTGGTACTTAAAATATTTATTTTAGGTTCTATTTACCCCTGTGTGGCAGAATAGAACTGATTAGCTGCATATGGAACTCCAGCACCCCCAAAGAATTTGTTTGGAGAAGAAGCTAGCACACTGGACAGTCAAGAAGGGAATATATATGGGGCTAGGAAAAGCACAAGTTAAAGGTGATCAATGAGAGGGATGTTTTTCTGGAAATGAGGGAGTGGGGCCTGCCCCTAGTGGGGCAGGGGATATTTCACTGCTGTTTACTCATTGTAATCAATCACATCAAAATTAAATGCAAGCTGCAGAAAACCCATTGTGACACAGGCCAGAACCAAGGTCTCCTCCCTTCTAGAGGAGCATTCAGCTCACTGAGCTATGTACTAGATGGCTTATATGTCTCCATGACCCATATATGGCCTAGCTGCAAGAAAAAGGTACTCTTAGATCATGGTATCTTGGTTAAGGAACTTTACTGGGAAAGCCTAAAATGTGGATCTTCCACTTCTTTAGTGAGTAACCTCATCTAAAAGGTGGGAGAACGCTTCTCCTATGGTATCAAACTATTGCTAGTTTTCTTTTCTCCAACAAGACTTGTGGGGATGAATGTCCCAGATTTATGCATATACCTAAGGCAATTGTGTTCCACCTTGTAGCTTTCTGAGTGTACTCCGAAGAGCAAGCACAGCTATAAGTGGAAATCCAGTTTGAAATCTCAACAAGTATAAAAAAAAACACTTAGTGGCTATGTAAGTGTGACCTAGGTGCATCAAGGTGAAATATTATTTGGCCCATAGCATTCTACATTTCCACAGTTAATTTTAAACACAATTTTTTCAAGGCAGTAGAAAAAGAAGTCAGAAGGGGGAAAGACTATTTCAAGAATATTACAATTTAAGGAAGGGCCTGATAAACTTAATTCTATTTTATTTAAGATACTAGCTAAAGCAATGTCTAAAATATTACTTGTTAACTTCAAGAACTCATGGAATTTGGGTGAGGTCCCAGAGGACTGGAGAAAAATTACATGCATCATGTTAAAAAGGAAGAAAAAGGAAGAAAAAGGAAAATCCTGGGAACTTTAGCCCAGTTGGCCTGGCAAGGTACAGGAGCAGACTATTGAACAATCAGTTTGTAAACATCTAGAGTAATAAGATAATAAGAAATAGCCATGGATTTTTCAGGAATAAATCATGTCAAGCCAATCTCATTTCCTAGTGGATACGGGGAGCAGCTGATATGATATCCTGACTTCACTTAGGCTTTTGATAGAGTTCCATAGGACACATCATAAGAAAAGTAGTGAAATATGATCTAGATTAAATTACTATTAGATATTGCATCTCAAAAAGAGGTAGATGTCCTCCTGGGGATCTGTAGTGAACTCCTAGAGGATACACAAGAAGAAAGAATGGGGAAAAAGAAGGAAGGAAATATAAATACAGGAAAAAGGGGGGGAAACGCTACAATAGCTATAATATCTATAGTGTTGTTGGAGAGATTACAATGTGGTTATAATGAACGTTATGTTTTCTTACCCATAATGCAGACTCATAGGGATATCTAGTTGGATAACAAATTTAAAAGGAATATGTGACATTTTAAGAATTGAAGCTATAAAATAATTGCACAACTGATTTAAAGAAAAAACCCACAAAAGGTGCAGCTACATGTGCAATTAATGTGAAGCAACAAACTCTGGTGCATATCATGCTGGAGTTTATTACTCCTGGGTGCAGCAGCCTGTGCTGACAATGTGGGAGTTCAGAGAACTCATTGTGCATACATCACACAGTTGAAGGGGGTCTGACTACATCCCTTTCACCCCTTTCCTGGACCTGGAGCAAGTATCAGGGCTAGGACCCAAGGCCCTCTCTCTGCCAGGTCATAATCCATGCCCATGAGCTACACACCGGCTTGTTTTCTACCTTTCTTCCACATATCTTTCTCTCAGGAAGCCAACTTTAAAAAGAGTATTGGAAAAGGGGCTTTATAATGCCTGGCCTGTGACTTGGTGTCGGTGGAAATTTAGGTTCCAAACCTGCTCTGGATGAAGTGGGGCCTGAAACTTGAGACATCTAGCTTCCTAGGGGAGTACTTAGTTTTTTGGGAGGAAAAGATGGAAACTCTCTCTCCCTTCACCTTCGCATCTTCCCATATTTCTAAATCCCAGTAGTCACAGGACTTGGCTGACTACATTTTTTGGCATCTAGGGCCGCTAAAAGTTCACAAATATATGTATACAGGTCCCAGAAATGTACAAGGCTGATGCATAGCGAACTGTACATACCCAGTTTAAGTGCATATACGGTCATCCATGCATTTGGGGATATATGTCCAAGAATAGAATTCCTACCTACATGTACAAGCCAAAAATATCATATAGATGACCAAAATATGGCCACTTAGATAAGCAGGAAAAAAATAACTTGCTAACCTTGGTAAAAGAATAGAGCATAATAATAAAATTGCACAGTATGACAAACTGGAAGGGGATGCAAGCAGTTTGGAGGACAGTAATAGATTTAAAGAGAATCTTCATATATTGGAGTAATAGCCTACAATCTGTAATAAGAATTAGTGGGTACATCTACATATGAGATTAATGTGATGCAATACACTCTGGAGCAGTTTGCAACAGAGTAAACTACTCCTGGATGTACTAACTATACGTGTCAAAAGTGGCAGCGCCTTGAGCCAGGATGGACCTGGCCTGAGCTGGCAGCAGGCTCAGGGAGTCAGTCCCAAGCTCCAGGTGGTGACATTAGGTGGTGGAGGGGCTGGCTGGGGCTAGAGAATGCTCAATGAGCAGTACCATGTGGCTAGGCAGCAGGCAGGAGTTTGGCTCCCTGCTGTCTGAGTGTATTGGGTGCAATTTACTTCTGCATTTACACGTGCATTTCACCACAGTTAATAACTCCACCATAAGATAGAACTGTCATTGACAGCACTATCATGTGGTGGAGTTAATTAATCTACTGTACCCTAACACCAGCGGATGTGTAAATAGTGATGCTTTACTGCAGAACTAATTAATAGTGCTGTGTGAAATTTTGCCGGCTGTTTCATTTCGACACTATTTTGTCTTGTGTTGAACTTGAAACAGTGAAATTTAATTAAATGAAGGGCTTTGAAAGACCCTCAAAATGAAATGAGGGCAGTTGAAATGTTTTGAAAGTTTTGAAACGTTTTGAGTTTCAAAGCTGAAGCTGGGGTTGCCTGCAGGGAAACAGAAAGTAAGGAGAGGGAGGAGGAAGAGGGGAGAAGGGCTGCTCTGACATTGACTGTGTAGCTGGCCAGTGACTGTGATTCTTTCCTGAGGTCCCTTCCAATTCCAGTGCTCTGGGGGAGGAATGGAAAAACAGGAAAAAAAGCAGCATTGACTGAACTGAGCTGTTTTCTGCCTTGGGGTCATTTACTGAGCTATTTTCCAGAAGCTCAGCAGTGTTAGACAACAAAGGCTTCCATTCATTTCCTACTTGCTACCCTAGAATGAGAAGGAAAAAAGGCAGTGGAAGAAGCCCATTCTTGGGGATCCCCAGGTGGTGCTGAAGGGTGTGGTGGGTGAATTGGAGCTCCCTCACCTTGGGGGATCTCTAATACACTCACCCCACTCTCCAGGAGGAATGGGAGGATGAATCACGCCCACACTAAACTCCCTCCACTCCCTTTTTCCTTTCCACTCTGAAAACATCAACAGGCTGGGATTTCCACAGACACAAGTTACAAAAGATGCTATATTTTGAAATGTCTTTATCTGATACCTCATGCAATGAGGGAACAGATTCCCATGCAGATGACCATCTTTTAAGCTGTTTGCAGCTGTGCACTTGCATTTGGTCACTGCTATAAACTGCTTTCTGCGGCAAAAACTGTCACTTCTGTCTGCACCCTATGATCCTAGAAAGAAAGAAAGAAAGAAAGACTTTTGACTTTTTTAAAGGTTTATTAAGGGGTAAAGTGGATAACAATCCAACAAAAAAATAAAACACTGCCCATGGAGGGGCTGGGGGACAACAGACAGAGCCTAGGGCTATGGCCTGCAGGCACTGCCCTCACACTGTAAAACAAAAACAGGAAGTACATCAATCTGCTCAGACCCCTGCCGGTAGCCCAGGAAGGGGCGAGCAGTATCATAATGCAAGGACTAAACAGATGCCCTCAATGCTGCTGAGTACCTCCTGGATGGTCCAACATGCCTTAAAAGTGGGTACTGTCCACTGGAGGACTGCATTTTCAAATTCCAATTTCAGGCATGCCTAGACCAAGAACTGAAATAGTAAGAGGGCAACATCAGAAGCAGCCCCAGTGAGCTGGTTCCTTCAGCTCTTGAGGATGGCTATCTTGGCTTGACCAAGCAAAAAGTTGACTGGGCAGATGATACCCCCTTTTGCCACCTGGTATGGGAAAGAGAACAATTAGGTAGCCTACAAGAGGTCCAAGTCTAGTGCCTGTAACAAGGCGTTGAGGGCAGCAAAGAGTGCAGTAGCCAGTGACACCCAAGGATGGCATGGAATAAATCCTCTTCTACCTCCCCTGGGCAAAAGGGACAGACCTTTGATGAAGCTAGGTCCATGTGGTGGACAAGAGTGCTGGTGGCCAGTATCCCCTGCCACTGGAGGTCACCAGTCTGTTTGGCAATGGGTAAGTTATAAAGCGTGCACCATGCATGGTGAGCTGGTGCAAGCGCCAGTGCCACTAGGTGCTGCCTTCATGTCATGTCAGGTCAAGTGGCAAAGATGCGAGCATGGGGGATATGAACCACCCATGTATACAGAGCTTCCCAGGGGATCATGTCAAAGCAAATCCTGGCATCACTGTCAAGAGGCATGGGAAGAGTCAATAAAGTGCCAGGCCCATCACCCAGATCGTTACCCATGACTGAGATAACGGGCAGTGGTAGAAAGGGCTCTCTGGAGACATCCCTAGGAGGGATGTCCCTCTGCGCTTGGAGGTAATCCTTAATGGCAGCCACTGCCTCTGCTGGGAGGGTGGCCTACACATCCCCCAAGACATGGGTAGCGCAGCAGACTGAATGCATGCTCAACTGGGCAGCCAGAGCCTTATCTGACAGCCAGTCTGACTGGGCCATATCGAGAAGGTGGCCTAGCCAACCTGTATGTGACAGGATGAGAGAGTCAGCCAGCTGTGTATATTGCTGGCAGAAAGCACCATTGCTCCCAGGAGGAAAAGGTGGCTCTTGTAGTCTCCCATGTTCACAAGAAATAGGCAAAGCATTCACAGAAGTGAGCATCCTGCAACAGGCTGGTGTTAAAACACCAGTAGGGTGCCCATGGATGCACTCTGTCAAGGAGACTCAGCTTGCAGCAAATAAGACTGATTTGAGAGTCCAGATGGAATGATACAGCTACCATGCAAGACTGGCAGGCAATGTTTGGCAATGTACAAGCGGTCAAGGCACGCCATGGCAATCCCACCAAGTGTACTGCCTTGCATAAGCATGGAAATGGTGCCAGACATCAACAAGGTCCCCTGCCTCCAAAACTGTCCACAGCTACTGGGCTGAGGATAGATGGGGTTCTTGCCTGTTCCAATCATGCCATTCATTGATCGTGCAATTAAAGTTCCTGCCCAAGAGGAGAATGTTGTCACCATCAGCTGCACTCCTCAAAAAGTCAGCTAGGGTCTCAAAGATGGCAGTCTGTTTTCTCCTGGCAGTGGGCTTCTAGATGGTAATTAGGAGGAAGTGAAGTTGTGCTAATGTGATATGAACACTTAGCAGGCAGCCAGGGATGACCTCTTTGGTCACCGCCAAGTCAAGTGTCATCTGTGGTGACAGGAGGACCGTGACTCCTGCACTGAGAGAGGTGTCATGGCTCAGGAACATATGGCCCTTACAGGCGGCATGCCAGTCAGCTAGACTAGCTGCATCAGTATGAGTTTCTTGCAGAAAGTTGACATTCAGCTTTTTCTGGCACAGGAAATCAATGAGTGCTGTCCACTTCATGGGTCTCTGCAGCCATTGGGATTGAGAGAACCAAAGGTTGTGGCAGTCATATGTGAAGGGTGTAGGCCAGTCAGTCTCACCTCCATCCTTGGCAAAATCTTTGAGAAAATCATCAAGGCTCACATTTGTGAGAGCCCGGCAGGACAAATTATGCTGAGGGGAAACCAGCACGGGTTCGTGGCAGGTAGATCGTGCCTGACCAATCTAGTCTCTTTTTATGACCAGGTCAC
>NW_017728918.1:72294235-72302160 GCF_001723895.1 Crocodylus porosus
CTACCCTGGGGGTATTCAAGAGAAGGTTGGATGTGTATCTAGCTGGGGTAATGTAGGCCCAGCACTCTTTCCTGCTTATGCAGGGGGTTGGACTCGATGATCTATTGAGGTCCCTTCCGACCCTAGCATCTATGAATCTATGAATCTATGAAAGGGGGACAGGCAAAGCCAAAGGAACAGTGAGAAACAGCAGAGAGGAACAAGTATACAGGACAGGGAAAAGCCAGGCCTACAGATCACCAGCTGGCACTGCTCACAACAAGCACCCATCATTGCCCATGAGCTTGCTTAAGTGAAAACTATACTACTGCATCCCTGCAGTGGAGTGCAGTGTTGCTGCTGCAGCTTTAGTGGACAGCACAGATGTCTCAGGTTCCAGGTACCATTTACAAATATGCTGTGCTACCTTTTGGTGGTGCTTGGTTTGGTCAAGAAAACCAATAAGGCATTCAACAGAGTAACCAGCACAGGGAGGTTCCTCAGAAGCAGGAACAGGTTCCGCCTCTGGGGTGAGGATGCTCCTTATTGAGGGCACACCTTAGCTGAATTGGGAGGGCACCATCTCCCAAGGCAGGACTTCTATCAACTCATCCTCAGAGGCAGAATCAAATTCTGACCCTGAGGAGGAGGAGCTGTACATGTCAGCCACCAAGAGCTGCTGAGCCCCAAGGGTGGTATTTGGCTTCCCAACAGGACTCTCAGCATCAGGCCCTGTGGGAGCAGCATTCTCTGAGGGGTTCTGTGGGGGGTGGGGAGGGGATATCAGTCCCATATCTCTTGTGGGGGTGCTCTCCTGGGCCAGGCATCCATGCTCCTAGAGCTGCTTGCAGCTCCCAGAGGGCTGAACCTCCATGTCAACTTCATCAGGCTCAAGGAGCTGAGAGGTGGGAGGGAGGGCTGTCAGACGCCACCACCACCTCCCCTATCCCTAAGTCACCCCTGACCACTACAGGGTCTGGGGGGATGCCAAGGAGGCAGACAGAGATCGGGGGTCCTGCTCACCAACCCTAGCTCCCCTCAAAGATGTGGGGAGATCCTGAGGAGATGATGAGGCCTTTTTGGAAGACCCCTTTTGATTCTGGGACTTACCCTTCCCAGCAGGAGGAGCCAAAACCTCCCCTGAGGGTGGAGGAAAGGGGGTTGGGGGATAGGTGCACCATCATGGAGCCAGCTTACTCTGATGAAGTGTGTAGTGTCTGGGAGGAAGGCCTGTCCCCACCATGATGGGGATGCCACACCAGAGGTGGATGCGTCACTATCGGGTGCAGCCACAGTTGGCTCTGCTGTAGCCTTCTTCTTCTTTGGACACTGGGTAGTCAGGTGAGACCTGCTGCTACGGCGAAAGCACGAGGTGTGGTGGGGTAGACCTCATAACACTTTCCATCAATCAGGAAGGATATGGAGTAGGGCAACTCTGACTCTCCCTATTCAGAAGCATAAACAGCTGCCTTTTAAAAGACAGAACATGACAGAGCTCAGGGACTTTGCCACCAAGCAGCAGTCTACAGACTGGCCCTGTACCCATGCTGTAAGGGTGCAGGTGGTTAGTGAGGTCATTGTCTGAAAGAAATGGAGGCATGTTCAAGGCTACTACCTGAATGGCCGGTGTGTTTAGGGGTGTTGCAAGGCAACCCCCCAACCCACCTTGACAGACACACCTGCTCCCATAATCTTATGCACTAAAGCAAGGGAGCTGAAGAAGAATATGGGGATTGAACTCAGGAAGCATAGAGGACATTTTTGCAGCCTATGAGTGCCCCCACAGAATACTCCTCCACTCCAATGGTGGAGTATGAAGCTGGAGACAAAAGCTCTGGTCCAGAGGGACAGAAGTCCCAGCAGTGGGCTGCTGGGAGCTGCCTTTAGCCATTCTAGCAAAAACAGGGTTAATTCTGCAAGGAACCAGAGGGGTGGGGGATGGGGGCAGGGAGCAAAGGAGCTAGAAAAAAATCAAACAAAAAAACACCAGAGGAGAGGAGAAAGGTAAGCATTGTAGTAGGAAAGGGAAGGGAAAGCAATAAGCAGCAAAGCAGCTTCAGGGAGAGGGAGGGAAAACAAAATACAATCTGAGGGAGGGGAGGGGAAGAGGGTTACTGCAGGAGAAAGGACTTAGAAAAGGGGAAAAAGGCAGGCAAAAGTAATGAAAAGTGGGGGGCAGCAGTGGGAAAGGGGTCAGTCTGTTTGGGGGAGAAAAAACAAGATAAGAGAAGGGGAAAGGCTTACAGAACAGGAACAAGCTCTCAGAGCTCTGAGGAAAGACACCTATTGGCAGCCATAAAGATAGAAAGAAAGAAGATTTTGAGATGTATTAACAAGAGTATTGTATGTGAAACACAGGAAGTAATTATTCTGCTTTACTCAGCACATGCTGGACCCCTTCTGGAGTGTTGTGTCCAGTTTTGGGAACCACAGTTTGAGAACTATGTAGACAAATTGGAGGGAGTCCAGAAAAAGGGAATAAGAAATATATAAAGTTTAGAAAAGATGTCGTATGAGGAAAGGCTGAAAGAACTGAAATTGTTTGAGCTAGGGAAGTGATACTATCTTCAAATATGTAAACGGTTGTCATAAAGGAAAGAGTAATAAATTGTTCTCTAGATCTACTGGGAGCTGGACAAGAAATAATCTGCTTAATTTGAAGCACGGAATATTCAGGTTAATTATTAGGAAAATAGTAGGCTGGATACTAGGAAAATATTTTAACTATAAGGATTGTTAATTACTGGAATAAGTTATATGGGAAGGTTGTAGAATCCTTATTACTGGAAGTTTTTAGTAACACATTAGATCAGGAGCATCAAATTAATTTGGCCCTGCAGGACAAATCCAGATCCTGGTGCTTCCTGCAGGCTGGATAACTTGAGAGCAGTGGTGTTAGTCCCTATGACTGCTGTTCCAGTGCGACTCAAGATCCCAGGGATTTAATACTGCTGAGTCACAACCCTTTTCCTCTGTGGCCCCTGCTGCCAATCTTAGTTGTCAGAGGCCACTAAAAACCAGGGGGAGGACAGTGATATTAACTCTGGCTTCTGAAGTCATGCTGAAACAGCAGACATGGGGATTAATGCCCTTGCTGTAGGGCCTCTGGCAGTTGTGACAATGAATCCTATGGCCTGAATTTGGCCCACAGTTGTATGTGGACCAGCCTAGGAGAAGCCCTGTAGGCCAGATAATCCACCTCCAGGCAGTGGACACCCCTGCATTAGATAAACATTTGTCAGGAATAATCTAGGTATACTTGACCCTTCCCAGAGTATTTTTTATAATTATATTTTAATCTATTGAATAGTGCTAATAACCGTGTAGTTTGTTTTATATGATTTTATGCTGTAGCTGCTGCTTTCCTGATATGGATGCAATAGCTATTAGAATAGACACTGTTCACAGTGTCACATATAATTTGTGCTTCTCATGTGTGATTTTCTAATTGCTATAGATCAAAATATTATGTACCATTAAGAGCTCCCACGTGCTGTGTTGTCTACTACATGCAATAAATTTGAATTCAATGGTTTTCCATCCAGCAGTGTTACCCTTCTGTCTTAATCATTGACAAGTTAAACATTTAGTCGTTTCTCTCTCTTCACCTTTTTTTATTTCATTGAAACAACCATTTTTTTTCTTTTTCATTTAATCTTTCAGCCAGTGATTATAAAGGTAAAGTATGATTCCCAAATCTGAGCTTGTTAGTAAAAAGAGTGCTAATTAGGGAATGCTTTGTAGGTGATTTTGTTTCCTTAAGTCCAGAAATACTGAAATCACCTTATACACCACAGACTGGATGTATTTGCTTTTATATGACAATTCTATTTTAAACTCAGCAAACTTCAACTCATCATGCCTTATTAATACAAAGTAAAATAGCACAAAAGTTACAGAACAATGTCTCATCACCATCTAAGCAACACATATATTGGTTTACTCAAAACTGCACATCAGTGACACCAGGAGTGTCTACATTCCCCAGTGTCAACTCCAATAGACATCCTCAAGAAGCATGAGTCACATAAGACTTTCTTCTTCAGCTATGCCACCCTTTACAACCAACTCCACAGCCATTCAAACTGTGCTTCCTGATCTCTTCTAGGAAAAGGAGCCCTTCTAGCAATCAGTCTTGTGTCTCCATTTGGTCTAATTATGCTAGGTAAAGACAGAAAATAGAGTACAAAAGAATCAGGAATGGGAAATTATAAGATTGCTGTTGGCAGGCATCCTGTGCTTACAGTTTGGTCCTAGATGTGCTACAGACACGAGGTGAGCAGAAGTTGCTAAATCTTGTATTGCGAAGCTAAGAAGAGCTCCTGCGGTTGGGTCAGACTGGCTTCATTGGCTGAACTTAGAGGTCCCCATTGAAGATGTTTGGCATTCATGGACTTGAAGGTGGCTTTAAGGTCAGTCCTATCTAGCAGTGCAGACAGAGCCTAAATTTGTTCAATTGGGAGCTATTTTAAGAAAAAAAGATTATGTTTCTGCTAATCCCGTGATTTTAAATAGTCTGATCCTGATAAGAATTTATGCAGAAAGTCACATTATGATTTTTGAAAGATCATTTTATTGATAGAGCTGCGTGTAGGAAATAATATGTCAGCTTTGTCATTATGGTAATTATTTCTCCCCCATCTATTTGCTGTATTGGTAAATCAAGATGCGTAGCTACATTAGCCACCTGAATGCTTCATGTGCATTATGGACACAGATGGCAAGCATTAACCAAAACAGACAATCCATAGACTTGGAACTGGGCTTTCATTTCTGCATTATGTCCCTTTTGAGAATATTTGGACAAGCTAAGATTTGTCTGTGTATATGTCCATAGCAAATGATTTTCAGACCTTAACTATGATCTGTTTAATCAGGGAACACAGTTTGAATGGTTGTGGGTATTATTTATAATGATTAGTTCGTTCCATCAGGGAAAAGAAACAATACCCTGAAACTTATGAGTCTGAATGTTCAAACTGTATTCCCAACAGTAAATAATCCATTGTTCAAATATATTAGGAAGAAAAAACTATTTGTCAAACTACTTTAAGAAAGAAATCCATTTGTTAAAATCCTCTTCTGTTCACAGCTACTTTGTCAACAGAAAAACAGCTGAATTAATCTATTAAACTGTTTGCAACAAATAATTGTGGAGAACCAATCAGAGGAGTGAATGCCTGTGATTACCAAGAATGAGGGTAAGAAGTTTTACAGCATGACTAAAGCTTGATACTCTGAGTATCTGTGCATTGCACTATATCTCCAAAGTATGGAACAGGCCTTAAAGTTCATATTCTTTTCAGCATTTTGGAAGTGTGCAAGAAAGGGGATAAGATGCAGTTTATTCTTCTGTCCCATCACTCTATACTCCTTGCAGGGGCAAATCATAAGTTACTGTTTTGATTTTTTAGTCGCTGTTTTGATGTCAACATCTGTTTGCTTTAAGGAAGGAAAACACAGGCAGCCTGGAGCTGCCTGCGTTCTTCAGCCACCCTGGCCTAGCACACCTGGAGATTCAGGGGTCCAATCATGCACACCCTGGGAGTAGGAAAGTTCACCCCAACAATGCAGAGCTGGGCTGCAGCAAGCAATGAAACCTTCCATTATCTCCTTTTCTGTTTTTGTTTCTCACAATGCATCAAAATCCTCCAGAGAAAGTAGCCCAAGGTTACAATCCCCCAATGATAGGTTTATCAACTCAATTCTTCATAAAGTTTAGATGTATAAAAACATTATTGAACAAATAAGAAGTAACATCCACTTTACAAATTACTTGGTCCTATAATGAAATTTTGCAAACTTGTCTTTCACTCTACTTTAACAGATTCATACCTGCCAGAAGTGGATCTTCTCTTTATTTAATTTCTTCTGAAAACAGAGAAATCATAATAAATAGTTGATATGAAAGACCTAAGGTGGCTGGGGATAAATATGAATAAAGTAAACAAAGAAAGAGGCTTTCATTAGTGGACAAAACACCTCCAAACCCAAACTGAGCCTCTCATAAAAGCATTAACACTGTGGCATATACAATAGATTAAAAATACAGTATTCAAGAAACATCAACCATAGAAGTTTTATAGCTCAAGCTATAAAGTAGAAGAGTGAGTCCTCCAGCCTCCTTTGTGTATCTTCCACATCCCAGGTTGTTTCTGTGGAATAAGTTCTAGCCAGGGGGTAAGATGGCAACTGGGCATTTCAGGGTTATTTATTTTAATGGCCCAGGGAGCTTATGGGGGCAGGGTTGCCTTTATAAATTATTGAGCTAATTCTAATAATCATTTCCATTTATCCTTAGTTTTCATATGTATCTGAAATGAACATTTTGTAGAGAATGGTGGATTTTTACATGATGGGGCAAGTCTTCAGGTATTCATAGTGAAAAAACTCTCTTTTTTATATGGGTCCACTTTGATTTCTTTTTTTTAATAGAAGGTATAATTGGCTTTTACAACACTGGCTTTTTTAGCTGTGAAATTGAAGTGGTTTTCTTTAAAGGCCGAGGCATAGCCATATAGCATGGTGTGTGGGCCAGCTGCATAATGCCTGGGGCAGTCTTGCCTGCCATGGTGCTGATCACGGCAGCACGATCAGCCACTGTTGTAGTCATGGCTACTTTTGTACACATTTACAAAGGCAGCACTGGGGGTGGCTGCCCATTTTGCCCCCACTTGGCTACATTACTGTTTAAAGAGTTTACCCAGGATGAAGCTTGCTACATTTGATCTGTGTTATCTTGATGTTTCCTAGGACCAGAACATCTGATATTTCTGGAGACCTGTGGAAAAATACAGCTATCTAAGAGTTGAGTTGGGATAATTAAGAGGCAGAATCAGTGTGGTTTAGTTCCAATAATTGTGTACCCCTTTGTATATGTATTTTATAGACAGAAGGCTAAATTTTAACCATATGAAACAAGCACAGTGAGGGTATAGGACAAGAAGAACAGAATGACTGTGCTTAGTAACACTCTTCAGAAGAGGATGAGACCAGCTACATAGTGGCAGTGGGTTGAACTCTACAATACTTAAGTTGGCTAGTATCCAGGATGAACTATCAGGGAATAGCACAAGATGATATGCAGAAAGACTGAGAAGTACTAAAAGCAATGCTGCTCCCCAATCTGTTGGGCCATGTTACTTGGTGTAGATAGAATGGCGCAGGGAACTTTCCATGCCCTCAGCCATTATCATGAAGCAAAACCAGAATTTATACCATAGCATCCAGACAGGTTATACCTGCCATTTGATAAAGGCCCTTTTATGCTCTATTTCTAGAGAGATATGCCAGTCCTGTGGGCATATACAGTAGATGTATTTGAAAGAAAGGCATGCTGTGATTAGAGCTGAACTGGAAATGAACCTAAATGTTTCTCGTTTATCTTACTTCTCCAAATTTTCTCACATACTTCCCCAAGTCTCCAGAAGCTTCTGTTTTTCTGCCTCCAGGATCATATTTATAGAACCATCTCTGCCCGTTGCACGTCTCTTGTTTTAACATAATTTTTTTCATCAAATGATATAAATTTATTGGAATATAATTAGGATAGTCATATATGTTTGGAGATCTTACTTTGGTAATTGTTTTCATAGTGGGGAAAAACTACTAACTTCTAGTAAAGTTTTCTTTGTGTCACATCTGTTAAAGATTGCATGATTAGATTTTAATTAACTCTTATTTTCTCCACTGAATATCTGAGAAACTTAGTTTCATAGTTTCATAGTTTGTAGGGTCGGAAGGGACCTGAGTAGATCATCAAGTCTGACCCCCTGCCTCGGCAGGAAAGAGTACTGGGGTCAAACGATCCCAGCAAGGTGTACATCTAACCTCCTCTTAAAGACCCCCAGGGTAGAAGCCAGCACCACTTCTCTTGGAAGCTGGTTCCAGATCCTAGCCACCCTGACCGTGAAGTAGCACCTCCTGATGTCTAGTCTGAATCTACC
>NW_017728918.1:72302525-72311568 GCF_001723895.1 Crocodylus porosus
GCATCACCTTGCACTTGTTGGTGTTGAATCCCATCCTATTCTCGTCCACCCACCCCTGTAACCTGTCTAGGTCTGATTGCAACTTAATGAAGGAGAAATTCTTTGAGCATGTCCCCTTGCTTTGAAAGTCTATAACCTCAACATTTTATAACCTGGACACCCCTAAATACCAAGGGCTGCTCACAGAGAAATTATATGATCTGGTTTTTAAGATTGTAAAACTGATCATCCTGAGAGATTTCAGGGTCCTGGTTAAACCATTTTCTCCTCTAAGTACAAGACAGTTGGCTAAAGCACATAGTTTGTTTATTAACAGAGGTTACCATGAGCAGATCACTTTGGTGCTTCTCAGTTTACTAGCTTCTCTTTTAATAGAGTCCTGTTTCAGGTCTCTGTCATGATATTTAAAGGGCTCCACATAATGATCATTGGGTTCAATAAAGACAGTCAAGCATGAATCAGAAGAACTACATGACAAGTTTTATTGAGGAGAAATTAGCAAGCCTCTGCAGTCCTTTAGTCTCTCTAACTAGGTACTCCCTAACTGAGGGACTATTTCCCAATTCTCAACTATTCTAAATTTTTAAAGCATCTCTAAATTATAACTTTTATTGCTATACTCCATGGCCTAGTTGAGAGATATATTTACCTACTGCAACCCTGGATTCCTGTTATAGTGTCATTTGACTGGAATGGTGAAACTATTGACCATTAGGGAAAGCTTGTGTGCAAGATTCAAAACTTTCAGAGGACCTAAATTAGGATTGTGGGACTCAATCTCACAATATATAACAAATAACAAACTTCACCAGACTCAGAATTAAAGAAACCATACTTCTCTTCTGCTTAGCTTTTACATTGTAAGTTCTTTTCACACACTTTTGTGGAAGGTGAAAGTGAACAGCAAGTAACTGAATCCCACACTTGGAGTGGAAGATAGAGAGAGAAAAAGGTGAATAGTATTCCTTGGAAGGTGCTCAGTTGTGAAACTACAAAGATACACACACACACAGAGATAAAACCACTGGGGTAGATTATTAGCTGATGCAAATTTGTCTCTTTCTATGTAATTCAATGGAGCTATTCCAACATGCACCAACTGAAGAGCTAGCCCGCTATTTAAGAAGTTTTAAGAATGCAGTGCACATTTTCTTCAACCCAGGAATGTCTTATCAGTTTGACTATAATGTAATATTAATACAAAATGATGACACTTCCACTCTGGAGGTGCTATTATGCCTTCAAAATAATATTTGCACAAAAATTAGATTTTGTTTAATTTTATAGGAAAGAATATTTCTGGGAAAACCACAATACAGGGTTTTTGTTTGTGTATATGTTCGTTTTCTCATATTATAAATAAAGCAAGCAAGTCTTTATTATTGTGGTAAGTCTAGATTGTAGTCCTATCACAATAGAGAAAATTTCAGTTGAGAATATTGCATCTGTCAACTGCATTTCATTTCAAGGAATTAATCAAGCTGACTGCTCAGAGAGTTTTTGGGAATGTTCATTATTTCAGCTATTAATTTTTAAAAGCAGCAAATGTTGCAAGTCAACGGCATCTATAAAAATTGATTTATTGCGCAATTTACTTCATGCTACTGGAAGCAAGGAACAGATTTTGTATATCCAGCATTTCCCCTTTCAAGGCACCTACCACATGCCATTTAAAAAAAAGTAAATTATTTAGCTGAAAGAAACATAATCCTTTTTTGAATTGGTGTTATAGCAATTTGAATGGGTATGAACTGACCACTTGAAGTAAATGCAGAATTTACCATGAAAGAGAAGTAGAAATAGAGGCAATTATGCAGAAGAATAATCACAGAAATGCAATTTAAAATTACAGGGCTGTCCCCATATGGCTCTGTTAGGTAACCTCTGTGATATAGACAGCCAAACTCATTGAAGTTTATTACACACTATCCCTTTGTAGAATACATTAGATGTATATAAGTGTGACCTCCCATAAATAAATGTTTATTTTAACTTAGTGAGGGAAGCCTCCATTAAACTACTGACTTAGAGGAAATATCGGCTATAAGAGAGGAAAGGTGTCTCAAACTTAAATAGCAACTCTTGGGCACATCTAAACATGCTATTCATGCTATAAAAGCTTACTGCACAGTAAAATCCTGCACAGTAGCACAGTGTAAAGCTTCAGTAGCAGATTTGCTTCAGAGGAGATTTGGCCCAATTTGAGGACTGAATCTCTGAATCCAAATAGAATCAGGAGACCAATGAAAAGCTCCAAATTAGTTCAAAGCATCTGAATTGATTCAGAAAAAGATTTGGAAAAGATTTGGCGATTCGGCCATAGACTAAACAGGCAGCTGATACAGCTGCCTTCAGCTGGTAAGTCTGTTGGGGCTTGGGGAGCAGGGAGGGAAGGAGAGAGGGATTAGGTCCTGGGTTGGGACAAGCTGCCCAGCTGGGGTGGGGGGCATGGGACTCAGGGAGAGGGGCGGTGGGGAGGGCATGGGATGCGGGCACGGCAGCGCTCGGAGCTGGGGCTATGCCCTGCTACTGCTTGCCCAGCCAGTGGGGGTGGTCAGGATGCAGGTGTGTCTCACCCCCTTCTGCCCTAAGCAAAAGGAAAAAGGGCATAGCCTCCATTTTTAACAGGAGGGACTGCAGAGTGGAGTAAGCATGCAGGACAGGAATGGAGGAGTGTGCTGCTGCTGTGGGGGCCTTCATGTTCCTCCACTCCTGTTAAAAATTATAGTTATTTTCACGGGTTTATAGAGTTGGAATAGACTATAAGACCTGGCATGTGGTAGCCATATGGGTACATAGTCGGTATATGTTGAGAAAGTTTAAAACATGCAGTTAATCAGGCAGCCTTGCTAGCCCTAGATAAAGGGGTTAAGATGTTGCAGCATGATGTTATGGAAGACCAACCCCCATGCATGGTAACTGCATTGATACAGAGTTATAAGGCAGTAAGACATTCTCAGATAATGATTTTACCATTAGGTGTCCAATTGCTGACATGGGTAATGTTCAAGGGCATTAACAGTATCTGTGAGTCAATTATTTGTGTTCAGGGTTTCAGTCCATCCCTTCAGTTTTGCTTCAGTGGATGGTCTTGGCCAGGTGTCTTCATATTGGCAGTGGCTTATTATGTCACCAGGGAACCAGGGCCAGTGGTCAGAGAGCCAGTAAACAGGGGCAGCAAAAAGGGTAAGCAGTTTGCAGGCAGTTTGCAGGCCAGTTCCTAGGTGTAGCCCGCCCCTTCACAACCTTTTTGAGTGGAAAGCCTTTCAGCTTGGTGTGAGGAAGCAGGAAGAAAAGGAACACTTCATGGCCAATGAGAAATAAACGGGTCAGCTTCCAGGTGGGTTTTCTAGGGAATGTGGGCTTTGAAGAAGAACAGTAAGAGAGAAGGCAGATTAAGAGACCCAGGGAATTGGATGGAGGACATCACAATGCCAGAACCACTGCCACTTCCTCTGCTTGCACCTTTAAGGTTTCCATCCAGGCAAAACCAATCACCATCAACACTTCTACCCAGGTCCAGGTTTGGCTCTGTGGGGACTGCAGCTTGCAGGTTCCTTCCAATGACAGCCAGGTCAGAGAGTGCCTGCAGTGTAAGTGGTGCATTCTGGTGGTGTCTCTCAGGGAACAGGCAAGAGAACTACAGAAGGAGGTGGTGAGGCTCTCAAGCATCCTCCTCCACAAGGAGTTCATTGATTTGATGCTGGAGGAGACCTCTAGAACTGTGGAGAAAAAAATGCCAGACACAGCACTAGAGAATGGAGAGAGGACATGGACACCTCAGAAGGTGGAAGCTGAAGGCTTTTGACTTCTTGCAGCAAGCAAAGATTTTCATGTCCACCTGCAGTGGTTCATCTGGAGAACAGATGTGTGTCCCTGGTAGCAGAGAGGGAAAAGCATGTTCCACTGGTGGAGGAAGACAAGCCAAGCTTCATCAAGGTGGGAAGGGTTTAGATGACCTCCACTAGGAAGAAACAATGGGTGGTGGTTGTTGGAGATTCCCTTCTGTGAGGGACAAACAGACCCATCTGCTGACCTGGCCTGTTCTCTTGGGAGGTCTACTGCTTGCCTGGAGCGCAGATACAAGATGTCATGGAGGGACTACCAAGGATTATCCAGCCCTCTGACTACTACCCCATGCTGCTCATTCATGTGGGCAGTAATAATACTGCCAGGGGAGACCCTAGGCATATCAAAAGTGACTACAGGGCTCTGGGTGCAAGGGTGAGGGGTTTTGGGGCTCAGGCTGTGTTCTTAGCAAGGCTTTTGATATGGTCTCCTAAAATGTTCTCCCAGGCAAGCTAAGGAAGTATGGGCTGGATGAATGGACTGTAAGGTGGATAGAAAACTGGCTGGAGAATAGGGCTCAGAGAGTAGTAATCAATGGCTCAATGTCTATTTGGCAGCCAGTATCAAGTGGAGTGCCCCTGGGGTTGGTCCTGGAGCCAGTTATGTTCCATCTCTTCATCATTGACCTAGAAGATGGCATATGACAAGTTTGCATATGACATCAAACTGGGGGGAATAGTAGATATGCTGGTGGGCAGGGCTAGGATTCAGAGTGACCTAGACAAATAGGAAGATTGGGCCAAAAGGAATCTCATGAGGTTCAGCAAGGACAAGTGCAAAGTTCTGAATTTAGGATGGAGCAATCCCATGCATTAGTACAGGGTGGAGGCTGACTGGCTGGATGGCAGCTTTGCAGAAAAGGACCTGGGGGTTACAGTGGACATTAAGCTGAATATGAGCCAGCAGTGTCATATTGTTGCCAAGAACGCTAATAGCATACTGGGCTGCACTGATAGGTGTGTTGCCAGTAGGTCAAGGGAAGTGATTATTCCCCTCTAATCAGCACTGGTGGTGCCACATCTGGAGTTCTGTGTTCTGTTTTGGTCCCCCTACTACTGAAAGGATGTGGACAAATTGGAGAGAGTCCAGTGGAGGGCAACAAAAAGGGTGAGGGGGTTGGAGGACATGACTTATGAGGAAAGACTGAGGGAACTGGGTTTATTTAGTCTAGAGAAGAGGAGCCTGAGAGGTGATTTAATAGGAGCCTTCAATTACCTCAAGGGAAGTTTGAAAGAGGATGGAGGTAGACTGTTCTCAGTGTTGGCAGATGACAGAACAAGGAGTAATGGTCCCAAGCTGCAGCAAGGGAAGTTTGGCCTAGAAAGTAGGAGGGTAGTAAAATGCTAGAACAGGTTACCCAGAGAGGTGGTGGAAGCTTCATCCTTGGTGGTTTTCAAGACCTGACTAGACAAAGCTTTGACTGGGATGATCTAGTTGGGGATGATCCTGCTTTGAGCAGGGGGTTGGACTAGATGACCTCCTCAGTTCTCTTCCAACCCTGACTTCCTATGATTCTATGATTCTTTGTGTTCAACATATACATTAGGGCTGTGCAAAACAGCACCCTTTTGTTTCAACTTCCATTTCACCATTTCAAAGGAATAGTGTTTCATTTAATTGTTTTGTTTAGTTTTGAAGCACTGTTCCATTTCGTTTCATCAAAACTGTTTAGTTGTTTCTAAGTATTTTGACATTTCGCCCATAGGCTATAATGGAAAATCATAAAAATGCCTAAACCTTTGTCATATCTTGCCTGATTTGGATGAAAATTTCAGGGATAGTAGCCCCTTCTGAGGTCATGAAGCCTGCCAAGTTTCAAGGACATAGGTTTCTAGGAAACTGCACCTCAAACTGTTCAAAGTAAAACTCATGATACTTCCCGGAAGTGGCAGCCTCCTCTTATCCCACATGCAGATCTGAGGGCCTGCATCCCTGGAAGGGCTTCAGGGCTGTGCCAGACTCTTCCCAGGATAGCAGGTCCCCGGATCTGTGTATGGGATGAGAGGAGGCTGCTGCCGCCGCGTGGACCAGCACTGGGAGCGCCGTGTGCCCAGCGCTGGGACGATTGCTGCTGCCATTGTCCCTAGGCAGCATCAGCAGCCTCCTGTCATCTGGTGCACAGATCCAGGGGCTTGCACGTCCAGGAGGGCTGTGGGGCTGTGCCAGACTCCTCCCAGGAATGTGGTCTCCTGGATCTGTGCAAAGAATGAGGGGAGACTGCTGCTGCCACCTGAGACTGGCGCTGAAGCCAAGTATGTCCAGCTTCAAACCTGGTTTCCTGTTGAAGCTGCTTCAAAGCCCTTTGTTTAATTCAATTTCGCTGTTTTGAGCTTGAAACATATCGAAACAGCTTTGAAATGAAACACCCAGTGAAATTTTGCACAGCCCTAATATATATCACTAGACCATTGGACAGTATCAGATACTATGAGGCACCTCATCAGGTCTACAATATCAACAACAGGAAAAATAACTACCAAAACAACAAATAAATAACCCACTTCACTTGGAGACATTCTATCAAGGGCTTTCTGAAAAATAAAATTGAGGGAAAATATAGACATGCAGCAAACCCATAACTTTTAAAAATTATTTAAATAATGTAAGACAGACATACAGGCAACCCCCAGTTAACGCTGTCTTGCTCAGCACTATTTCGCTATAATGCTCATTTTAAATTGATACCTCATTCCACATAGCGCTCAGCGAGCCATCTTGGGTCGTCAAAAACTTTCGGTTTTGCTTAATGCTAGTTTCACTTAACACTCAGTTTTTCAGGTAAGAGCACTAAGTAGGGTTTGCCTGTAGATCTAATTAGTTTTTTTGGGGCTGAAACTGTTCCCATGGCTAACTATTACCATGGCTACTCTACACATTGAATGAAAATGCTCATCATTGAGCATTTCATATTTTTACACTTTTCATATTTTGTGGGAGAAAATCAGAGCCATTGAAACTTTGTTTATAGAAATTTGGATCTAGAATCAGGGGTGATACTCACATGATAAAAAAGAGAAAGAGAAGAAAAAGAGCATGGAGACATTTTTGTAGTATTCGGCTTCTGCATAATTTTGTTCAGGGAAATATTAAATTTCTCTGATACAATTTGGCTTTTGAAATAGATGACACTGGACTGATTTGAGAAGTTCAGTGTGTAGAGACATGATTTGTTTTACAAAGTCTTTGTATATGGTATACATAACTATTATATAGGTATGAGGAGAGTCATAAATTTGGCACATGGCTTCTAAAAAGACATTTTAATGATGTCATTTCCTCAACAATTGTGCAGCACAGAGCACCCATCAAACTTTAAAAAGTGAAATATGACTTTTGTATATAAGTTTCCTGGACATTATTTTTAGTTCCTATTAACTTCTTATTAATAACATAAAGCCTCTAAAAAACAAGGAGCTTAGGCTGTGTTATAAGACCTCTATAGAAGTATTTATGTGTCTTAGCTTCAGGCTTTCATATAACCCTTAGGTGGGCATTCAAGACACCAAAACACACCTGTAGGGGGTTTGTGAATTAAGTAATAAGTGGCAAGTCCCCCATTGGGACTTTGAGCTTATCATTATCATCTCGATCCTGAAAATATTCAAGCTGGTAATGATTTTATGCTACCTGCTGTGTAAGATTTCAGCTTCAATGTAACTTTTAATAAAGTATTATCAGTATAGTTCAGCGGAGCTGTATTGATAAGAGCTACCTTCAGAAGACAATCAGGGCTTAGCTATGACGGCTGTGGAACACAAACATTAGAAATAATGAAATAAAAACAAGATATATGATATGCAGAGATAAAATTTCACTGAAACTAATGAAGAAAAATAACAGCAAAGGAAAAAATACTGTAGGAATAGAATGTAAACAAATAAAGCAATCCCAAAGAAGAAAGACAAATAGTGCAAGCAAACCAAGAAATGAAGAGCAAATAATAAATTAATAACAAATAGGGAACAATAACAAACTGTACTTCAAAAGTAATTAAAGTGAGGAAGAAGGGAAAGTTCATTGGTGGAGTAGATTAATACTCTGGCCTTTTGAGAATAAACTTCAAGCCCCTCTGACAGGGGTGTAACTGGGTAGTTCTGTGCCGTAGGCAGCCATGAGATGGCCCAGGGCAGAACTGCTGCAATCACAGCTATTTTTGTGCTTTGCCCCACAGACGAGGCCCTCAGGGTTGCTGCCCTGGTTGCTCCCCAGCCCCCCAGCCTCTCAATTCCCTTAGTTACAGGACTTTCCCTTGATAAGTGAAAATGAGAAAGTGGTGTTTTATCTCAGTTTTTGCACATAAGAATAAAAACGGCTCACATTTTACTGAACATGCTAATCTTTACTTGAGAGTTAAGGCCTTGAAATTCTGGAATGATTTAGCTTGCTGAACAAAGCTATATCAAAAAGCATACAAATTGCTAGTCTACACTACTGTGCTGTTCATGAACACTAAATGTAGTCACAAATTAAGGTCTTGATCCAAAGTTTGTGGAGTCTTTCCATTGTTTTTAATGGTCCTTGAATTGGGCAAATGAAATGAATGTTTCATTGAACAAGCAGAAATTAAGTATTTCTTTGAGTCTAAGTTACCATTTCTTGTAATTTTTCCCTTGTTTCTTCTAAAGAGATTTCTGGTTAAAACTGGTTCAGAAAATAAAATGGCTTTTCACTAAACAATATGATTCATTTGAAAAGGAAATCCTTTGTGAAACTATTTTTATATGATTTTTTAAACAAAAAGATGAAACAAAAAATCCCACAATATCAAAAGAGCTTACATCAGCATTTTCAGAGGGTAGCTCTACGTGTGCAATTCATATGAAGCAATAAAGTCTGGACCAGTTTGAGCAGGAGTAAACTACTCCTGGATACAGCGTCTAACATGTGTCTCAGACAGCAGCAATTTGAGCAGGGGTGGAGCAGGCCTAGGCTGGCATTGAGAGGGCATTGAGGGCCAGCTGTGGGCTCTGGGTGGCAGCAGCAGGCAGCAGCGGAGCTGGCTGGGGCATGAGGCTGCTGAAAGTGTGGAGCTGTGTCACTAGGCAGCTGGCAGCAGTCAAGATGTGCATAGCGGAGACCAACTGGAGGCTACAGGAATGGTGCTTTGAGGCGGGCTTTGGCTTCCTCAGCCATGACCGGCACATCGTGATGAGAGACATGCTGGGATGGGATGGGCTCCACCTTTCCCCTAAAG
>NW_017728918.1:72311579-72322574 GCF_001723895.1 Crocodylus porosus
TGCAGGCTCCAAGCCTGGGGATTTTTAAAAGGAAGTTAGATGAGCACCTTGCCGGGGTCATCTGACCCCGGTGCTCTTTCCTGCTCAGGCAGGGGGTCGGACTAGATGATCTACCTAGGTCCCTTCCGACTCTAGCTACTATGAAACTATGAAACTATAAGTCCCCGGCTGGGTGGGCTGACCGAGTACAATTTACACCTTATTTTATGCCTCCAGCGTAAGATAATACTGTCGTCAATAGTACTGTCTCTGATAGTACTGTCGGAGACGGTACTATCTTGTGTTGGTGCAAATTAATTTACTGTGACCCAGTGCCATCACACCTGTAGATGGTGAGGCTTTACTCCACAGCTAATTAGTGTACTCTGTAGTAAAGCACATGTATAGCTAAGGCTAAAAAGAAACAGTTTGATTTTTTCCTTTAAAGAGGAATTTTTTTTCAATTTTTTAAAATTGTATATTATAACTACAAATCTAAATAAGTCAAAATCAAAACAAAATATTTTGATTTGGCTAAAATGAAGCATTTTTTAGTCATCCAAAAAGCAAATTTTCCCAGAATTTTCTTTTGTGGAGAATTTAAAAATGTTCAGCCTTTGTTACAATATAGAGTGAAAGCAAACTCTATAAAGTTGAAATCTTTCAGGAAGCAGAATTTTCATTATCTGCATATTTCTATTTACAATTTTGCATAATATTTTAAGATGGGAGTCACTGAAAATCATTTTAAGAAAGAGGATCAGAAGAGAGATCATGTTGCTGCTCTTGTCTTCTGAATTAACTCTCTGCAGCATTCTGCCGTGAACTAAACTGGAGTTTTTATACAGGTACATAAATGAAGTTGAAATGTTTTATCTGCGACCAAGGCCATGGAGAACCCAGGCAATATTACCACCTGAGTGATGCACTGTGTCACTGATGTAGCACTACATTGCTTGTGCTTCAAGAGAATGTTATGGATTTGGTGATTAGATTGTTCAGGAAATGTTTTTCCTGGCCCATTAAAATTGGTATAATCTTAATTTGTGCTTTGCCTCTTGCCCTGAGACCTTTCATTTTATTGTTATTTATTTATATGTGAGAGGGCAGTAACTCAACTGAGAGATAGAGGAAGCTGGAAAACAGACCTTGACTATTTAATTTGTCTATAAAGGTACATATCTACCTTGTCTTCTGTCTTGCATAACTCAGTGATGACACCATTTAGCTGGCAGGTAGGTGGGACAAGTCACTGCTGTTTCTGATTTAGAGCCTGAGTCAATCCCATCCCAACTGAGCTCCTTAATCATTAATTTATTGGCTGTCCTGGAGTGGCTATTTTTCTCTTTTTGCTTTTGACCAGAACTGCTGCTCAGGACTCATGAAATCTTTAATGACTAAAAGTTTCATTGAAACAATATACTTCTATAAGAACAGTTTGATTTCCATGCATCAACAATGTTTTCAGATAAAAAAAAAAGTTTCAAAGAAGAGTTTCTGACCTTTCCTTCCTGTGACTTGTATACCTCACAGTCCAAAATCCAACATGGTTAGGAGTAAAAAGCTACATCCAGACCAGGCATTAGTCCTCAGCTGTTTTGACATACATTTCAGCTGAAAAGAAGTGATCTGACTTTCAAGTGCACATTGTCATATCAAGCAAAACCTTTTAATGCTGACTTTGATCCCTTTCTCATGATTTTGCTCTCTAGGCACATCTATATGAGAAGCTTTACTCGAGACTAGAACTAATTACTGCCAAGTAAGTCACTGTCTAAGTGTACAGATGCTTACTGCACAATAATTTACTCTAATCATGAGTAAATTTGTTACCTGTAAATTCAAATAGCAAATTTACTTCCAATTTCTTACTGTGCAGTACAGCATGTGTAGACAGCTGTGTAGGGAGCAAATGTGTTTGTGGTCAGCCAGGCAGCATGGGGACATCCTGTCCCTGGGAGCTGTCTGCTACCAGGGGAGGCTCTGCCACCAGAGCCTAGGTGGGGACAATATTCCCTTTCCCCTGGCAGCAGGAAGCTTCCTGGCTTGCTTCCCAATTACAGTCTCCCAGTCATGGGGCTGGGCTGGGAGAGTTTTATCCCCCATGACCATGGAGCTCAGGCTGGCAGACAATAATCCCCAGCCTGGGCCCTGGAACTGAGAAGCTAGAGTTGGGAGATAAGCCTGGACTCTATGACAATGAGGCCAGGGCTGGGAGACAAGAATCTCTCAGCCCAGGCCCCGTGACCATGGAACTACGGTTGGGAGATAAGAATCTCCCATCCCCAGCCCCACAATCATGGAGTGGGGACTAGGAGCTCATTGCTGCCATAGCAGGGGGACATTGTCCTCACCTGGGCTCTGGTGGCAGAGTCTGTGCTGGCAGCAGGCAGCTTTTGGGGGCAGGGAGCCCCTGCTGGGAGGTAGGTCCATCTGGATGCTGCAGAGGGCTGGTACAGGGTCAACTGTGGTGGGAGCAGACTGCTGCCATGAGCAGCAAATCTGCTCCCAAATGTCCACCTGGGGTGGGTTTATGCTAGAGTAAGTTACTCTAAACCATTTTGAAATCCTTTTTTTCAAGCCATTGTGTTTTAGTGACAGAAAAACTGTTCTAGTTGTCACCATGGCTAGGGATAGAAATGACACATAAACTGATATAAGTGATTGGAAATTGGTTCACATCTGTAATATAACAGATGTTCAGTACACATAAACTGCTTTAAAAATGGCCAAAACCAGTTTAGAATAAACCTAGATGGATGTAGTATCAGATTTAGCTGATTGAGTTAAATCTATGTATTGAACTTCTGTCCTAGATCTCCTCCAGATTTAAGTCCACTCACAGTCCCCCAGCATCCCAGGATGCTTTGCATATCCCCTACAGCGCCCCCCGCTCCACCCTTGCGGGGTGGGCGGGCAAACCTTGGTCCTTGCTGTCTGCTCCAGCCTAGCAGGGAGCCATGCTCTAGCACTCATCTGGCTTCTGGCCACTGAAGGCCTGTGGCTGCATTTCCAGAATCTAAAGTGAATGTTTGTAAACTTGCTTAACGATTCAGTGTATGCAGCTTAGACTAACCTGTGAAGACTGAATCAATTCAACCTTGGGCTTTTTGACTGTCTATACTTAGCCCATGTAACAAATCACAGTATAAGAACCAGACCTCAGAGATTTGGTGTCCACCAAGAGTTGATACCTTTTTATCTTCAGGGTCTACTTTCTATGCCATTCACTAACCAGCCATATTTCGATTATGAGCAGAATTTTTACTTATTTTTTATGAAAACAAAGAAGAATAGTCCTAATCACAAAAGGAAGGGCCATATTTTGGAATCTGCATTGCACCTAGGCTTATAAATTGTCGTGGTCAAAACTGCTTATTATGCTGGGTTTTTTTAGAGTTGCTTTACTGTTTTCTAATTTCAGACTGCTATTTCTTTGATATTTATTCCCTTCTCAATGAGCAAGCACAACTCCCATTATCATTAGCACTGATGAGACCTTTGAGTTTCCATAGAAGGAGGTACAGATCCCCCGTGTATTCAGTAATATTTCAGTTGTGTTTATTAGGCTTCAAACTTCCCCCTCTGTGCTTTTGTTCACAAAATGACAGGAGGAAAAATGAACTCTGGTCTTTATTAGTTCTACTGACCTAACATTTTTTTCATATTCATCAATAACTTGTGAGAAGATGTGGTTTTAATGTCTTCTATGAAATTATATAATTAATTAAATGTAATATATTTCTTAGAGTCTAACGTAACACGGGCTGTATAACAATGTATGCTAGCTGAGGAGTTATTTTAACTCTCACTTGTTGGAGTTTGGCAAGGGCTGGAGTTAAGACAACTAGATAGCATGGTTCATTTAAACATCTAATTAGATTATTTAATTAGATCATCTAAGTTAACTACCTGTATACCCTCACTTACACATCCCTGTATAAGTCTCAGTGACTTTAGTTAGCCAAAAATATTATGCTGCGTGGGAGATTGAAGTGGAGGGCAATTCCTTCCTGACACCACAACTAGGAGCAGTTTGTCCTACCAAAATGCCCCAGCGAAGCATTTAAGAACAAATATATTCTGTATTTCTTTGGAGCACTGGTCTTTGGTGTCTACTTGTCTTGATTAGTGAGATCTATTGCAGTAGATCCTCAGCTATCATATTTTGTTAAAAACCCAGTGCCTTTTGGTTTATATTTCGAAACTCCAAGAGCTGGTAATTAAGAAGGCAAGGGATTGTGTTGTCCATTTTTGTAGTGATGGCTAAATGTAAAAAAAATTGAGATACCCAGAAGGGAAGATGTGGGGTTTTTACAAAGGTGGAGAGAGAAAAGGTAGTTATGTACAAGGAAGGGCAGCCTCTGTGCACGTCCAACATTGCATCAATAGTATTAATTAATGTTAACTCTTTCTTTTGAATGCTGATTGTCATCTACTTGATATTTAGAAAATAGCTGACCTTTACTTTTTCCTGAATTGAACTGAATCCAAATTATGCCAGAGACCTTAGAAGCATTATTGATAAGGGAAAAATAGAGTCTGAAATTAATAGCTGTTTTATATTATTTTCTTTTTTTGTGACTCTATATGCATCAAAATGAACCCTATGCCATATTCAATTAATGTCTTCATGACAACCCTCAGAAGTGAAAAAGAGTTAAAAACTCACAGGGGAACAGTAATGGTAATGTGTCCTGAGAGATATTCATTTGGCCCCAGCTGTCCATTTTATTCTAAGTGCTAAATGCTTTAATATACACAGACTATCATTTACATAGCAAGTGGTTATGTGAGATGAATTATTTATTTCATGACAAATACCTAATACCCAATGTACTGTCAAATACAAAGAAGTTCCTTATTTGGCCCTCATGTGTAAATTTGCATTAGAGAATTCATTATCTTTGCATATAAGTCACATTGAAGTTATGTGCAGATAGCTGTCAGTGGAACTGCAGGTTACCTCAGCTTTGATTTAATTGGACTATTTGCTGTTATGCTGTACCTGTATAGCAAGGAACCTGCTTTCTCAAATAAATGGAATAAAATCTGATTATGTATGTAAAAGCTGTACATATTGTTTGAAATAGTAGGAGAGAGATAAAGATGAACTAAAATTTTCATTACAAAATTATGAAAATCAAAAACCACCTCATGTGAGACACAATAAATGAGATCAAGATTTTCTACATCTTGAAGAGCAAAACTCAGGCTATGGACTACCTGAGATCAACAAGGGAATAAAATTCAGTCTACTTTCCCCAGGCAATAGGTGATCTGATCTTATGCAGCCGACTTTATGTTTACAGTCCAAAAAAGCAAAATAAGTCTGATTGAATAAAAAATCATATTATTTCAGATGTACTATTTGTTATACTGCATGCAATTCTATTCATCCTCAAAGGTTTCACGTTAAACATTGGTATCATCTGTCTTTTTTCTTGTAATCTGAATATCATATTAACTATTTCTCCCCCTTAGAGATATTTGTAGTTCTCTAAAGATTTTTGAATGTGGCAATGTCTTTTGATCTTTCACAGGCCACATATCTTACCAGTCATCCCACTAATTATCTGCCAGGAGGAGAGTTCAAGTGATGTGTAGCTGTGATGGTGTAGGAAATATGCAAGAAGCAGGGATTTTTCTGGGTGATACCTTTATTAGACCAGCTGCATGGCTGGGATAGACTTAGACGAGCAGTCAAACATTCAAAAGTCTATCCAACCATGCAGCTGGTGCAATAAAAGATGTCATGCACAAATTACTCATCTCTTTGCCAACAGGAGACTTGTCATTGCAGTGGCATACCAAAGAGATGTTATGGTATAAAGAACAAGGATTGAATTAAAATCAGTCAAATAGAATAGAACAGAAATGGCTCTCATTGATTCAATGCCGTGGAAATAGGATAAATTTTGAGGTTAGAAAAATGAAATTTCCAGTTCTTTGAATTTCACTCATGTACAATTTCAGGTTTCCAAGGGTTGGCATGGTCTGTGTAAGTACCACCTAGTTCAGTATTGATCTAAACATCTTGGAACTATAAAAATAGGCTGAAAATATCACCAGCCTTTTTGTACACTTTTGTGCACTTCAGTTAATCTGGGTAGGATTAATGTAAGAATATGCCTCAGGCAGGGAGTTGGACTAGATGACCTCTGAAGGTCCCTTCCAGCCCTGCTTCTCTATGTTTTCATGAATAGCCTCTGTCACAAACTTTGGCACTACTGCTTGTACTGTTATGGCCTGGGAGAGAAAAATGGGAACAAAAATTAATAAAATATTTTTGAATCTCATAAAAAAATTGTCTGGATCTAAGTTTAGATGAAGGTTCATTCAGTTCTTGTTTAACCACTCCAGGTTTTCCAACTTTAACTGAAATATCATTTCAGCTATATATATTTCATTTTTGAAGGCAGAGCCTTGCCTTCTAGGTTAAGTTCTATACAAAGTTCAGCAGATGCTAGTATTGAAGAGCACAAGGATTATCATTCTGTAAATTTCTTGAAGTTGTAACAGTACCTAATTCAGTCAGAAGAAGCCTATGTCTGCTAAGTGATTTGAAAACTAGTGTTGACCCTGAAAAAAGCAATTCTGTAATAGGAATATTCACTTATCTACATATCTGGGATAATGGGAGTCTTTTAGAGACAATAGGGCAGTTTATCAGCCTGGTATGAATGGTCACAATGCCACTGAAACCAAAAGTATTGCACCTGCTCTCAGCAGGCTTGGATTTGGCATGTAGCCTTTGTCAACAGCAAAACAATATTTTTAACAGATTTATTGGCACAAGCTATTCCACATGGAAAATGCAATCATTTAATATGTTTATTTGTAGTGGTTTGGACATTTAAAAAGAAGGGCTTGCACCCTTACCAACGCCATCCTGGAGGATGCTGTGGATGGATAAAGAAAAACAGGAAGACCTAGGACAAGCTGAACCACCAACATCAAAAGCTGGATAGGATTAAAATGGAGTGATTGTACAAGGTTTGCAAAAGACCAGAAAGAATGCAGGAAGGTTATTACTACATCAAAGGAGCCCAAATAGTTGGTGCGGCCTTAGGATGTACTCGACTTGAATATGTTTATTTGCATAGTGGATTGGAGTTTCAGCATATTTTATTATTTATTATGTGTGTTCTTTTCCCTCTCATTCAGCAATTAAGTGCTCATTGGAAGGGCCGATATTAAATCTGTAAATTCTCCTACTGATCTACCCATAAAAGGAAATCTAAGACTGGAACAAACCTTTTAGGCATCAAGAGACAGATAACAAAGGAGGTGATTTTGGGCACCTGTCTGATTTTAGAAGTGTTGGTTGCTCAGTGCTTCTAATCACATTTCCTCTTTAATCCAGAAATGCCCAAATTAGCAATCCTGGGCCCACAGTTATAAGAAGGGTGGTATAACCAGAGCCAGACTTAGGAGTGGGCAACATTTGCAACGCTTAGGGTTCCATGATCAGGGAGTACCACACACACGGGCACACACATGCATACACTCACACACACGTAAACTCTGCACTCACAGCAGTGCTCTTCCCCTGTCCTGCCCCACCCTGGCTGATCCCAACCTCAGGCAGGAGGTGTGGTGTCCAGCCCAGCTTGCCCCCAGCCTCCAGCTGTTGCTTAGGAGGAGCTGGGCTGGGCACATATAGGTGGAATGGTGCCTACTCCAGTCTGCCCACCTTACTCCCACTTGGCAGCAGCAGTGCCTGCCCACCCTTCTGCCTGGCACATCATGCTGCTCTGCCTTCCCATCAGAACATGCCATGCACCCCTGCCTGCCTGCTTCTGCCTCTGCTTGCAGCAGCTCCACTGACTTGGGGAGTACCAAAAATACAAATTCATCCAGGTTTTCCCTAAGGTTGGCTTTGAGTATAACTCCCAGAGTTCTTAATTCCCCTGAGCCTGCAGTTACCTTATAAGTAGCAAACAGCAAGGGGAAGGAACTTCCTGCTCCTCAGCTGCCCAGTGTTATTTGTTACTGGGTGCATCTACACAAGATGTTTTCTGCACAGTAGACCAATTAGCACCACAGTAATGTCTCTCTCGCATCTACATGTGCACCCCTATTAGACTGCAGGAAACTAATGAACTCTTCAGCGAGGGGGTAGTACAAGTGTAGACACGTGTAGACACCATTGTGGCTTGTTGGGGCATGAGAGTACTTCAGTGCGGGGACTACTGGCTGCCCCAGCTAGCCACTCCACAGCACACTGAGCTGGGTCAGACCATGGGAACAGACTCAGCTCCACAAGTCCGGAGCTGGGTGGGGAACAGGCTGCCTTGCCCCCACCCTGTGATTGTGGAAGAAGGGCTGGGCACTGTGCCAGCCAGGGACAGGTACCAGCCCCACACCCTGATTGGGCAATCGAGGTACAGGGCTTGGAAAAAGCTACAGGGTTGGCACAGGTCCCAGCCCCCTGCCTCGTCTGCCAGTGGGACAGCTAGTAGTGAGCCCCCAGCTAGATGGGCAATCCCCACACCTCCTGGAGCTTGCTGCTAGCTGCCCCACTGGCAGGGTGGGGCAGGAGTATGGGATCTGCCTCTCCCTTGCAGCTCTCAAGTCCCCTGCCCTGGTGCAGGTAGCCTCCTGGTGCAGGTACCCTGGCAGCAGGTAGCCCTCTGGATGCAGGGAGCAATGTCTGGGCCCTGCCAGCCCGTGGGCTAGTACCAGGGCAAGGGTGTTCAGTGGGCAGATCCATCTCAGCCAGGGGGAATTTGTGTTGGCACTGAGTGCAGGGTGGGGGGAAGGAGGGTGGGGGAGAGCTGCCTCCCATCCATGTGGAGATCAGGACCCATCCTCATCTTCATGTGGCTGAGAGAGTTGTCCCAGGTGCTGGGCAGCTGCCTGCCAGCCATGTGGAGATTGGACCCATCCTTATTCGACATAATTTGATTAGTCTAATGCACGGTGAAGCGCTTTGTGTAGATGCATCCACTGGGAACATCTGTACATGCAATTAATGCAGTTGAATAAACTCTGGCACAGCTCGAATCAGAGTTTATTGCTCCCAGGCACTTCGTTTGCATGTGTGCCTCGGATTACATCACATTGAGCCATCTGGTAGATGGCTGCAGAGGTCACTCTGCCAGTGTGGAGCTGCTGTGACCTGTTTTAGTGTGCTGTGGAGGGGCTGGATGGGGCACAGGGCTGCTTTACTGCAGTGGTAGTTGGCAGGAAGCCCCCCACACTGAAGCACCCTCATGCCCCACTCAGCACCATTATTGTCTACACGTGTGTTGTGGTGGAGTAAGTAACTCTGCTGTAGGATAGTACTTGTGACAAACTTGGTGGCTGTGGTATTGATGCCTACACAGTCATATGGGTGGCAAATTGGCTAGGTGGTTTTACCCAGAGAGTGGTAGTAGATAGGTCAGTTTTGACCTGGAGGGATGTGGGCAGTGGAGTCCCTCAGGGCTCGGTCCTGGGGCCTGTACTGTTTAATATCTTTATCAGCGATCTGGATGTGGGTGTGGAATGCACGCTGTCCAAATTTGCTGACAGTACTAGGTGATGGGGCGAGGTGGGCACAATGGAGGGGAGGGACAGAATCCAGCTAGATCTAGACAAATTACAGAGGTGGGCAGATGAGAATAGGATGGAATTCAATGCAGACAAGAGCAAGGTGCTGCATCTAGGGAGAAGGAACCAGCAACACCTATAGGCCGGGGAACACCCTTCTTGTCAACACAGTGGCAGAAAGGGATCTTGGAGTCATTGTTGACTCCAGGGTGAACGTAAGCTGCCAATGCGAGGAAGCAGTCAGTGAGGCTAACTGCACCTTGTCGTGCATCTACAGATGCATCACAAGCAGGTCCAGGGAGGTGAACCTTCTCCTCTATGCAGCATTGGTCAGGCCACAGTTGGAGTACTGCGTCCAGTTCTGGGCACCTCACTTTAAGAGGGATGTGGCTAGTATTGAGAGGGTCCAGAGGAGGGCCACTCACATTGAAAAGTGGCAGCAGGGCAGGTCCCGCAAAGAGAGGTGGAAGGGCCTGAATCTATTCAGCCTTTACAAGAGATGGGATCTGGCGGCCATTTACAAACTCACCAGGGGGTACCAGTGGGAATTGGGGGAGGCTCTGTTCCCCTAGGCACTACTCGGGGTTAGTAGGAATAACATCCACAAATTGTTAGAGAGAAGGTTTAGGCTGGACATCAGGAGACATTACTTTACAGTTTGGGCTGCCAGGCTCTGGAATGAGCTCCCAAGTAAGGTGGTGCTCTCTCCTACCTTGACGGTCTTCAAGAGGAAGCTGGCCAGATATTTGACTTGGGTGATATGATCCTGGCACCTGTTCCTGCCTGGAGCAGGGGGTTGGACCTGGTGATCTGTTTAGGTCCCTTCCAACCCTAAGAACTACGATACTATGATACTGTGGCAGAGTTAATAAGTTTACTTCATCCTAATAACACTGCATGTGTAGATGGTGATGTTTTCCTGCTGAGGTAGTTAGTCAGCTCTGCAATAAACACTGTGAGGTAAGATCAGGCACAGAGAGAGTTAATGGCGATCAGTTGAGGCTCCACGCTCAGGAGGAGAAAACCACAATTTTCATATGAGTAAACTAAGCAGTAAGAGCACTGAATTTACTTTGATGCTGGAGTGAGTGTCTTTGAGGGCAGATTCCTGTTTCATTTTACACATTAAAATGGCTCTTTCCCCATGAAATTACCAATATTTTTTGGCACTTGTTTACAGTTTGTAATTCTATTCCTTATGCAGTGTGGATTCACAGACATTAATGGAGCTACTGGGTGTGGGCAGTAGGCTGCATTCTGGCTTGGCAGTAGGGCTGTGCGAGGCTTGGATCGCGCTTTGAATCCAGGGCTGCTTCGGACACTTCGGCATCCAAAGCAGCATGCCCAGAGCAAAGTGCGGGCTCAGTTAAGCTCTCCGAAGCAGTTTGGAGCTTCTGAAGCACTTCAGAAATGCTTTGGATACCGAAAATGAAAGTTAGAAGAGGGATGGGGAGTGGGGGAGGGAAGGAGAGTGGCAGG
>NW_017728918.1:72322699-72325028 GCF_001723895.1 Crocodylus porosus
GAGAAGACTGATGTGTAGGTGGCCAGTGAGAAAGATGTCTCTCTGGCTGCCCTTCCAATGACAGCGTCTGGGGGGAGGGACCTAAAAACAGCATAAAAGCCACTGTTTGTAGGTGTGCTTTGCCTTTTCCTAGCGTGTTCTCTCTCAGGAACTGTGTGAGAAAGGAACCCTCAGACTCAAGCATTTCAGCTTGCTTGCTTTACTCAGTAATTGAACTTGCCTGCTCCTTTTTCTTGTTAGAAAGGATTGGGTAGGATTTAGCTTAGCTTAGCTATCCAATTACTATTACTATTCAATTAATTTTCTTTTTTTTGTTGTTGGAAACTTTGAAAAAAGAAAGCTGTGTTTTCCCTGGCAGTGTGATCCATCACTGTGCAGGGAGGCACACAGAATCCACATTGCCACGTGTGCATGCACAAACACACACACACACACACACACACACACACACACACACACACACACACAATATAAAGAAAAAATCAGATATTCATAGGAGAAGAGGACAGACAGACAGACAGTGCACAATTTTTACATAACTCTTAACACTGAAGGAAACAATCAAAGAAGAGCCCAGTGCACGCACGCAACAGAGGGAATAAAACACACAATACAAAAGGATTGACATATACACAGAGACCTTTTGCAGGACAGGAAAGATGACTATGAAACATGCTGGAAAGGCAGGTGCCCAATCTTCTGGCAGGGGAGGGAGAGGTGGTAGGGGGAGAGCTAAAGCTGCAAGCCCCTCCCATCCCAAACACAAATGCATTCTCCTCCCAAGCAGCCATGACATCACTGCTGCCAGTGGAAGCAAGAAGGTGGAAGCAGTGTCTGCACCTGACATCTCTGCACCTGCATCACCTCTGCTCAGTCCAGAAGTAGGCACCAGCAGAGGCCTACTTCTAGACTGTCTCCTCCACCCCAATTTCATCTCTCAGTGTGAGCCTCCCACTGCCAGAGGAGGAGCTGGAGCTGGAACCAGGGATGCTGAGTGTGCTGGCTCAAGCAATTCTGGGGACTGAGGGGGAATCAGAGTTTGTGCTCCACACCCCCCAAGTTTCCCCTAGACCCAGGTCTTCTCCAGAAAGCAGCACCTCGTCGGAGGCTGAGGTTGTGGAGGCAAGTGGCTCAGCTGAGGCAGCTTCTCCTGCTGTTGAGCCTTAGCCTGCTGACAAGTGGGATAAAGCAGGATCCTCACCCTCAACCCAGAAGTGGGGGAGTAGTGTAGTGTGGGAGCATTTTGAGGTGGCAGATGATCCCGGGTTTGCCATCTGCCAGCACTTCCAAAGACACATAAGCCGTAGCAAGAACATGAGACACTTTTCCACCACGGTGATGCCACTGCATCTGAGGAGGCAGCACTCCCTTGCCCTTCTTCCTGCTCAGCCTGGCACCAGTGTGAGTGTGCCAAAAGGAAAGTCCCCTGCTAGCTCCAAAGCCCCCTTCCCCCCAAAGCAGAAGCAGGCCACCCTGAACCAGTGGGGGAAAGGTGGACAGAAATCAGGGTGCATTCCCAAAACGAGCGAGATCACCCAGAGCATTGGGGAAATACTTGCTCTGGATAACCAGCCCTTAACCCTAGTTGAGGAACCAGGGTTCAGACAGTTCATAGCACTTCTGGCCCCATTTTACAAAGTGCCCGCATGCACCACCTTTAGCTGGATGGTGGTGCCCTCCCTAAAAGAGGCATGCAGGGAGTACTTGAGGGAGGAGCTGCACAAGGCAGGGCCTCAGGTAGCCTTGCACTTCACCTCTGACATCTGGAGCAGCCGGGGTGGCGATCATGCCTACCTTTCCCACACGGGGCACTGGTGCGATCAGTCAGGCTGTTGGTGGGCTCTACAGCAAGCCGCGGTGCTGCTTGTTTCTCCCACAGAATTCCACTGTGTATAGTGAGTCCATGAATTTCTGTACCTACTACCTAGGAGGCTGATGAAGTGCAGTTCATAGGCCCAGCTCTGAAAAGTAATTTGCATCGTAATTCGTTCCCTCTTAGGATCAGGCCTGAGAGACTGGAAGCAGTGTTTTTTTTGGTGAGTAATGTGCCCCCTCAGGTAGTTGGGTTTTGTTGTTTTTGATAGATTCTGGTGTGCAGTTTGTGGGAGTACTGGAGATAGTCTGCAGGTTTTGTGTTTTGAGCTGTAGGAAGTTGGCTTAAATTCTGGTGATGAGGTTAGGTGCTTGTTTGAATGTACAAACCACTTTTCAGAGCTGGGCCTATGAACTGCACTTCATCGGCCTCCTAGGTAGTAGGTACAGAAACTCATGGACTCAATATACACAGTGGCATTCTGGCACACTGTGACCTGCTAGACCTCTGACACCC
>NW_017728918.1:72325188-72341140 GCF_001723895.1 Crocodylus porosus
TTCATAATACACATATAGACATAAAAACACAAGATAAGCCATCACACACCATGAGTAACATCCTATGTCTAATAGAACACAACACAACACAACATCTTTACCTCTTGCTGTCAATTTCTTTATAAAAAGAAAGGCTCTGTGGCAGTTCCGTTTGGGTACCTTTGATGCTGCTGCTGAGGCTACTGGTGTTGAGCCAGATAAGTTATTTTACCTGTTGTAAAGTGGAGGACTGGGCATGAGGCTGTAGGGGAGGAGGAGGCCTCACTGGGGCACACTGCCACGTTGTGCAGAGGCCCCAGCAGCAGGAAGGGTGCACCTTAACACACACACACAATGTCACCCCGCCCTCCATCACGAGTTTTGCCTGTCAGCAGCTTGAGGTGCAGGGCTCCAGAAGACAGACTCTGGCAGCGAGACACACATACAGCTGGCAGGTTTTGTGGCCTGGCAGGGCCCAGCACCCAGGCCTGCACTAGATTCCACCCGTGTGCCCCAAGACAGACGTAGTCCCCCAAGCACTCACCCACATCACAAGTTTTGCCTGTCAGCAGCTTGAGGTGCAGTTCCTCCCAAACCCCTGCACCTATCTTCTTGAAACTTACCATGCTTCATGGCCTTACCAGGGGCTACCACTCCTGCAGTTTTCACCCCCCTGTGATGTAACATATAGACATGACATCAGTTTTGTTTTCATGAATTTGGGGTGCAGTTACCCCCAACCTCCTGCACCTATCTTGTTCAAACTTGGCAGGCTTCATGCCCTCAGAAGAGGTACTACCATCCTTCCAAGTTTCACTCAAATCAGAGACAAAACAACAAAGTTATAGATATTTCATTGATCCTCCATTATAGCCTATGGCTGGATCTCTGAGGCAGCTCTGAAGCTTCAGAGCCACTTTGGCTGGATCGAAGCAGCAAACTGATCCAGAGCTCTGGATCAGATTGCTGACATCCAAAGCTGCTGGATCCAAAGCCGGATCAAATACCTGCCTACTCACATAGGCCTACTTGGCAGCTATTCAGCTCTCTGTGTGTGTACATGAATGGAAGGCCCAAGATGCTGGATGTACAAAAAATGGTAGTGGGAGAGTATTTGATATTTTAACCTAAAATAAAAGAAATCAGGGAACTATGTGCACTGATAGACATGCAGCTCCCTGATATAACTCATGGCACTTCACAGAAAATGCCATCACTTACAGCAACCCTGCTGACCCAATAGACATTTGATGTTTGGTTGCGGGAGAAGAGGCAATTGAGCTCTACTTTTGAGTCAATCCAGAGGAGAGAGGCTACAGACATGCAGGTGGGTGGCTCTAATCCACCTGCCCCACCCTCAGGCTGGCAAAACTCCAGATGCAGCTTCCTTACCTTCCTTCCCCCTTCCCATCCTGAAGGAAGCACTGGGGTTGGGACTGTGCTGATACAGCCCAGCCCTGCTCCTGGCCAGGGACAAATGGTGCTCTACTTTGGAGTGCCTTCATCTGAACACTCATTAAATGAGGGTTAACTTGTCCCACAGTCAGGTACTCTTAAAGCTGTCTGCAGCTATGCACTTCTGTCAGGGCACAGCTGTAGAGTGCCTTCAAGGGGCCAATCATACAACAAGCATAACTGCTGCCTGTGTCCTATCATATGCAGGAATCAGGAGACCCAGGCTCCAGGCCCCTTCATCCAGAAGGAGTTTAAACATATATCTATGACTGCCCAGCAGAATGCTTTAATCACTAGGTCATGGGTTAGGTATGCTCTTCTCTTCAGCCTCTTCTTGAAGCTGAGCCTGTGTATATTTGTTTAATATTGGATAAAATGGGTGGAGAACAATGAGGAATATTCTGCTCCACTGGGAACCAAGGTCCAGACTAGAACCAAAAATTCAGCTAAAGCATCAATCTCATGCAGCCCCATATTGTCCAACTAATATTTTTTCTCTTGGATCCAAATATCTCCCACAGTCTCTAGGGGGCGCAGCTTCAAAAAGAAATCTGAAGAGAGCACTGAGAAATGCCCAACTCGTGATCTGGTGATTACAGCCCTATGCTGGGAATTGGCTGCCTAGTAGGGACACTTCAAAAGGAGAAGAGTTGGATGGGTTTCTGGGCAATTCCTGATTGAGAACTTTGCTAAGAAGTGGGAGATGCAGATTCACACCCCCTGTGCATGAGAAGAGCTTCAAACCCAAGTGTTTGCTGCTAGGGAAGTGCCATAACTATAATTCTGTTGAGTGTAAAACTGGGCAGGGTTAGGTTGGTGCAGGCACTAAGGTACACAGCTGACAGCAGAAGAGGTTGCATGTCTGAGGCCATAGCAAGTAACTAATCATGGTGTGGCTTATCAGATTCCACCAAAATCTTTAAATTCTACTACATATCTTGTCACAAGAACATGAAAAAGAAAAAAACCAGCAGGTTCTTCTTTGGCATCAAATCACTGCTAGTGGTGGCTTTTCTCCAACCACACTTCTAGTTGTCTCATTCCATTACAAAGACTATGTGGCCATACTGGAGTCTTCTCAGCATATTTTGAAGGGCAAGATAAGTAACACAGATGGAAATAGGCACTCTGAATGTCTCAAACTCCTGGATGCTTTCTTCTTTTCCTTATCCTTGCTTTCACCCTGTAGAATAGCAGCTCCTTATGGTATCTCAAGGCCCACTCCTATTGTTAGCCCTTTACCATACAAGAACTGCAATGCCTCTTTTTGGCACTTTCTGAATCATAGATTTATAGATTCATGGATGCTAGGATTGGAAGGGCCCTCAACAGATCATTGGGTCTGACCCTTGCCTAGGCAGGAAAGACTGCTGGGGTCAGATGACTCCAGCCAGATGCCTATCCAGCCAGGCAGATGCTGTAGCTGCCTGTTGAGAACATGTCAGCAAAGAAAGGAGATACGAGAATGGGGCAAAGGGGCACACAGCCTCCTTCCAGACTAAGAATAGGTTTAAATGGGGAAGAAAGGAAGCACTGGTCTTGGCAGAAAAAAGACAGGAGAAAGCTACAGAAAGAAATGTGGATACATCTCTTCCTAACCCATTCCCAGGAATTAGAAAAGGAACTCTCCATTCCTAGCAGTCAGGAGAAAGCGAGAACCAAACAAATCTCCCCCTTTCATTTGTGTGCTCATTTTTCAGGCTGAAAATAATTGGCATAATGTGATAGGAAGAAAGTAGGTTCATAGGGATAGGATAAGAGTGAATGGATGAGATAGAAGAATTACATGATCTGTCTTCCTGAGGTCAGAAAGTTTGAGGAATCTTGACCATCTACTATTCAAGAATCCCAAACAGAAGCACTGGCCAAAGTAATGACTATGCAATATCTTTAAAATATATGTTAATACCAAATACTGCATATAAAATAACATTTTTATAGTTTTGTTTAAACAGAACTTTCTGTGGCTTTAAGGGCTGGCTATTTTAGAGTGCAACACAATGATGACTGAATCATTCTCAGTCCTGATCTCAGTATATTTATTGAAAACATAAATTCTAGCCCCTGAAGCAGCATGTATGTATTGTTAAATTTGTGTTCTTTCATATCTATGATATTCAGCAAAGGTCTAGAACTTCAAATGTAAGCTTCAGTCATACTCTACCTGTTTTTACAGGTAACCAATTTATCCCATAATGATAAATAACAACTGTCATCTCAGAACTCAGGGGGAAAAGTTTAAAATATGTCCTAATACTTCTGTAGGAAGAAAATACTATTATGTGAACTCACTGAACAAAAAATGTTTGTACTATCACTTTTTGATGTGGCACTACAGGGTTTTCTTAATAAACTTTTTAATGTACAGAACAATCAGCAGCATGAGTTCATTTTACTCTTTCAAGAGGATATGATGCTGATATAACATGTATTCTAGCCACTGTTCCATAGTGGATCTAGTAATAATTTGAAACAGAAATAATTTGAAATTTCTAAAGTTGGCAGCACAGATTTTTATGCTGTACTTAGAGTTGTGGTATTTCCCTCTCACATAAATTATGTTTTAGGAAAGTATCCATAACTGGAAAAGTATTTAAGTATGTGCTTGAATTATACTGAAAGAAATGGCACTTAAGCACACACTTGAATTTCAGCACATTATTATTTGCTTTCTTGACAGAAGGCCTTAATGCCCAATCCAATGCTTACAGTCAGTGGGGGTTCCATTGACTTTGAGCTTTAGTTGAAGCCTTTAGTAACATCCTGTCTGGGCTGAGGTCAATGTGATTTTTACTATTGACCTAAATGAGAGCAGGACTATTTATTCAAACTTGAAAGCCTTATAACACAGTCCTATAGTCGATATTACAGCAGGACTCCACAGTCCAGAGTTAGTTCCCCCAGTTGCTAAAAGTTCAAGGTTTAAAGTGGTTCCTCTTTGGACTTACCAGGCAGCAACAGCTGCACTAATCCAGCTTCAGTTCAAGCCTTCTTTCTCTCTGCTTTCTTCACAAACAGCTAGGACCGATCTAGAGGAGAGAGGCTACAGATCTGCATCTCCCACTTCTTAGCAAAGTTCTCAATCAGGAATTGCCCAGAAACCCATCCAACTCTTCTCCTTTTGAAGTGTCCCTACTAGGCAGCCAATTCCCAGCATAGGGCTGTAATCACCAGATCACGAGTTGGGCATTTCTCAGTGCTCTCTTCAGATTTCTTTTTGAAGCTGCGCCCCCTAGAGACTGTGGGAGATATTTGGATCCAAGAGAAAAAATATTAGTTGGACAATATGGGGCTGCATGAGATTGATGCTTTAGCTGAATTTTTGGTTCTAGTCTGGACCTTGGTTCCCAGTGGAGCAGAATATTCCTCATTGTTCTCCACCCATTTTATCCAATATTAAACAAATATACACAGGCTCAGCTTCAAGAAGAGGCTGAAGAGAAGAGCATACCTAACCCATGACCTAGTGATTAAAGCATTCTGCTGGGCAGTCATAGATATATGTTTAAACTCCTTCTGGATGAAGGGGCCTGGAGCCTGGGTCTCCTGATTCCTGCATATGATAGGACACAGGCAGCAGTTATGCTTGTTGTATGATTGGCCCCTTGAAGGCACTCTACAGCTGTGCCCTGACAGAAGTGCATAGCTGCAGACAGCTTTAAGAGTACCTGACTGTGGGACAAGTTAACCCTCATTTAATGAGTGTTCAGATGAAGGCACTCCAAAGTAGAGCACCATTTGTCCCTGGCCAGGAGCAGGGCTGGGCTGTATCAGCACAGTCCCAACCCCAGTGCTTCCTTCAGGATGGGAAGGGGGAAGGAAGGTAAGGAAGCTGCATCTGGAGTTTTGCCAGCCTGAGGGTGGGGCAGGTGGATTAGAGCCACCCACCTGCATGTCTGTAGCCTCTCTCCTCTGGATTGACTCATCTTTAAAGGTGATCCTTTCCCCTGTTTGGCAGTATTAACACAGCCACCTCCCCATCCCAGAACTGCTGTTAGGAATGACAGCACTGGGGCTAAGAGCCACAGTTCCTTACGGCTATAGCCCATGTGGCCCTCTCCCCACCCAAAGCCAGATTTCATTACAGAAATCATTATAATCTCCCTTGTGACTCCATGCTGGCTCCATCCAGGACTTATTCCAAATATGAATAATTTAAAAAGGATATTTTCACACCCACTGCAATAGGATTAGTAATATTACACTAACTTGACATGTGACTTGGGCTTTGCTGTGGATTGCCCCCTTGTTTGGTTGCACCGACTCCAGCACCTGCCCCCCATGTAGGAATCTTGATCTTCTACCTCCTTTCTCTAGCCCTCCTTTGGTGGCCTACCCCCTTGGCCATGCCACTTATGCCCTAGTCCTTACAACAAGGCACATTTTCCTTTGGGATTATCTCTTTTCCAACCTGGTCCAAAATAGTTCAAATACATTGAATTTTTTGGGTTCCCTGAAAAGCCATTCTGCTGGAATTGGGGACAGCTGAAGTAGGATTTCTGTTTTGCAGAAAATACGGATTATAAAGTTATAATCTATAGTGGGTCTGCCCACTGTAGATTGATCTGAGATGAGGTCAGAGCAGGAGAAATATTGCTATGGAATCTTTTATAGATCCTATAACTTCTCTTTATTGTGCTTTTAAATTTATGTCAAGGGTGCTCAGAGCTCTGGATGGGTGTTCTTGGCCACTGAGTATATAAATCCAAAGAATAAATGAATAATTGCACTGTCTGCACAATTTTATTAAGATAATTATAAAGTCCTTATAGTTACATAAAAAGGCAAACTAATCATTTTAAGTATCAGTAGGTTGGTGAATGGCTGATGCAATCTGAAGGCAGTTAATGAAAAGAAAATGGAATGTCATAGATAGGGCTAAACATTGTCTAATCTTTGTTTTACTTTTTGTTGCTCATATGTTTTGCTTTTTGAATTGTATTATGCTGTGGCAAGATTCAGATATGTATGTGAGTATTTGATACGTCAGTAAGTGTATCAATACAAAATTTAGTAACGTACCATCTTCATTTATGATTCTTTGTTGGGGAGATAGCCTACATAGTTTTTGCAATAACTGTATTGTTTTAGAAATTAGTAAAATTACTGAAACAAGCTAAATGTGTATAAATGCTTTGATATCAGTGTGACAGTGTCCATGAAACTGTATCAGTTTGTAACCCAATGCAGTTAAATAAATTGGTACAAAAACTTGGTGTGTAGGTAAGCCCTGTGACAGAAAGAGGGAATAGGATGTGGAGCTCAGAACTTATAACTCTGAGTAACAGTTTTGTATTTTTTTTTATTACATTATAGAAATTCCATTTTGCAACTTCTCTGAAACCACATCTGCAAAATATCTATTGTCAACAAGGTGCTAGTTCTAACAGTATATTTTAGCACTGCTCTTTCAAGAGGAATGATGGATGCTGGGAAAGTGGTATCCATTTCACTGCTCAATATTCAATTAAATTGTGCAATATGATACAAAGTAACACAGGCAGGGGGATGGTCTAGATGAGCTAATATTATTTCCATCAAAGAAGTGTGATATTCTGTACATGGCATATATGACACAGAATGTATTTACAGGATACAAAGCCTATGTTGCCACTGCCAGTTAAATCAATATTTGAACTACTGTGTGTGAAAAAGAATTTTAAAAAGTCATGGAAAAGTTAGGCTTACAAGTTATTTTATTGCATGTTTATTTAGTACAGACAAATACATATAGATATGCTAAATCTAACATTTAGTAAGGATTAAAACAGAATAAATTACAAAGAATAGTAAACTGGAATAGACTAGAAACTGGAAGGGAGAAAGGAAGAGTAGCAAAAATATTTTAAAAGGCACGGCAAAGACTGTTACAATAGATAATTCCTATCTAGATTAATTTATGTTTCTCCAAGGGCTGATTAGTCATGTAAAGACTTTGATAGTGGAATCACGTGAATGCGTCCATCATAAATTCCCAGAAATGTTGACCAAACACTGGACCTTTTTACCTGTGAGAAAAGAAAATATAGAATTACATTTGTAGGTCAGATCAGAGCTCGTTTACAGATTCCATTTTGACCTGTAGTTTAAAATCTCCAGAATACTCCAGTATCTGGAGATAGGCCATTCTTAAACCTTTCTGCGACTAGTCCACTTCAGCTAATCCTCTAATTTTTTAATTTTTTAGATACCTAGCCAAACTATCTCATACAAGTCCTTGTCTAATCTGTTACTAAAACTATTTAATCAACTTTGTCACACAAACACAAGGCATGACAACCTTACCTGCCACAGGTAAAGCAGGATAACTATGGCAGTCAATGTCCTGCTGTTGCAAAGGGTGTTAAAATGCACTCAAGAGATCCTAGGAAAAGGGCCATACCCTCTGCAACAGAGGAAGGCAACCCCTGGCCTCCCTTCCCAGTCTAACCGTGGGGTGAAATTCCTTCCTGATCCCAAATGTACATTGGTCTGACTCTGAGCAGAGGGGCAAGACCTGCTAGTCTCAGGAAGAGCACCGATATACCCCAGTCAAAATCCCCAGCATTGGCTGCATCCAACACCCAGTGTCTCTGAGGCGAGCTAAAAAAAAGCCACCACAAACATGTGAAGCAATGAGGGGGAGAGGGAAAAAATTCCTTCTTGGTCCCATTTGACAACTAGCAAGGCCCAGAAGCATGGGAAAAATCAAGTGCCTAGCATATTGATTTCCAACCTGAGGACAGCAAGCATAACTCCACACATTGCACCCTCTTACTGGGCACTTGAAACTGGTTTTTCTATGTCACCCCCCATAAACTTGTTGAAACTCCCTTAATCACCTTTCATAAGTAAGTCAGTTGTGGTTCTATGCTTCATTCTCCTGCTGCTGAGCATAGTCCTCTCCAATATCCATCTGCTTTGCGTGGCAGAGCTTTTCTTGCTATCTCTCAGGAATCCTTCTGTGGCTCTTTACAGAGCACTCCAGGCATAGATACTCTAAGATCATCCCTGACCAATGCTTATCAAACCTCTTCTTAAAAACTTCTAGTGATGGGGATTCCACAGTTTCCATAGGCAGTCTGTACTATTGCCTCACTGTTCTGCCAGTGAAGAAGTTTTTCCTGATGTCCAATTTAAACCTACTTTGCTGCAATTTCAAGCTATTGGGATGCACTTTGCTCTCTGCCATGCAGAAAAAAGGTGGTCCTCTTTATGGTAGTACTTCCATTCCTGGAAGACTGCTATAGTGTCCCCTCTTAATCAACCTTTCCCACATGCTTATTTCTGTCTGCCTCTCTTTGTATGGCTTGCAATCCAGGCCCTTTATCATTTTTTCTGCCTTTCTCTAGACCTAACTTCTGTATGCCCTTTTTAAAATGTGGAGGCCATCTAGAATATTAATACAATATTTTAGATGAGGCCTAACCAGTGCTGAATAAAGAGGCACTTTTAGCTCCTGTATTTTGCACCTAATTCTCCTATTGGTTGCCTATACACATGCTGGTTCACGTTCTAATTAAAACACATCAGAGCAGACTCAGTTAATCAAGTCTGCTCCATGTTCTAATTAGAACAGTCTGGTGTGGCCTTAATGTTGTGTGTATAAGCCCCTGCTTATTACAAAAAATGGCCATGGGGGCACTTTATTTAAACCTTGTTGAATGAGGTTTAGATAAAGCATCCCACTGCCATTTCTGAATCTGCAAGGGCTTAATACATGTGACAGTAGGACATCTTAATTAGAGCAGCTGGTCCAGGAACTGTTCTAATTAAAATGTCCCTCCCCCCACAACCTACAAGCATGCATATGGGCAACCATTGATACAGTCCTAAACTGCATTCACCTTTTGCACAGCTTTAGACTCATACTGATTTTATGATCCAGTGATATACCTCCTCAGCAGAACAGTCATTCAGCCAGTTGTCACTCATCTTGTATCTGATTTTGATTATTTTTTCTGGACTGCATTTTTCAGTAGAGACCTTCATCCTGTTAGTTTCAGCCCACCTTTGCAATCTATCAAAATCCTTCTGAATTGCACTCTTTTCCTCCAATGTGTTTACAGTCCTTCCCAGTTTTGTGTCATCTGTAAATCTGTTCAAAAAACTCTCTATTCCACCATTCAGATAATTAATAAGGACATTAAACAAGCACCAGGCCCAGGACAGATCCCCCAGGACAGACTCCACTTGAAGCCTCCTGCCGTTCTGCCAAAACTCCTGCTGTTCTGCCACTGATACAGCTTTCTTTCTGGATGTTAGAGTGGGAGAAATAAGATGTCTATATTGCTCTTACAAAATATGGACTCAAAAGTGATATGAGTTCGTATCTTATAAATTAATACTGTATCATTTTTCTACTACTGGAAAATAGTACCCACAACAAAGTTGGTGGGTTATAATTGATTTAATCTCAAGGTTTTCAGGAATGTTATGCAATGATCCTTTCCAAAACCAATGTAATATAGTCAGCCTGGGAACTGTTACATCCTTCATTAACATCAGCAGATAAGACATTCCTTCTACTGAAAGGGACATAAACTTTGACAATTCTACTTGGAAAAGCTTTAGACTAGGGTTTAAATGTATTAAATATCATAGGCCATGGCTGTCCTAACTTGCATCCCCCATGCTCTCATTAAGCTACCACTGCCCCTATTGCTCCAGCAGCAGCAGCAGCGGGGATGTCAGGGAAACCCTTTCCTCCTTCAGCTTCTGCTGCATGCACCCACCCCAGGAGGTGAAACAACACAACATTCCACATCCCATGGTGCTACATTCCACAGGTTGGGATTCAGGAAAAAATTTCATCTCACTATCAGTTTTAACAGATTCTTTCATGGGACTTGGGTGCCTGGTTGAATATGGTTAATAGCTCATTGCTTCCCTTTTCAGTTAGACTTCTGGTCACATTCAGACAAATGTTTTAATTTTCCAAATATGTAATAGTCACAAATGTAACAAGCTTTATCCTGACTGGACTTGGTGTTGGCTATGGGGGAGGACCTGCTAGGGGAGCTGCAGATTCATGGTCACCTTGGGGACAGTGTCCACCAATCAATTGAATTCACCGTACGGCATAGGATGGGTAAAATAACTAGTAGGGTCAAAGTGCTTGACTTTAGGAAGGCTAACTTCTTAGGAGTCTAGTCAATGCAGGATAAGAGTATTGGTGAGATGGGAGTCCAGGAAGGGTGGTCATTTCTAAAGGAAGCGATCCTTTGGGCACAGAAGGAGACTATCCCAGTACGAGGGAAAAGGGGAAAGGAGCCAAAAAACTTCCTTGGCTAAACAGGGAAATCCAGGGGAGCCTAAGGGCAAAAAAGAAGTCATACAGGCAGTGGAAGCAGGGGGAAAGCTACCAAGGAGGAATATACCTACTTGTCCTGCATTTGCAGGGAGGCAGTTAGAAAAGCCAAAGCAACTACAGAGCTGAGGCTGGAAACACAAATTAAAGACAACAAAAAAGTCTTTTTCTAGGTATGTAAGGAGTAAAGGAAGGTGCAGGGCAGCATAGGACCTCTACTGAACAAAGAGGAGCAATTAGTGACAGAGAGCGGGAACAAGGCTGAGCTATTCAATGAGTTTTTGCTTCATTGTTCCTGAACAGGGGTCAAGATAAGTCTCCTAATGGGCTCTTAGATGGGCATCAGAGGGACACCAGCCCACCAAGTGTCAATGCTGACTTGGTGCAGAGTCACTGGATGGACTGGATGTGTTCAAGTCAGCAGGCCTGGATGAGCTGCATCCGAGAGTACTGAAGGAATTGGCCAGTGTCATAGCAGAACCACTGGCATGGCTGTTTGAGTGCTCGTGGTGCTCGGGTCAGTCTCCAGAGGACTGGAAAAGCGCCAGTATGGTCTCTATTTGCAAGAAGGGGAGGAAGGAGGATCTGAGTAATTATAGGCCAGTCAGTCTCACCTCCATCCTTGGAAAGGTCTTCGAAAAGATTATGAAAGATCATATTTGTGGGAGTCCAGTGGGAAAAACAATGCAGCAGGGAAACCACCATGGATTCATAGCAGGTAGATCATGCCTGACCAATCTGGTTTCATTTTATGACAGGGTCACAAAATATGTAGACACAGGAGTAGAGGTAGATGTTATTTTCTTGGAATTTAGTAAGGCCTTTGACACAGTATCTCATCCTGTTCTCATAAATAAATTAAGAGGCTGTGACAGATGTTTACACAATCTGGTGGGTGGCAAATTGGCTTAACAGTTGCACCTAGAGAGTGGTTGTAGACAGGTTGGTATTGACCTGGATGCATGTGGGTAGTGGGGCCCTGCAGGGTTCGGTCCTTGAACCTGTACTCTTCAATATCTTCATCAGTGACTTGGATGTGGGTGTGAAGTGTACTCTGTCCAAGTTTGTGAATGATACTAAATTGTGGGGTGAAGTGCACATTCTGGAGGGCAGGAAATGATTGCAGGCAGACCTGGACAGGTTAGAAAAGTGGGCAGTACACAACACGATGCAGTACAACAAGAAAAAGTGCAGAGTGCTGCACCTAGGGTGCAAAAATATCCAGCATACCTACTGGCTGGGAAGTGACCCTTTCAGCCACACAGAAGTGTAAAGGGATCTTGGAGTCATAGTGGACTCCAAGATGAACTCCAGGTCATCTGTGTGATGAAATCATCAGCAAAGCTAACCGCACTTTATCATGCATCAGCAGATGGATGACAAATAGAACCAAGGAGGTGATACTTTCCCTCTATGAGGCATTGGATAGCTGGATTTCGTACTTGTACGCCTCTCATTAGTGCTCAGTTATGCTTTTTTCTGTTTAAAATGTAATTCACTGCTGTTAAACTGGACTTGGATGAACCAACATTTATTTAATTATCCTTTTTGCTAGGAACTGACCTCTTCAAAACATGCCAGATGGCATACATCTTCTATTTGTCTGAAAGAGGAGGTTTAGTATCTATATAATCTTCAGCAACGGGATTTGGTGTAGAATTCTTAACAATTCATCCAGTTCCAACTGTATTAATGACTTCTATGACAAACATAATTTGGCATGGCCCACTAAGTGCATGGCCCAAGAGCAGACCATCCTTTAACACCAGAGTCAACTAGCCAGCTGAAGGTAACAACTTTCAGTTACTACCAACTTATATTGGGCTTGAACTGGCAGGCTATAGCAAAAAGTTTTATAATGTGGAGTAATGATTTTCATAGCCTGGTTTGTAGACCAAAAGTGATCTTTGAAGTTTTTCTGGGTGGGAAATAACCCAGGTGGTAAAGTGTAGTTTGTGCATAGAAAGAGGTTTAAAAAAAAACAAAAACCCAAAAAGTAGAAGAGATTTCTATCTACTGATCTAGAAGTAGATTCCTGAGCTTTGCCACTGTGAGATATACAATATGGGGCTAGATACATCTGTGGTCTGAACCTGTGTGGTACTTATTTTCTTGTTACTTATCTTCACCAGCCCTCCCTACCATGAACTGGAAGGCATTGATTATAGTCACTACTTACCTCAGAGAGCTCAGGGCAATAATCTAGAAAACTTTTATGTGCAATACAGAAAATTACAATCTTTTTTCAAGTGCATGTTGCCATTGCTGAAGTTTTTACAAATTGTAGTTTGTTCAGCTCAAATTATTTCAATCAATGAAACATTTGTCTTACGCACTGTCAGACTTCAAATATAATTGCAGTCCATGCTGCATTTCTAGTGCAGTCTGCATGTCTATAAACTCAAACCATTCCAATATTATCTATTAACAATTTCACAAATATTCATCATAGTGTTCTGTTCTGTTGAGTGTCCCAGAGGACTTCTAGACATCTTATGTTCAATGCGCATGCTCAGACAACTCACTAATACTGAAGTTTATTGACATTTTCCTTTGCTCTTATAAAGCGGTGCTCTGTAACATTTACTTTGTCAATTACATTCATCTTGGCATTCATAGTGAATTCTATCACTGTGCGACTTTAATTGTATTTCGCTAAATTAAAGAGGCATTATAAAGTTGTTACCCTTTGATTTTGTAGCTTTAATTTCATTTTTCTTTAATCTTTGGAGCACACTAGATTATCAATTAGCATAATAAAACAGTCAGTGTAGAATTTAGTATGTATACTGGATATTCTATAAAGCCATTTTGTAATAGCTGTATGCCGACAGCATCCATGGCAAGCACTAAAATGCCTATAGTTCTATGGCTACATGATTGCCATATCCCTTTATGTGACTTTGACTGTAGAGTGAACTACTTTATAAAAATAGCAACAACAGCAACAACATAGCAGATAAACAAGCACTTTTGAGTTATTTTTATGCACACTACATGCATGAAGTCAGTGAACTTTTAAGAGATTTTGCAGGTACAAGCTTAATATAAATCATTTTCTTTCATGTATGGCCATGACAATCAGAAAATCATGGAAGAATAGAAAATTGAGGTTGGAAGTGACCTCAGAAGGTCATCTAGTCTAACCTCCCACTCAAGCAGGACCATCTGCAACTAGATCATCCCAGCTAAGGCATTGCCTAGCCAGGTCTTAAAACCTCCAAGGATGGAGATTCCACAACCTCTCTGGTTAACCTGTTCCAGTGCTTTACCACCCTGTCAAGTTACCTAATATCTAACCTAAACTTCCCTTGCTGCAACTTGAAACCATTGCTCCTTCTTCTGTTGTCTGCCACCACTAAGAACAGTCTAGCTCCATCCTTTTTTAAATCACCCTTCAGGTAGTTCAAGGCTTCTATTAAATCCCCTCTCAGTTTCTCTTCTCTAGACCAAATAATCCCAGTTCCCTCAGCTTCTCCTCATATGTGCCTCAGACCCCTAACCATTTTCATTGCCCCCGCTAGACTTTCTCCAACTTGTTCACATCCTTTCTGTAATGGGAGGCCCAAAACTGGACACTGTACTCCAGATGTGGCCTCACTGGTGCTGAATAGAGGGAGATAATCACTTCCCTTGCCCTGCTGGCCACACTCCTACCAATGCAGCCCAGTATGCCATTAGTCTTCTTGGTAACAAGGGCATGCTATTGGTTCATATTTAACTTATTGTCCACTCTGACCACCAGGTCCTTTTCTGAAGGGTTGTTAACTAGCTAGTCAGTCCCCAGCCTGTAGTGGTGCATGAAATTTTTCTGTCCTTTGGGCAGGACTTTGCTCTTGTTCTTATTGAACCTTGTGAAATTTCTTTTGATCCAACCCTCAATTTTTTCTAGGTGTCTCGGAATCCTAACTCTACCTTCTAGTGTATCCAGTACTCCCCCCAGCTTGGTGTCATCTGCAAACTTACTGAGGGTGCACTTAATGCCATCATCCAAGTTATTGGTGAAGATATCACCAATGTGGGGGCAGGGACTGGGAACCCCCACACCTGTCCTGCAGGCACCCGCCTTAGGGCCCTGGAGGCACAGGTGAGGGAGCTCCAGGAGGAAGTTGGCAGGCTGAGGGGTATCAGGGAGGCAGAGGAAGAAATTGACAGATATTTTCTTTCCCTGCAGAGTTGTACACCTAAGGAAAATGCATCTCAAGAAGTGCCCTCCGCTGCTAAGTGGCAGACAGTCACTTCCAGAACCTGGGCTGCTCATAACACAGCAGTACCAGTTCCTTCAGTCCAGCTGGAGAACAGGTACAAGGCCCTGACAACCCTGGAGGAGAAGGAAGGAGAGAAGAAAACTGGGGAGGAGGCAACTCCACGCTCTACAAGTCCCATGCAGGCCGAAGGAGACAAGCAGGAGAAAGTGTCACGTGATCGTCATAGGCGACTCCATCCTGAGATGTACGGAGGGCTCCATCTGTCGCCAGGACCCCTCGGCACGCGAGGTCTACTGCCTACCTGGAATGAAGATTCAGGACATAAAAGGGATGCTCCAAGCGTGATCCAGCCCACCGATTACTACTCTATGGTCCTAGTCCATGTGGGTACTAATGATGCGGCCAGGAGAAGCCCTGATCGCCTGATGGAAGACTACCATGCTCTGGGGTGCATGCTAAAGGCGCACAGGTGGTTTTCTCTTCTATCCTACCAGTGAGTGGATGTGGAAGACGGCATGAAAAATGCATCGCGGAGACCAGCTGGTGGCTTCAGGAATGGTGTCTCGAGGCGGGTGTTGGCTTCCTCAACCATGACCGGCACATCATAACAAGAGACATGGTTGGATGGGATGGGCTCTACCTTTCCTCTAAAAGTAAGCATGTGTTTTCTTCTAGGTTGGTGGACCTCCTCCAGCAGGCTTTAAACTAGGCTCGTCGGGGGAAGGGGAAGAGGAGGGTGGAGGAATCATCGGACTGCCAGACAAAGCAACACTCACAAGTACAGCCCAGCCTAGACCAACGAGCGAAACATATACACAGGAGCCAGGGCAATGCTGTGATTAGGGAGCCAGTGCACACATCCACATGAGGCTTCAAATGCCTCTACACAAATGCTCATAGTATGGGAAACAAGCAGAAGCAGCTCACCAAAAGCATCCGGGAATGTCTCCTAGCTAAAAGAGAGGTGTACACCCAATAGAAGGGAGGGGACATCACCAGGGATGACTATACTGCAGTTGCT
>NW_017728918.1:72342203-72381435 GCF_001723895.1 Crocodylus porosus
GTGATGCACCTGGGGAGGAACAACCGGCACCATACCCTCAGGTTAGGGAACTCCCTTCTTGTCAGTACAGAGGCAGAAAAGGATCTTGGAGTCATCATTGACTCCAAGATGAACATGGGCTGGCAGTGTGGGGAAATTCTTCTTCTTGGAACATCATCCTATGATCAAGACGCCAAAGATCTGCTGGCAACACCACCTGAATGGCCATACAATGATTTGCAGGATGCACCTGCTCCTGTCTGGGACCTTCCCCATGACTGAAAGGAATGAATATCACCTGAAATCCTGTTCCCTTCACCTTTCACCCTTTAACCCTTGTTCACTTTTTATCTACTCAGGGTCTCACCCGGTAGTATCACTGATGCTTATGTGGATGAGCAGTATGGGGTAGTAGTCAGAGGGCCAGATGAGTCTCAGAATTCCCTCCGTGACATCTCGGATCTGGGCTCTGGGCAAGCAGCAGACCTTCCAAGACCATAAGTCAGGCTAGGAGATGGATGCCTCTGTCCCCAACAGAAGCAAATCTCCAACTCTCTCCACTGTTGCTTCTTTTTGGTGGCAGTGAAGGATCAACAACTCTGGTCACCACTCCCCATATTATTCCTGCTACTTTGGTAGTCAGGGTCTCTGGGGCATGGCAACATCATGGAGGGGGGCCCAGTGAGCTTGGCTTTCCATGTTGGGTTGGAGGGAGCTCTTGCTACTTGCCTGGGGCAGAAGAGGGGCTTGCACTACCCACATGGTGACAAGAGGGGCAGAGTTCATGCTCTCACACAGCAGGAGTCCCGGGGAGACCATGCAGCATCCAGTCCATGCTGTATGTAGCCTTCTACCCCAGGGTGGAATCCCGAACCCTGTGTTAGGTTCCCAGGCTCCTAAGCAGAGTTTAGGGAAGGTTCAGGCACCTTAGAATGGGATTCAAAACTGCCAGCATGATGGCGGGTGAGGAGTTACTTGGCCTAGCCAACAGGAATTAGTTAGAGCAGGGTGTGCCTGAAATCCTGCTACCCTTTGAGGTTACACACCTGTAATCTTCTTGAGGACAGGCACTTAAAGAGCTCTGCTATAAAAGGGTTCAATCAGGACGTATGCAGCTGGGCATGTGATTGGCCACTAGGAGCGGCTAGGGGGTCAGCAAGACAGGAGCACAAATTACTGGAGCCTTAGGTTGGGGTTTGGGTCAGAGGGGCTCAGAATATGGAAGCCAAGTTCCTGGAGAGCTGAGAGGGAAAGTCTAAGAGATGTAGTCCCAGAAATGAGTTAAGATCAGAAACCAGAGCTCAGATAGCTGGGCTGAGTTCCAAAGGAGATCCAAGTCAAAGTCAGGAAGAGCCAAAGCTGAATCAGGAGCCAGGAGAACTAGAGAAAACAGTGAATATGAGACCTTCTGGAACAGACCGAGGTTGTGTCACGGCATGCTTGAATCCTGAGGATGCAGATGTACTTAAAAATGATGAGTGGTGCTTTCATAAGCCAACCCAGTTGCAGAGAACTGGGCTAGTCGCATTAACCATGGATCAGGACCACATGTGATCATTCAAGAGTTCAGCCCTGATTGATCAGAACCCCTGACAACTGCTCACTCTTTTCAAAGTTACTTCACCCTCAGTTGTGGAACTTCAGTATGCCAATGATTGTGCTGTCATTGCACATACTGAGGAGGGCCTACAATTGGCCCTTTACTGCTTCTCTCAAGCATACCAGCGCCTGGGACTAAACCTTAACAATGGAAAAACAAAGGTGCTTCACCAGCCTGCTCTTGGCCAATCAGCCCCCATGGCAAAGATCCTCATTGATGGACAGGAGATGCAGGCTGTTGAACAAGTTGCATACCTTGGCAGCAATTTCTCAAAGAAAGCCAACATTGATGAGAAGATCCATTATAGGTTCTGTTGTACCAGCTCTGCCTTTGGAAGACTGAATCATCATATGTTCAACAATCACAACATCAGTACTCGAACAAAGCTTCTACTATATTAATCTGTGGTAATCCCAACTCTTCTCTATGGCTGTGAAGATTGGATGACCTATGGGGATAACTTGAAAAGCCTGGAACACTACCAGCAGCACTACCTCCAGAAGATACTTGGCCTAAAGTGGGAGGATCATCCCACAAATGCCAGTGTCCTCACTGACACTAATACCACCAGTATAGAAGTGTTGATTATTCAACATCAATTGTGGTGGACAGGGCATTGTGTGCACATGCCTGATGTATGTTTACCAAAACAAACTGCTGAACTCCCAACTCAGCCAAGGACAAAGGATATGCAGGAGCTGGAGTAAATGCTTCAAGGATACCCACAGGTTGAACATTAAGAAGTGTGGCATTGACACCAGAAATTAGGAAAAAAACTGGACTGGGATAGGGCTACATAGCAATGTCTTGTGAGATAAGGTACATCTTTGAGGAAAACCATGTCACTCTGGAGACAGAAAAATGACAGAAACAGAAAGAAAGGAAACAAGACTGAGAAATGTATGCTCTGATCCCTGCTTTAACCACTGCCTGTTGTGTTTGCAAGAGAGTCAGCCGCTCTAGGATCAGCCTTCTTAGCCATCAATGGGTTCATCTACAACCCTTTACTGGACCTGTGGGAGTAACCATCCTTGACTGTAAGGGATCAATGATGGCAATAGTTGTAAGCTTGAAACCCTTAAGAATGAGGGGGGAATTGAGCTAGGTGTTCTGCTTCCTGGGTGAATATGCTTACTTCTCTTCTATCTGTTGTTAAAAAGAAAGTAACGGCCACAATTACATTTTGTAGGGACACAAATTGTCTGGTGTCTGCCAAATGTATTCCTAGCATGCCCACCATATTTGGGCTCATCAGAATACTTTGGTGAATGAACCCCTAGTTTCTGAATCCCTGTTTAGAAATAAATAATAAACTATTCGGACTATTATAGGTCTGAATGTTTTCACACATAGAACTCTACATGCCTACAAACCTTGGAAGTTATACAAGGATGTGCCTAGTGAATTGATGGGGCAGTAGTTGATAGGGGTTTTATTGGAATGAATTATTTTACTTATGTGATTCTGTGTAGATCCTGTTTAGTTATGAGAGTTCTTTATTAGATCTGTTTTTTATTATTTAAAATGCCAATGTGCCTCAGTCCATGTAAAATATATATTCCAAAATACCTTTCAGTAACAAAGTATAAATGAACTAGGTTCCCTCAGTTACTCTAGTAAATAATAAGTCACTTTTTTCTCATACATGGTTTAAGTCAGGTATTAAAGAAAAGGTAGCATAAAGACTACGTGGATATTTTTGCCATGGGATAAAGAGACGGGTAGGTAAGTTGATGAAAAGAACTAAAAGGGGGGGCCAGGGAGAAAGAGTGATCTGTCCAAGGACTGGAAGTTGGATTGTTTTCCATAGCAATAATGTTAACTTATTGTTAAAATGTGAAAGTATTTTTGAGACAATATAAATGTTTCCAGCTGAACTGCACCAAAAGGCAACCCAAAAATGGTCAAGGAACACACAACAAACAATAATCTCTTCTCTTTTGATCACTGTTAAGAACATGGATGAATTAAAGATCCCAGAGCTCCCCAATTTTCAATCTCTCTCTTTTTCTCCCCTTTTTCTCTGTCTTCTTCTATCTACTAATTAATTGTCTTGGTAAAAGAAAGCCATGCTGAGATGAACTCCCATGGTGTAAACTCTGCATTTGATGCTGTTGGTCAATTTCAACATTCATTCTGTGTGAATCATTGAGAACGATTTGTGAAATTGACTGGTGACACTGAATAGAGAACTGGCAGAGCTGTTCTTCAGCCTATCTGGATTTTACCTTAGAAACTGCAGAGTTGTCAAACAAAGAAGAGTGTATTTCATTTGAGCTGAAGGTGGGGAGCAGGAAGATATACCTAAGAGCTCCTCTCCTGAAGTATTTGGGTTGAAACTTGTCAGTTATTTTCTTTCTTTTGTTGACACCAAAGCTGATCTTAAACATGTTGCATTCCAGACATTATGTGCTTTCTATCTGTATTCATTGCAGATGTTCACTAGAACTACTGCAAATAATTTAGGTAATTGGGAAACCACAGGGGCACTTACCCTGTTCACTGGCCTATTTTAGGCTGGCTCATCATCACCATTCTAATTGATGACAGGTCTCTAGTTTTCCAGTTGCCAGACAGTAAGACAAGGAATACTAATAATGTATCCTGGCAGTGGGAATGTTATAACTGTTTCCAGCTTCTTGCAGATAACTGGCACCCCCCGCCCTCCACTGCTAATGCAGAAGTGATGTGGTGGGAAACTAGTTTTGTAAAAGTACCTTTTCTTTTCCTCCTCAGTCCAACCCCTGCAATTACTTAATCCTAACACAATCATAGCCTTAACAAGGAACACTATATTGTGGTGTTACTGAAAAGAAACGGTGTCAAGGTAGTTGTCACCTTTATTGAAATACATCTCTTTTCTCTTAAAAAAGAAAACAATGTAAAACCTTGAAATGGAAACCTATTTCCTTACTTTTAAAAAAATCTTTTCTACACACTTTTTATTCATTGATTGGAGAACAGTTGTATCTACTTGCCCTACACAAACTCATAATTAGAATACATTCTTGACCCAGAATTTTTAGTTAGAAAGTAAACAAGAAAGAAAATAAATGGAAAAAATATTATTCTGATTTTACACATCTGGAATTGAGGCACAGAATAATTGAATTATTTGCTCAAGGTCACAAAGGAAATGAGTGGTAGATCTGTGAATTAAACCTAGATTTCCTTAGTTTGGCTCAGTGCTTTTGTCTACTCAGTGACATTGCCCTTCCCAAGATAGGGTAAACATCCACCTTTATAGATATGCACCTTGTCTTTCTTGTCAAGGTATGTTGTGCCTTATTCTGCTACAACTTCTTATGGTTCTATTGCTTCCTACACTAAGGTCTCTTTTGTCCATAGGGAGAAAGACATTTTTGACCACCCTGTGCCATTAATTATAAATTATTAGGACTTGTCATGCCAGGTCATAAGTGGCTAGGTCTGAGGCAACTCAGGGAATTGAGGTGACAACCAGGGTCAGGAGGAGTGAGCAGAATCCAGTGACAAGCCAGGAGATCAATCTGAGAGTGGGGACCAGGAACAAGGCAAGTCAGGAAGCTAGGGAATCAGGCAGAGGGCAGAGCCAGAGAGCAAGCCAGGTTGAGAAGCCAGAAAATTAAACAGAGGGTAGAGTCAGGGCACAAGCCAGGGGGAACAGCAACAAAGCCTGGAACCAAGTTGACCCCTGCTGCCAGACATTTCCTATTCTGGGTCAGGGTTCATATGGGGGAATTGGAGGGTCAGCTGATCCTATCTGGTCACTCTCGTGACAGGGGGTGGGAGGAGGTTTAAGGACCTAGTGGAGGCTTCAGACTGGTCCTGACTAGTCTGGTTGACTGTTGTGGGATTAGCAGCCTTGCCTGAAAGGCAAAGGCCCTGGACTCAAGTCTGTGACCTGATGGTGATGTGTTGTAGTATCATAGCAATCTTGGGAACATGTAGTTATTACCCATCTAAGAGTCATGGTAGTTATACCAACAATTCTTCAGATCCTCAGAGTACAGTTATGGATACACCCTCCAAGCATGGATATTATCTGCTTTTCCCACCTTGACTGGGCCATTGCTGGTAATGTACATATCAGAAGGGCCATAGCCAGTACCTGAGTCCTGATGAGTCCTTGCACATGGACTTTACATTTGTGCCCAGACCTTGACTGCTAGTAGGAAAGAGAAAAGATACAGGGGATGACCATACTTTGGCCCCAAATATCTATTCTATACATAACCTCTCGGCCTGAATGTTTTAATATGGGTTCACAGTATCTTCACTTAGGGACAGGAACCAATTTAGGAAAAATATACGTGTGTGCAACTTATTGCCCATTTCAAGAACCTAAAACCATCTAACCCTTCCTTGTCCTTTTATTCCTTCTCTTACAGTTTTGTCAGATCACTCACCTCTAAAGCACAAGATGTCCTTTTTTTCTTCTGAATCCTGTGTGCTTTACTGGTTCAGTTAATCCTATTGACTATAGGTTGACCATCACAGAGGACAGTCCAGTTGTCCTCTGTTCTCTGTTGATATGAAACCCGATGCCTTTATGTCCTCTATTTTTCTTTTGAAGAGAAAAATAGAGGATATAAAGGTGTTGGGTTTCATATCAACAGAGGACAGAGTAGCAGAAAACCAGGATGTCCTCTATGATGGCCAACCTAACTATAACTAGGGGTCTACCCAAATCAAGAAGGCAGATGGCTGATATTGTGGGCAGATCATGGGGCTGGCCTCAATTTTTGTGGGCTTATCATGGCAGGACCCCCGAATGCTGCTGATTAGTTAAGAGGGCTGTTCATCATACACCCCCCACACACACAGTGATTGGCTGAGAGGGCTGACCATCATATGGCCCGACCCTTGCTGCTGATTGATAGAGAGGGGTGGAGCCACATGACAGACAGCCCTCTCAGTCAATCAGTGATGAGTAGCAGGGTTGGCAGTCATCTTGTGTGCCCCGGTCATGCTGGCAGCTCCCACATCACTTCCCCCACCGACAGACTGTGCAGCCAGGTCATTCAGATTGCTGGGTCCCACTGGGCAGCCAGAATATTTTTAGTAAGTTTTTCTTCCCCCACACATTTCATGGAGATCACCCGATTTTGCGATTTCCTTGAAGTCCACGAAATTGTGATTTGAGTGGGTCCCGAACTTCTGCATTATTTGGTTTATTTACTTTTGTCTTGTTTTATAACTCTGGCAGGAGAGCTAATATGGAAGTTCACGAAGGCTGTTCCTGTCATTATTATGAACAACTAGAATCAGCCTATACATTACAGGACATACCACTTTTGTGATATTTCAGCCTAATTTTGGAGAGTTAAGCTGCTCAGATGAGCTTTGCATAAACATCCAAACCTTTTGGTGATTATCCACATTGAAGCCAGCCTCTGATCTTTTTATGGTTCACTCATTATCACTAATCTTTTGTCATTCATACAGATCTCACTCTTCTATTGAATAAAAATCCCCTGCAATATATAATCAATGATCCATAACTGACCACTGTGATAAAGGTAGCATTCTGAATTGTGTTGTATTCCTTTTATCACACTATGCTTGGTTAGGCTACGATTAAACTACTAGTATAAGTTAAGTGCACTCCATGACTTGAGGGATAATGAGACAGATGTTGCATTTTATAAGGCAATAATTTGGTTTCTAGGCAGAAACCTATTTCTAGGCCTGATTTAGAAAAATGTGGGGAAAAAATAAGTCAGCCCTCCTCCTGCTGTGCCTGCTGTTCCCTAGTGCTGATTTCAGTTATAAGCTCTAGGACAGCAGCCCAGAGACCACCCGTGTGATTAAGAAATCCTCTGAACCACTCAGGCCTGAACCTGTCAGCTATAATTGGTACAGGAAGAGGAAAGGAGTAAGCAGTGGTTTGTATTTAACACTTTTCTAAATCAGGCCTGAAAAGGTGGGGGGAAAGGAATGGTGAGATGGGAGAGGACAGGAAGCAATGTTGTCTTATTCATTTAAATAAATGGATGCAGTTTAACAATGTTCATGGGTTACTGCTGGTATAAAGGCCCATCTGGTGTGGTACTGAGTGCCCTAATTTCCTTTGAATTCAGTGGGTGGTGAGATAAATCAGCTCTATGCAGAATTACAATTTGAAGTGCAGGGAATTCCTTATGAAATGGGTACTGCAGGAATAATAGGACCATCAAGGTCTTCCAGAATCATGCTAATTTCATCCCTATATTTGTTGTCTCAGAAGCATGTGTTTATCCAGATAGAAGACTGATCCATCCTGATACAGTAGAATACATATTAGAAGATATCCCATGCTGTTCAACATTAGTTTCTACATAAACAGATGGAAGGACTGAATTCTGTTGGGCCTATGGACCAAATTTTGTGGAAAGATTTGCTCTTCTGAAACTTTGAAGTCAATGGAGGCAAAGCTTAGGAATCAGAGTACAGAATTTCACTATAATGTTGTCCCCCACTCCTAGCCCCTAATCCCACATTCCTCACTTACCCCATATGCCAACTGGGAAAAAAGTGTTTGGGATGGGTGAGCATTTGGAGCATTTGAGAAATTCATGCATGGGACTAAAAAGGGTTAAATGAACTAGGTACCAAAAAGTCTGAGCTAGGTTAAATGATTGCTGCCTACATTAACAAAATAAAATGAAATGATTCACTGAGTAAAAAAAGAAAGTTATGAAATATTGACCAAGATTTGAGCAATGAATACCTATATAAATGGAAAAAGGAATGCACTGCATTACTAGACAAGCAAAAGCAACATTCAGATTACCTGTTAAATTTGCATGAAATGCATAGCAGAATCTACCACAGTCAGCTCACATCACCTGCTTAATAAATACTTCCCTTTCCTTTGGTGTTGAAGAATGTCAATGGAAAGAGTAGTGACTGAATGTATTTGATTTTTCTCTAGTACTGGAGAATCTGATGGGTAACAAATTGCTTCTATTGTTCAAACTCATCAATACAAGCACAGAGAAGGCTGGATAAGAGTACTTGAAGGATTCCCATACAGTGAAAACTGCAGTGGAAAAAAATGTTGCCCATGAAAATGAAGATGAAGACTGCATATTTTTTTTAACTCTGACGCTCCCTACTGTGGAACCATGTTTTCTTGAATAAAACTGAATACTGTAAAATAATAAGACCATTTTGTAAGGGTGTCCATAATTACTATGAAAGTCAATGAGGAGGTAACAGCTTGTAGGACTGCATTCACTGGTAAATATATTGAGGAGGGAAGATTAGTGTTTTTCATATATGGAGATGAGGCCTTTATAATGTGGGAAATTTTGCATTTCCAAATTATAATACTGTATATTCTATAAATGCTACTGTTTTTTGCTAGTGTGATTTTCATGTGGCTGTTGCAAAATACATTCTTAGGGAAAAACCCTCAGTAAAAGTGCTCAATCTAATACCTACTGAAGTCAATAGCAAATCTCCTGTTGACTTAAAAATCTCCTATTGACTTAAATGGAAACAGGATCAAGCTCTATGCAATCAAAATTCCCTGCTGTAAAACACTTTCTCTGTCTTTCAATCAGCTGTGTGATCAAGTGATGGGAGGAAGAAAAAGTTGACCCTGATGCTAATTGAAGAAGACTTGGCTGGAGCCAGCTGGTTTGCAGCATTTGAGGAAAGCACTTCAAAACTGGAATAACATCTGCAGCGCTGCATTTTAAGTAAGTCATCAAGATTGCAGACTCTGAACAAACCCAGTTGATCATGCAAATTGAGTTCAGAGGGAGAAAAAATGCTTCTAGTAAAGTTGTCAAAAAAACTTAGGTCTGAAGCTTTATGAAAAAGTGTGTTCTCATTTGAAATCATTTGTAAACCAAAGACAGTTTTATAGGAGCAATTTTGTCATTTGAGTTTGAAAAGGTTCAACTTCTCAGCAGAGCACATCCCAGAAATGTTAAGGGATAATGACAGATTATTTTTCCTTCACTTACGTGGTTTTGAGAAGAGTCAACCTACTCTTCCTCTCTGCCTCCAAATCCCAAGATTAAATCAATGCTTACTTAACCTGCATTGCATAATCCACCCTTTGTCTGCTCATTTAGCAAACATGAAAGAAGGAAAAAGCAGGAAGAACTCTCTGGAATGGAAAGTGAGGATAGGTGGTACATGGTCTGAGGAAGGGGTTGGCAACCTTTTCCACTGTGGGATGTTTGCAATCCAGCCCTCACTGTGGGCTGCATCCCTACATCTCTCCAGCAATCAACTGATGTTGCAAAATGAATAGAAAGAAAAACTCAGGTGCTAGGACCCGGGGATGCTTCCTCTGTTGAAGCAGGAAGAATAAACTGAATAAGCAGAATAAGCTGGGAGGCAATAGGGCCCTGGGGATATCCTTTTTGTTGCTGTGACTGGAGCCTGCTTCCAATTCCCTAAGCTGCTGTGGGCTTGTTCCAATCTTTTCACAGGCAGGAACCAGCCTTGAGGCTGTAGGTGGCTGACCCCTGGTTTGAGGGTTTTGAGGAAATAAGAAAACAATAGCTGCTTCCAGATCAGGGTAATATGTTTCTGCTGATAATAGAGAAGGAAGGCACTGCAAATGTGTGCCCGAGTAAGTCTATCTCAGTATCTTGCTTTCTGTTGATTTATCTAGAACATTGTGTAGTTCAACCTTTTGGATGACGAGTGATGCAAAGTGCTTAACCTTTTGGATGAGGAGTGGAAGATGGTATGCATGACTGACTTGGCCAGGCCCCAGTCTGGAGCATGGGGCTGGCCCAGTGCATGGTACAAGCCCCATATATTGGATTAGGCCTTTGCTTTGGCCAAACGTGCCAGATCAGGCTCCACACCAGATTGTGCCCACGGCCCGCGCAGCCATGTCATTTGGCCCACATGGCTTGGAAATTTGGTGGTGGTGGAGTAGTAGATATGTTAATTGCCACACTTGCCCCACTGCCAAGTCTCTGAACTCCTGAGAACCCCATAGTCTGGATGACATGGATCTGTAGAGCCAGATGACATGGCTGTGTGACCCAGAAATTGAGCACCACTGATCTAGAAACACTTCTAAAGAAACTTTTACCCCCCAAAATGGAACTGCTTATTATTGGCAGTTAAGATTTCTTTCCTACGCTCCACATTGTAACAGTGAGCTGTAAATTTCAAGGGTAATGTTAGTCCTTGGCTTAGTCATAGATTGCTATTTTTGTTCATGACATTGAATTTTCTAAGAATCCTTAGTGCTTTTACAAAAGGGCCTGATTTTCAGAGGTAATGACCACCTGCAGTTCCTATTGACTTCAGCTGTTGCTGTAAATGCTGAAAACTTATGGAAGTCAGGCCGAAAGGGAAAAATTCTTTCATTGCTAAGAAGTATAGGTTTTACTTATTTGGTTTTAAGATGCCTTAATTTACTGATTTTAGGCATTCTGGTTCACTTTGTATAATGGCCTGAAGGTCCTTATATGCCTATAGGCCTTACATGGCTGCTACATCTTCACCCTGAAAAATTATGCTTGTTCCTACTGAGTTTGCTCAGAAGTGATTCAGTGCTTCCAGGGAAATGCCACATTATTTTTGCGTTCTGCTGTTGTTCAGCTTTGTTATGGACATGCAGAAGTGCTGTGTAAAACCATAGAATTGTAGGTTACTAAAACCTAGAGCAATTGACTCTTTGACAATGAATTGAAATAGACAGGTAATGGTACCTTCTTTTTGCTCACTAACCTAATGGTCAGCACACCCTCCCAGGATACGAAAGATCTGGGAGACCTACGCTTTAGCTGTACCTCTCCCTAAAGTGATTTGCATCTTGACTTCCTACATGACAAAATATTAAAAAACCAGGCCACAGACCAGACAGAACTACAGTCACCTTCCTGGTGAAGCTAGGCTAGTGTGCATCCAAGAGTGAAAGTGTCATTAGGACAAAAAACAAAACAAGCAAAAGGAACATTGACCTGTGACTCAGGGAAGTGGATGCTGTCTTATTAGCAGAGAAAAGAATGAACCCTTGCCTCCAGTGTTGCTTGTAGATTTTGCATTGCGAAGTCAGTGGGAGAATTGCATAAATGGCAATGGAGGCAGAAAGCAGGCATGGTGTCCCACATGGTGCTCCATTTGTTTGAATTCCTTTCTTGTGGGGATGGAATAGAAGCCTAGATAGCAGCAAAAGACTGTCCTCCATAAGGTCCTTCTTTAGCCAGGAGAGTCCTCTTGGAAGCTGTGATTCAAAATCCCTAAAAAACAAGGGGACTCATTAATTTTCTTTCCAGAAATAAGTAATATTGTACATGTATTCAGCCATCTCCATCCCTTTATAATTATTCTGTCCTACTTTATGGGGAACTGACTGACTTCCTTCCCTGACAAAACTTTCCTGGAATCACACTTTTCTTATGGTACTTTTCACCACACACCTCACTTTCACAGAAGGATGGAGTGGGCATACTAGGGTTTAATGATCCATTTATTTGGAGATCAGCCTGGCAAGCTACAGTAGCCTGCCACTTGCATTGACACAACTCCACTGATTCAGACCCTGACCACTTCTACTAAGATTAAATCCAGTAAAGTTCTAGGATTTCAGATACACATCTGTGTATAAAATCTTTGAAAAAAATGCAGAAACAGATTTAGCACTAAAGATTCCTCCTTGCCATGATACAGCCATCATCCCTAGCTCTGCCTTGCTTGCTGTCCTTCAGCTCTGTGATTTTTGTCTTTCTTGATTGCTCAGTGAACCAACTTTAAGAGTAGTTGGGTAGAAGGTGGTCACCACCAAGTCTATCCTGTAGCTTTTGGCATTAAGGCATAGCAATTAAGGGCTGAAACCCGCTTAGGTTGAGGGAGGCCTAAACCTCGGGCCCTCCATGCCTTGGGCATGTGTTATAACCAGTAAGACATTTTAAATGGAGGACAAGTGAGAGCCACCATCTCATGCTGCAGTTTATTATATGACCGGCTGAGGTCAAAAGTCCTGCTAAACTGCATGAGAATATAAAGTGTCATAATTGGTCAAATCAATGGTCCATCTAGCTGAATACTGTTTCTGATGCTTGCAGTAGTAGATGTTTTAGAGGGACAATATACAAACAAGGCATGCCTAGAATAATCCATCTCTTGTCATGTCCCTGGCATCATTGGTTGAGAGATATGCCATGGAATATGCCTGATATGTGACCAAGGGATATGTCTGATATTTGATCAAGAGAAAGCAGAATTCCAAGCAGATAGAGATATCTTAAAATAATATAAAAATCCCTATTGTGGTGAATGGAAAGCCATGTACCTCCTGCCTAATAGATGATATGCCTCTAGAAGTGTTTCAGTGTTGCCCATTGAAGTGAATGGGAGAGCTGTCTGGTTCTTTGGGATAGAGGAAAATTCACCTCTAGGGGCACAAAAGTTGCATACTAGCTTCCCATGGAAGGTACAGAGGAACCTAGGTTAAATTTCATTCTAGCCAGTAGGCACGTAAGTGGAGTTAGGTGCCTAAGTGTGATCTTATTCCATCCTGCTTGAGTCCCTGAAAATTTAATACAAAAAGTAGCAAATCATCCTCCTCACTGTCTTTTTGTGACTCAGTCTTAAAGGTGAGATGGGGATTGTTACAATAGCTTCATTAATGAATATTCAGAACTCAAGCAAGGTGGAATAGAATTTCCCTTAGATGCCTAATATATGGAATAGAATCTGGCACAAGTGTAGCAGAATGGTGCCCAAATCCTAGTTGTGTTAACTAGGACTTGATGTGAAGTTACATGTTAGGCAACTAGCAAGTGAAACAGAATTTACCCCAGAGGTGTATTTTCATGTGTGCTATAGTGCAGTAAAGCATCACTGTCTACATGCGCACAGGTATTAGGCCACAATAAATTAATTAACTCTGCCATGTGATAGTAGTTGGAAACAGTACTATCTTACAATGGAGTAATTAAGGGTGACAAAATGTATGTGTAGACAGTGATGGGGCTGGCTGGGGCACGGGGATGCGCTTTAGTGCATGGCTCCACACTTTAGCAGTCTTATGCTGCAGCCAGTAGGGGTGTGCAAAGCAGGCAATATTCAATTCGGATTTGGCCCGATTTAGGGGCCAGAGATTCGATTCGTTGATTTGGATCACTGTCCTGATTCAAATTTGGCTGAATCTGAAGATTCAGTTCTGATTCAGACAATCAGTGATTTGGCCATAGACTCAGCTTTATATGTTTTTTCGACATACCTCAAGGTACCAGGCATGGCTTATGAACACTGAGATGGTGGGGCAGATGGAGTGTCCCATGGGAGTGTGTGTGGGGGGGGTCCCCTCTGCGCTTGGAGGTGGACCCCCCCTCCGCTCCCTCCGGCTCAGTGATTGGCTGCAGGGGGACTCTAGGTGCCATCCCAGACACACGAGGCACCAGTCACTGAGCCAGGAGTGGTGGGGAGGGGATCCCCCACATGCTCAGTGGCAGACCTAGAAGCAGACCGGAAGTACTTCTGGTTCACTTCCAGGCCCACTGCTGAGCACACAGGACCCCTCTGTGGGGGGACACTCCATCTGTCCCACCATCTGAGCATTCACAAGCCATGCCTGGTACCTCGCGGCATGTAGAAAACACATCTAAAGCTGAGTCTGTGGCCAAATTATAGAATCTCTCCGAATAGATTCGGAGGTTTCCAATTCTGTTTGGGAAGTTTAATAAGTCTCCTGATTCGATTTGGATTTGGAAATTTGGCTGCCGAATTGGGCTGAATCTCCTCTGAATTGAATCAGTGACCGAAGCTTTGCACAGCCCTACTACCCAGTCCCTCTACTACCTGACGCAGCCACCTGGAGTCCGAGGCTGATACCAGGAGCAGCTAACTCTAGCTCAAACTGCTCCAGAGTTTATTGTGTTGCATTAATTCCATATGTAGATGCACCTAGACTGTTTCTAGTTGTACACCTCAAATTAATGAGCAGACAGAGGTAGTTAGTCATGTTAGTCTGAAATCAGACAGAAGGCAGGGTAGATTTGTACCTTACAGACTAACAAAAATCAGAGATGCTTTTGTAAGCAGGAGTTTACTTCATCAGATCTAAGGTAGTTAGTCTCTATCTAGCCTTTACCTCCAAATTAAGACATCTAAACTCAGAAGATACTTTTTCAGCATGTTACTTTTGACCTAAGTCTGTGAGAATATTTGAATTACAACCTAATGACTGTGTACCTGAAGAGGTTTGCATAATGAAAAGTACAGAACATGTGTACGGGATATGATTCATGAAGCTTCATTTCCTCTATAATTCAGGAGGTTTAATTGTACCTGAATGTATTCATTGTCATTAATATAATTGTTCAATTTTTAATGTATACCAGTTGTGGAATTGATTTAAAAAGAAAAAAACAAAAGAAAAAGAAAAACAACCCTCTTACTGTAAAGATAGGTCAAGCCGCAAGAGATAGAATAAGAAACAGAGAGAGAGAGTAACTTATGTAATGGAAAACAGCCGACTAATAATTCTTAATTTGATGCACAGGGATTTAGTCATACAACTTTCATTAATACTAATGGAGGTGAATGGCCAAAGCCCTGCACATCTAATGGAGAAGGAACCTCTAAATGCTCACTTTGCAGGTCAGATCTGTGTATTTCTATTTAGCAATGCTGGTCTGTGTGGGGAATTCTTTATTAACATTTTTCACTTGTCTAATTGAACTTGACACATTAGTATTTATTCAACTGAAAGCATAAAACCTGTAACAGGTTTTTTAAAAAAGAACTTTCACTGAGTTTAGACCATTTTATTTCTCTGCACCTCCATTTTTCTCCTTTCTAGCAGAATAAATCTTATTGTAAGAAGTGTAGAGACTGTCTTCTGCAAGGTTCACAGCTAATTATGAAATGCCCTGAAAGATTGCTAAAGAAAGCTTTCTTACATTGCTAAAAATAGTATTTTTTTTCCTTTTTAATTTAATACCTTTCTTGGCCATCCAGTATCTGTGACATCCAAAGCTGAATGAATTCAGGAGCTGATGAGATCTTGAAAGGTAATGGTTTAAATCAATATCATCGAAATGGAGTAATAACAGTTGTTAGCTTGGATGATTCAGCAGCTAGAGAAATCTACTAGAATCCTGCCCTAGCATTTGGTTTTGTGAAGACCTTGGCTCCTGTAAGTTGAGTCAAGGTGTGTTCCACTGAAGGAAGAATGTCTTTGTATTTGTTCAGCTGTCTGAGGTCAACACATATCCTAATCTTACCACTGAATTTGGTACAACCACCATCCCTGGACACAAAGAAGCAGGTTTCTCAATCTTTGTGATTCCTTCCATTTGTGCTTGTTCTTCTTTTACTTTGTCCGTTAGTGGAAAGGGCACTCATCTTGCTGTAGTTAATACATATAGAACTGTATCAGCTTTTAGGCATATCTTATATTCATCTAACATTTTTCCAAGACCTGAAGGGATGGATGAGTATTTGGTTCTGTAGTACTGTGCCACGGATTTTTGATTCACTATTTCATACAAGTTGTAGTGTCTGTAGAGCTGGTAAGATGAGCAAAGGCACAGCAAGATTAAAGATCATATAGACTTTCTCTGCCTCGGTGTTATTTTTGCGTCGAAGGATCCAAGTACCTTAAGGGTAATGTCACCTGGTTAATGTCACCCATGATGGCTGTAATAAGTATCAGGTATACATGCATACCTTGGAGATATTGCGGGTTCGGTTCCAGACCACCGCGAATATCGCAATAAAGCGAGTCACATGAATTTTTTGGTTTCCCAGTGCATATAAAAATTATGTTTACACTATACTGTAGTCTATTAAGTCTGCAATAGCATTATGTCTAAAAAAACAATGTACATACCTTAATTAAAAAATACTTTATTGCTAAAAAATGCAAAGTGAGTAAATGCTGTTGGAAAAATGGCGCCGATAGACTTGCTAGATGCAGGGTTGCCACAAACCTTCAATTTGTAAAAAACGCAATATCTGCGAAGCGCAATAAAGCGAAGCGCAATAAAACGAGGTATGCCTGTATCTGAAACTGATGGTCCTGCATCTATTTTAAATGGAATTGACTGTCCCATGAGCTCTATTTCTCTCATCTAGAATCCTGAATCTGATGTAGACTCTGTAAGCTCTTGGAATAACACAGTAAAATCCCCTGAGCCCTGTTCTGTGACTTCATGGACTCCTGGAGTTGATCAACAAAATAAAGCATAGTGACCTTTCTTTTAACATCACTGACATATCTCTTCCTTAGCAGGACACTTGGCATAGCCATGTCCAGGGACTGTAGCACTGTTCCCCTTTTCCACCTGGTTGTTGCTATGGGTGCTGGTGGGACCCTTCCCTTTGTTCATTGCGTACGTCAATTCTATTTATTTTTGGTTGTAGTTTCTTGACAGTGTGCATTGCATCCATACACGCTGATGTCTGATAGGGCTTGGAATTACTTCTGATTACCCTTTGTTGTTGCTTAAGTAACTCTGATTGGCAGGTTTCTATGACAACCTTCTGGAGTGTTAAATCAGGGTCCAACTATAGTCTTTGTAAGAGTTCTTCATCATGAAGACCCACAACTAAGTGGGCCCTAATTAGTTCTTGAGATCCCCATACTGGCAAGATTCAATCAATGTATGCAGAGATGTGACAAAGGTGTCCACTGGTTCTGAAGGCTCCTGTTCACGGAGACTGAACCTAGTTTGCTCATAAATAACATTTCCTTTGCTCAAAAACATTTCTTTTGCCTCAGTTAGTGTCTCTACTACATCAGGATATTGCTTTTTATCTGCATTTTTAAGAGCCAGTGACATCAGAATTTTATCAGCTTGATCCCCTATTGAGTAGATAAGTGTACTTACTTGATAAGGTTCAGACTTTTTGTCCAAACCTGACATTCCCCTGAAGTGGTAAAAACTTCTGATCCATCTATGCCACATTCCAGGAGATTAGAAATCAAACTGATTTGGTGGTGTAACATTAACTGCCTGCATTGTCTCTGTAGCCAGCCTCTGCCCTGAGCTGGAGTCAACTGCTGCTGAAGCTTGGTTTGTCATTTGGGAATCACCCAATTGCTGACTGGTGTTTGTGTTCCTGCTGGTGGCAGGATTCAGCTACTCCTAACACCATGTGCTATCCCATAGTTCAGGAAAAGGCAAGCAGACTTCTTGCTCTCCAAAGGGTTTTCTGGCAACAACTAACACATTCACAAAGATGGCTGACAACTTCCTGTTGAAGTCATCATGTCAGCCCTCAAGAAAGGAGTTAATCCTTATTACTACACTACAGGCACTACTTTACATAGACTCGCTAGTTGAGTATTTAGGTTCCAACTGAATTCACAATAAAATTCATGAGAAGCCTAATATTGATTTCAGTGAAAGCTTAATTTAATTCTCAAAGAGCTAGGTGCTGTAGTGATAGAAGGTAAAATCTTTTTGTGTTCCTGTGCTGATCGTCAGTTCTTAGGACCTCCAATAAATTAGTGAATTATATGTTTTCCTCCCTTATATAATTATCTGCAAAGTTTGCTTGAGAACTTTTTTTCCCTATTTTGTATGGACCTAAAGTTATATGGCAAGAGAGGGACAACTAAACATCAACAATAAAACAAATAGCAAGCTCTGCCTGAAAGTTTGCAGTAGGGTTGGAATGTTGTAACCATGATGGTCCAGGAAATGTCTGAGAGGTAAGGATTTTTTGTGATATCTTTTACTGGACTAACTGAATAATTGAGAGAGCTATTGGATAAGGTTTCAGGCATCAGAGCTGTCTTTTGGTTTATTAGATCCTAAAATAATATAGATTCTTATCTATTTCAGCCAAAGCAACACTTATTTTAGGCCCTAGAGCCAAGGAAAGGCACTTGATACCTGAAACCCTCCCAACTATACAGATGGTCCAATAAAAGATATCACAAAAAGACCCTTGCCTGTAAGGTTTTCATTTTCCTCACCTTTCTGCCAAAAATGATACATAATGAAATAGTGGTTTGAGGAATATCTGCCTTCCACAAATGCTGTCATGAGAAACTAAACAGAAACACTACCAGTTCTCACCTGGTATAATTCCATCAAAAAGGGTTATTTCAATGACTACCTTGACAACAGAAGGATACATCTACTGGCAGTCAATCTCAAGATGGTCTTGGCTGCCAGTATGGAACACAGGATGTAACGTGCAGAATTAATGAAACTGGAAAGTTGGATGTGTTTAGTGATGCTTCTGCTAACTCTAAAAGGCTGGAACTCCTTTTTCCAACCTTCTGAGCAGGCTCTTGGCCTTGAGAGTAAGGCACATATTGAAGTAGCTTCTACTCTATTAAGTAAAGAAGAAAATAAAATATTCCTTCCTTAAAACACTTTACGCTTAACTAGTTATTCCTGAATCCACTTGAAAAAAATTGACCAAAAACAATTTTCCAGAAGCTAGACAAACATAGAATAATCAGCCTCTAACTACTGAGAGACAGTGACATAACTGATCAGGATGAAATCCCCAACAAATCTTGCAGTAAACAATGCTAAGTATACTACAGTTAGCATGGAAAAATAATACCAAAAAAATCCAAAACTAATAGCTTCATATTAATGTGATAAGCAGTATACCAAAACAAACTGTCTGTACATTTTAACCAAAGATGTGTGAATAGCAAATCATTCTGTTCATTTATTATTCATTATGAATAGCAAATTATTCTAATAACATTCCCAATGCTATTAATATTCTAAAGATAGGTCTTTCAGGCAAAGGAATTGCAAAAGAAAGTGTGATCATTCATCCCAATATATTTTAATAAACTTTATTCAGAATAAGGGGAAAATAATTACAGTAAAACAAGTCTTAAAATTTGTCTTCAGTAGGTGACCATCTTCTCTAAAAGACTATCACAAATATCACTAAGGAATTAGGAAGTGTAACTTCACTGACATTAAATGGTCACTTCTTTAGCATCATCTAGTACAAAATAAAGTAGTAGGCAACTGTCAATCTTCTGTATCATGGTGTATGCGTAAGAGATCTAGTCAGGTGCCTGATGAAATTGCTTACATCATTTCCTGCAACCCTCGCACCAAACCTTTGACACATATGCTTAGGCAAGAGTATAGAGGTGTGGAGGCTACCTAAGCCCTACCATCCCACCTTTAGACCACTGAGGCAAAATCCAAAGTCCAGACTGAGTCCAGACATTCAGTGCCTTGATGGCTGTAGCTTCTGTCAGACAGAATCAGAAAAGAACTGCTGCTGATTGGCTAATGCCACAGTGAGGGCACATTTCTGTCAGGTTGATATCCCTTAACCTTTCTCCAAGTGAAGAATATCCACAAGGCAGTGGGGCCTAAGGTTTTTAGGCACCCTATACTCACCTAACTCGGGAAGTTGCAACATAGTGGTATTTTATAGGCGCTACCCTGCCTCGAGTAGCTCCATGACTGGCCTTCCAGTCATCTTGAAAAGATTGCTAGATGTGCTTTAGGTTTCAGCACTCACTAGTATACACGCTGACATAGTAGAATCTGTACTTCAAATAGCTGTACATATTGCTTTAATTTTATTTTTAACTGAAGCACCAGACAGCAATTAAATCTAATGCACTTGACATTTTTATTTCCCTTCTGCCCAGGGTAAATTGGAACATAGACTTTTCATACATTAAAAGTCTGCTTTTAATCAGTGTTAGTATTTCCGGTGTTTTATAAAAATTGAAAGTATTTAAATATCGGTGTCTTAAGTATTTTATAAACAAAATATCATTGGGGATTTCATAAACCTGTGGCTTTAGGGAACATACAACATTCAAAGCATCAGACAGCCCCCTCCTTCTTCCCTTTTCTTCTCTTCCCTTTCCCTCCCTTCCTTTCCTCCCACCTCCCACCACCAAACAAAGCCCACCCTAAACAGAAATTTCTGTGACTCAATGAGAAGTTGTATGGCCTTAGGAAGATCAACAAAAACTTTGATATTACCAGTCTCATTTAGCTGGCAGGCACTCCAATACTACAGTGATGGGTGGCAATATAAAACCTTAGATGATGAATGGGATTCCTTACAGCTTTTCAAGCAAAATTTTCAAACACCTTTATTGTAATGGCTGCAATGACATCCTGAGCAATGAGTACCATGAACTAATCATGCATTATGTATAAAGAATTTTTTTTATCAATTTTGAGTCTGCCACCTTTTAATTTTATAGTCCCTCCCACCATTATCCTGTCTTCACAAAGCTTTCATTTCGCTCCAACACTAATAATATATTCATCCCTAAAGAGATCACAGTTGTTGTTGTCACACAATGGGCATATATATCTACACATCACCCTACGGTGACATTGTTACAGCACCATTCTTTAGTACTTCCTTTTGGAAGCACTAAAGCATGGCACTGTAACCACCCATACCGCACTATGCTCGCAGCACACAGTTAGTTTTTGCTACTATTTCACTGTAGCAGTGTGCTAAAATGGGGGAGTGCGCCACTATGGTGAAGTAGCTGTCACTCACATGTAGACTCATATGATCACTACATTGCTGTAGCGCACTGTATGGTGACTTATTGCATCAGTGTGGCAATGTAGGGCGATGTGTAGATGTGGCCAATGTGTATTAAGTCATTGAGAAGCTAGTTAAATCCTTGGGTGGTTAGCTTACGTTAAACTCTGGTTCTTTGGTCAGGCTACAATAGGTACCTATGCAAAGTCTATTTGGGAGGAGGTATCAGGTGGGGTTCCCCAGGGTCTGTCCTGTGTCTGTTATTGTTTATAATCATCACTAATGATTTGGATGATGGGATTGAGTGCATGCTTAGCAAATTTATAGATAACCGCAAGTGGGGTAGTGTTGCAGATCCTCAGGGAAGTAGGACTAAGATGCAGAATAACTTGGATAGACTGGAGAAATGGTCTGCAATCAATCAGAAGAGATTCAACAAGGACAAGTGCAAGTGCAAGGTCCTGCACTTGGGATGGAATATTTGCATGTACAAATACACACTGGAGAATTATTGGCTAAGTTGTGGTACTGCAGAGAAGGACCTGGGAGGTTACAGTAGACCACATGTGGAATATGAGCTAACAGTGCACTCTTGTTGCAGATAAAGCCAACAACATATTGCAGTGTATTAACAGGAATCTTGCAAATCAAGGGAGGTGATTTTTCCATTCTATTCAGCACTGATGAAGCCTCACCCAGAGTACTTTGGGCTTCCAGAAGGATGCAGACAATTGAAGAGTCCAGTGGATGGTGACAAAAATTATTAGCAGTCTGGGAAGTATAATTTATGTGGAAAGGTTGAAAAAATAGGGCTATTTAGTCTGGAGAAGAGATGACTGAGAAGAAATTTGATAAAAGTATTCAAATACCTGAAGGGAGATTATAAGGGCGATGCAGATAGACTTTTCTTAGTGGATATAGGAGACAGGACTAACTCCAACTGCAGCGGGGGAAATTTAGGTTGGGGATTAGGGGGGACTTTCTGACTCTGAGGATAGTTAAGCATTGGAACAGGCTCCCTAGAGAAGCTGTGGAATCTCCATCCTTGGAAGTTTTCAAGAACAGGTTAGACAGACACTTGGTAAGGATAGTTGAGTCAGGGGTGATACTGCCTTGAGCAGGGGACTGGACAAGATGGCCTTGTGAAGTCCCTTCTAGCCTTATTTTCCTATGATCCCAAGATATCTTTTCCATGTTAATCAACAGATAGACACTCATCAATTCCAATGGGAGCTAAATCATGCTGTAATTGTTCTGTGTTAAAGGACAATACAGTGTTGCTAATGAAGGCAATCATTATAGTGAAATACACTGGACTAAGAGGAAAATCATACTAGATAAGGTTTGGAATGGGCATGGTGGGAATGACTGCCTTTCTACTATTGAAGCTGAGCTGGTGCATGATCAGTTAGAAAAGTTAGACATTTATAAGTCAGCAGGGCTGGATGAACTTCATCCGAGAGTGCTGAAGGAGCTGGCTGTATATATATGTATATATATAAATGTGTGTGTGTGTATACACACATACATACATATATACACACATATGAATATATATGCAGCTGATATATATATATATATATAGTATCAGCTACATTGCTGATCAGTAGGTTCATATGGAAATTTGATGGGTCTTTTTCCCCCACCGAATAAACTTCATTTTTCTTGTCATCATATTGCTTAGCTAGTTCATTTTTGTCAGATAGTATCTCCATTGCTGTAATTGATCCAGAGACTGCTTTGATATGTACTTTTTTATTGTGTTGATAAAACCATTCATTTCCTTTATTTTGACCTTGCATTCTCTTGCCAGGCCTGTTCAGGCTCTAGCTTCCTTTGTGTTATATTGACAGACTATATTAATTTTTGCAAAATTCTAATTACAGATTAGCCCTTCCTGTGTCACTGAAAATGAATGTGGTTGTGCTGGTTTTTACTGTTTTCTGAAATCTGCCATGAACAGTCCTATTATTCTTCACCCCCCTTTTAAAAAAGTTTTTCTAAGTGCCTTAATCACTTGTGCTGGAAATGTGTTGTATATTTACTTTACCCCATGTATATGGTCTCGCCATTTCTGTGTTGATTCATTGGCTAGGCACAACTTGATGTGGCTTAGTTGAAACTTATAGCTTTTTCTCTTGTTTTCTACACTACACTAATCTATTCTGACATACAGTTGATTTTTCTTTCATTGAAATGTTTTATAATATCAGATGCTTCTGGTATACATCAGGAATAAATATCAAGATCAATTTATGCCCAGCAAGACAACAGGAATGCTGCATTCCCCACAAAATGAACACCTAATCAGACAAAATGAGAAGCCTTGAAAAGGAGATATTCAATCACTTTACTTTTAGATTAGAAATCAGAATCTGAGGGGACTTGAAAGATGAGACATCAAAGGAATATAGTTTTGCTGGCTTCTTCCACAGCACACTCTAGTATATCAATAATCCCATTACCACCGCAGAGTTGGTTTGCTGACCTTGTCTTTCTCAACCCTGTATGAAAATCTCCACTCATTTTGGTTGAATTTCTTATCTACTCTGTAACTTTTTGAAAATCAAATCCTTGAAAAATATGGTATACAATGTTGCTGTCTTCTTGGGCTGTCTCTTCTTAAAGTATCTCCTTATCTATACCAGCACTACTAATACTTTTTGTTGTTGTTCTGATAGTTCTTTTAAACACAGAGAATGCATGGAATCCTGTACCCTGTCTCTGACAATGGCCAAAATCAAGTGTAAGAAAGTTCAGTGAATGTAGCGGGAAAATGCACTTTCATGAAAATCCCTTCTAAATCTTAATAGGGATTTTCTTATGTCCTGACAAATGATTTTATATCCTTTTGGTTAACATTAAGTACTGTTACCAGATATTTCTATTATCCTTGTAAGAACCCAGTCATTCTTTAAATTCTTCAGTGACTTTTTGTGACAATATTGTCCACCATCTAAATGCACATCCAAAAATTATTTTCCTTAGTTTTCATTTGATAACTTAATACTTTGCACTTCCTCTTCCATCCATCCTCCGATTTGGAAACACGTGTGATAGAGAATTTGTGGAGATCAAATCAATGCCTCTTATCTAGCAATGAGCAGACAAGGTTCTCTGGGTAAATCTGATATCTTTTATTAGACCAGCTCAAATAGTTGGAAACATTCTTCTTAGCAAGCTTTCAGGTTCAAATACCCTTTGTCAAGCTGAGGAAGTATCTGCAGCTGGTGTGTGCTCATCCTGCACTCCTCTTATCTAGCAGTTATATTTACTGGGCAGAATTCTATGCCCATATATGTGCCACAGAGCTAAAGGAGATGTGGATGGTCTCATAGTTTCATAGTTTCTTGGGTCGGAAGGGACCTGAGCAGATCATCTAGTCCGATCATCTTGCCTGAATCCTGGGTCCACCCACAAGTGGAGAGAAGTGGGGAAAAGTTTGGTCCCTTGTAAACAAGTGTCCACGCTAGAACCACAGGCCTATTCCTTACTAACACAGCAGCCATCTTAATAAGACACACAGCCTCTGACTTACTCTTTTTCTCCTTTTCCCACACATCCTCCATCTCTTGGCTGCTTAGGAGGCCAGCTTCAAAAGGAGAACTAGATAATGCTTAACTTGTAGTCTTATGATTAGAGCACCGTGTTGAAATATCAACACGCTTCAGTTGCAAACTACTGCTGATTCAGGACACCTTGAATCCTGGTGTTCTGCTTCCTGTACAAGGAGCACCCTTCTTCTCTGTCTGGCACACATTTGTTGTGGTTTTTCCTCTAGGTACATTTTCATGACTTACACACACCTACACATTGAGAAAGGATGTTTGTATTAAATAATATGGCTCTCTGACCAGTGCATAGCCTGCCAATTACACTCAGTCTACACCTCCATGTTTGCATATCCACAGTATAGAGATAATAGAAATACAAATTATATTTAAGTGTTCAAAACAACACTTACAGAGCTGGAAAACTTCCATGTAGTCCCCAAAAAGATAATTGAATTTTGCCCATTGTGCATATGGTAGCCTGTACGAACATGAACATCTGAAGTATTCTTTTTAGTGACTACAAGGCTATAGACAGATGAAATCAATATAGAATATTTGTTCTTTCAATAGTAAGAGATCCTCTATTTGAGGAAGCAGCCTATGTGGAGCAGTAGAGTGTGTCTGAGGGGACTAGTGCCTGATTTGATAAGTTTTTCATTTAGACATAGTGGAGAGATTCATTATTTTGGTAAAATATTGCTATTTCATTCAGGGAATTGGTAAATAATACCAGCAGAAGCATTTCTTTCATTGATATAATCTGTCTACACTAGGAGGCTGGTGTATTTTATTTTTTGTAACGATACATGGCTATATCTATACCAGAAAACATTTTGAGTATAGTGAAGTCCTAAATTAAATTGGTTGTCAAGCCACGTAACGGTTCTACCTGCATAGGTATATTGGTGTCAAGTATGGCTGTTTTTCCTATGCTTTGCCAACATGACTGTGCTGACAGGAGCCCTACAGTCAATATAGCTCTACTAGTGAAAAAATCCTTTTATGGGGATTGCCTATTACGTTCAGAGAACTGGTGTAAACTGTACCTGTTAAATAATTATTTTGCCTGTATAAGATGTGTCCCCATCAGCGTAGTTTGTTGCTACAGTTTTCTCACACACCTATACTGGTAAATGCTTTTAATTGTACATAAGACCTCCAGTGACTCCTCTTCCTCCTCCCTTCTCTCACAAGGGACTATTTCATGTGTAATTATGGGGGTTATCTCTCAGGTCATAAGCAACCAAGGCCATGTCAGAACCTGTCTCAGCTCCTTGCCTCAGGGCAAAATAAGCTGGTTAAAAAGAACCTCATATGTGAACCCAAATGAAGCAATTCTCTTATCCAAAATGGACTGTGGCCTTCAGAAACTTTTCCCATACCATGGTTGAAAGGAAGACACATACATCTCTTATTAAATCCCCTGATGCGTCTTGCGAGAGGCAGGTAGCCTTTAACCCTTCTCATCTGTTTCAGTCCGTTTCAGTATCATTACCAGAAAAAACAACCAACCAAACAAACAATTTTGCTTAATACCTCAGTTCAGTTCCCTCAAAAGTGTTCAACCTATTCTCTGGAAAATAGTTAAACATTCATGTGAAAAGCTCGGGAAAGAACTGTAGTAATCAAATGCCTTTTTTTTCCTGTGGACAGTTTACATTTCCGATGGGGAACCATATCCTTTAGAATGCTTAATATGTTCAGCAGAGACACATGGTTGTATAAGCTGCATGTTATGATGATATGGGTGATAATTCTCTGTATTAAAAATTAGATCAAATATTTTAATACATTTCTACAAATTGGGGTGTATAGAAAGAAGCCAAATGCCTACAGTATAGCTTTAGATAAATGTGTTTCTGAAGTTTTCCATTTTTAAATGATGTTGCTTACAGCATAAATCATACTGTATGTTCTTCAGGGAAATACATTATTTTTGGCATTGTCTGAGAAAGAGGTGGACAGTTTAAGTCATGTTATTTGTCAACTCTGCAAAAAACTGAGTATTCAGAACATAACTTCTATATGAATTAGACTATAAATGTTTGAACCCTCTCTGAGGAAAAATACATAAGATTTGTAAGCAATTAACATCATATATAGAAATAATGAAGTGTCATGAAGAAGACAAGTGCCATTTCTCTATAGGTCATTTGGGCCTAGTGAAGTGAATATTATCCACATGGGGATAGCTGTATTAAAGACTTCTGAATGGACTAGATTTCAATCCATTAAGACTAGATTATTATATCATTGGGCACTGCTAGCAATGTGTGTAGGCAGTATACTTTTGTTTAAGAGGTCTGTATAGTTATACAGACATGTTTCTCCTAGTTTCTTGTGACCACGTTGTTTCTGTTTCAAAGGGATTAAGTTGTAGGGAACCAGAAAACCAAAAATTAAAGAAGAACTCTAATTTCGCCTCCCAGAAAATGTTGGAAGACCAGATGGCATCTTTCAAGTGCTTACACTATTTCCAAGTAATATATTATACATTTGCAGCAACAGATTCAAATCTACCATTTATGAATTTAAATAGACTTAGCCACCTAAGCATGATCTTACCACTCTGAGTCCTGAAAATCTATTAATATATCTATTTTTGTAACACATCATTATCTGACTTTTAGAACTGAGTGGCAACTTCCCCTCCCTGCCTAAATAATAAAGCAAGGAGGAGGAGGACCTTGTGGCGGGCCAGTAGGGGGAGCTCCTGCGTTGAGCCACCCACCTCACTGCGCCTGACCACCTTCCAGGCTCTGAGTGCCTCCCTAGGGGTGCCTTGTGTCTGGCTGACCCCCTTCCTGGAGCACATTTGCTAGCCTGGGGGTAACATAAGCTGCCACCACCCCAAGAAGTGGCTCTCCTGGTCCTGTGTCCTCGAGGAAACACAGGCCTAATAGTCCTACAGGTACTTGATGCAGTACAGGCACTTGGGGCACTTCCCCAAATGGGGGGCCAAAAAGGAAAATCTTCCTTAGTCCACAGACCGAAGGGGCCTCTTAGGCATAATTTAGACCCACCCCTCAATAAGTCTCCTACACTGGTCACAAAGGAGAACTTTATTGATTACAGGGGGTAGGGTGAAAATAGGGTACAAGATAGAGCAATATCATAGGAATCCCATAGAGCAAAACAGTCTGGCTGAGGTAGCATTTTGATCACACATCTGAGTTACTGCCAGCTATATATCTAACCAGATCTTGAGTAGCTTACTCATAAGCATCATCCAGAGGCTGTTGGAGAATCCCTCTGGAGGCAGGCCGTTCCTAGCTCATGAGTTATGGGGGAGAGAGCCAGTTTCAGATGGTAAAACTCCTCTTTAAGTCTGAGTCCCCTGTGTGGCTGCTGCCCCCTCCTCCTGGGCAGTCTTAACTTATAAAGCCCCTGTGACCTTGTTCACGTGATCCAATGGAGGCCAGCACCTGTTGGCTGTTAGCCAACCAATTTGAAATACAACACTAGTTGCTGGACAGACTCTAGCCCACCAGGTAGAAGCCCCTCACGCAGGTAGGTGATACCAGTCAAGTAGGCAGAGGGAGCAGGTTTCCCCCCTCCCTCAGGAATGTATCCAGCTCAGGTTACCTAAAGAGATAGGGTAAAGGTGTGTCTCCTCTGCTGGGCCCATCCTAATCAAATTGTCACAGGGCAGAGATTTTGGGGAGAAACAAAGGTGGCTTCCTGCCACAGACCTTCTTATGTTTTAGATTAACTGTTCTTCAGGGACTCTGGCTGGGTAGAACAGATTTCCACTGAGGCACCTAAGTCCACTTATGTGGAATAGGATCATCCTATTGAAGTCTCCTTTCCATTACAACTGGCTACTGGTAAATCATGATATAGGCAAGTTATGCTGTATACAATATAAGATGAATTAAAACTGAAAGATGTTGACTACAGTCATGCATTTCTCATCACCTGCCATCAACAGTGGCAAAAACAAATGAAAAAGCAGGTTGATTTTTGTTAAACTCAACAGTTTCAGTATCACAAAGCCATATGAAAACAATTTCATTCTAACCCGGCTATTCTCACTCTTCCCACTATGGCAGTTGATTACATTCATGTATGCAGGAAGACAAGTTTTTAATATACACCACATGATCAATATTGTAAACATATCACCCATCATTCAGCTTTGGAATAGTTTAAAATATTAACTGGACATTGTGATTAACAATGGCAAAATGGAGATTTACTATAGGGTAGCAGGTACCATGGAGTAGCTGCCTTATGATAAATCCCCATTCAATTTTACCATAAGGTAAGTAATTTGTGTGGAAATATCCAACGTGTCACAAGCAGTAAAACCCAATACATTGAGAAAGAAAACCAATAAATAATTGATCTCTAGAATAACTAAGAGTATGGGAGTTTCTCCCAGTGCGCTGCTCTAACTAATAGAAAACATTGTCAGCACCCCACTTGAATTAATCTCCTTGTTTACCTTTAATTTATACTAGAGAAATACTACTCAGTAGAGTGGAGTATAGTTAAAATAAACCACTTGACTTTGCTATTTAACCAACTTAAAAATGTTTGCTTATTTTTCATATTCCACTGTCCTGAAACATAAGGACCAAATTTTAAATTCTCACCAGCAGTCTTCTCAAGTATTTAATATTTGCTAATATGATAGTATTTTAGCATTGAATGGTACATCTTTGTACCAGTGAATGGGTGCACCCAAAAATATTGCAGGTGAGATAGATGGAAAGTGTAAGTTATTAATTTTATTTATGTATTTATTGTGATGCTCCTCTTTGGCTGGAGGATGTTAATAGCTGTTTGCACGTGGATACTTGGTGTGCAGAGAATTTTAGTTTTGATTGTAGTTATGTGCACTTGTAGTTAAGGGACTTGTTGAAAAATGCTAATGAGAACTTTGCTTGGAAAGTTCTTTGCATTTCCAAAAGAGAGAACCAGTAGTCAGTAGGAAAAGCTAAAGACAATCAGAGAGGCTTCTTGGGAATAGAACTGGCTGGGGTATGGCTAGAGAGTGGAGGAGGGAGGCAGGCTTGGAAACTGTGAGCCTGCAGCTATCTGTCAGAAGAGCAGGACTTTATTCTATGCCAGGGGTAGGCAAAATATGGCCCGCAGGCTGGATCTGGCCACATCCTGCTGCCCCCCAGGGTATGCAGCAGGGCTGGGGCAGCTCTGCAGCTGGACTGCCTTTCTAGGCAGCCCAGGCAGCAGTGGTTCCTTCCAGCTGCTACTGCCACTGGCCCCAGCCCTGCAGCACTGGTGAGGAACTGCATGTGGAGCCTGACCCGGCATGCCCCACACCTGCTCCAGACTCACCTGTCTAGGCAGCAGCAGCAGCAGTGGCAGTTGCCAGGCAGAAACTGTTGTTTGGCATGAGGGAAAAGTGGCCTGGGTCATCATCACAGCCTGTGTAGTGCATAAATCTGCAAGGTCCAGGGAGAGCTGTTCCTTGAGGCCTGAGTGGAGGAGGTGGAGGTGGCCTGGCAGTAGGAGCATCTCCTACGGTGCTAGTTGGTCCCCTCACTGTGGTGCCAGAAGTGCTGCACACCCACCAGTGGGGATCAGGGTACTGGGTGCAGGAAGCTCTAGCAGATCACCTCCTGCAGCACTCCCCACCCTAGCCCACCTGCCTTGCTACTTACAGACCTCCTACACTGTTCCCAGCCCCCATGGCAGGCACATGTCCAAAGAAGAAACCTTTATTGCCCTCACAACATACCCCCATCCCTCCATTCCCCACCTTCAACACACACATCCCCCTTCCTCCTCCCCCCACAATACACGGAGTCCCTTCAGCAAACAGAGCCCTGTCACCACCTTCCCCACCCATCAACAATGAAAAATCTTCTTCCCAGTGTGAAAACTATTTACAAGGTCTTTGTTTTGGTGTCCCAGAGTGGGGGGGCTATGGGGTGGGGGCGCCTAGAGGGCAGGCAGCCAGCACCCCAGACTCTGGCCATTCCCCCACTGGCCTGCACAGTGTTCCAACTGTGGTGGGCTGGGGTCTCATCAAGGGGTGACAGCACCTTCTGGGGTGGGCTGCTCCTCCTCTGACTGGCAGAACACAGGCCCAGCAGGGCTGATGTCCAGTCCTCTTGCTGGTACAGAGACCTCCAGCTACACACCTGCATGGATCTGGGGCAAGCAACAGACCTGGGTCCAGCAGCAGCACACCTTAGATATGGGCTTGGCCAAAGGCTTGTGTTGGTGGGAGGCAGCAGAGGTCCTTCTCCTAGGCTCAGGTGGGGGTCTGCTGCAGAGTAGTTGCCAGGGGACCTTCAGGGCTAGGGATGGGGGCCAGGAAGAAGTGGTCATGAATGAGACTGCCAGGCCCAGGATGGTGTCCAGGGCCCAACAGGCATCATCTGTGGCCTGGACTGTGTGGCCCAGGATGGTGTTCTGCTCCTGCAGGACCTGGATCCAGTCCCACTCATGGTCTGCCTGGTCCTGTGCTTCTTCCTGGGCAATGTCCTCCCTCCACCACCTGTCCTGGTGGGTCAGATTCTCCTCTCACCACCTTTCCTCCTAGTCCACATCCTTTTCCTGCAAGGCCCAGGTGGTCCCCTCCTGCTTTGCCTCCAGCTGCGGGAGGAGGAAGGTCCTGTGCACACTTCTGACACAGCTGGCACATCCCAAGGGCCCCAGCAGTGGGCAGTGGCATCCCTAACCTGGCATCCCTGCTGGCTACTCCAGCCTTTCCCCAACATTCACATGCTGGGTCTGCAGAGACAGAAGACAAAAGCCTTTTGTGAGAGTTTGCAAAATTTCAGAGATAAGATGTGCTTATCATGTGTCCATGGCTGGCGAGACTGGAGGCTCAGCTGTGTCCAGCTGTGCCCAGTATCCTGGTCCCATGGTATATGGTGTGCAGGAACCCAGCTGGGGGCCCCCTCTGTGAAGGATCTGGCACTGCTGATGGCCAGTGGTGACATGCCTGGCCATTCCTCATGGCAGAGTCTGGGGCTATGCTGCTGCCGAGGCAGGCACTGACCAGACACCTTGAATTGCTGGTGGACTGCACAGCCAGAGAGCTCAGTGGCACAGGATGCTGAATGCCTGAAGGTCCCTTCTGCATTGACATGTCACCCCAGGGGTCAGGGCAGAATGGAGGCCTGGGAAGGCTAGCCATGCTAGTAAAAACTGCATGGTTGTGGCTTGGGTCCTGGGGGACCAAAATGAAGGTCAGCTGCTGCATAAAGGGCATGGTCTTGCAGGCACAGCCAGACTAATGATTGTGATCAGTCACAGCCACCCACTGTGCCCGCAAGGCACTGCTGCACTGAGCAGCCCTCATAAATGTGCATGGACCTTTGCGTTGCCCCAGAATACTATGAGGTCATCAACCTCTTTCCTGACTGCAGTTGGAGCTCCATGTGGATGGCATGAGCATTTGCACTCAGGTGGTGCCAGGCCTGCACAAGGAGGATGAGGCCATCATAGATGCCATGCCAGCTCTCTGGGCCCCTGTGTGGCTGTCCCATTGTTGCCTGCCTTGGGCAGTTGCCAGCAGTGGCCAGCACAGGGGCATGACATGGGACTGCAAGCCACACATTAGAGGCTATGCCCTGCAGCTGCAGGCACAGGGGAGGCTGCTAGGTCTGTAGCAGGCAGGCGGTCCTGGCCCTTCTGTGAGAAGCAGCTTGCAGGCAACCCTGGGGTGCTGACAGACTGGCCTGGGGCACAACAACCTTCAGGCAATTGCCTTGCACCCACCTGGCCTGACAGCAATGCCTTGGCAGCTGGAAGACATTGGAGGGGCAAGCAGTAGTGTAGGGCTCCAGAAAGAAAGGCACAGCTCAGCTGTGACCTGCCCAGGGGACACACAGTGCCTACACTGCCCTCAGGATGCCTGTAATGTGTACCCCAGGGCACAAAATGCCAGAAAGGCATCCCAGTCCTGGAGCAGGAGAAGCTTCAGGTCAGCCCTTTAATGACTGGGCAGACCCAGCAGCAAATTTGCTACTGGGTTGCATCTATATGTGCACTACTGCACAGTTACTAATTATGCTTAAATTGCTACCTGCATTTGCAGGTATCAAATTTAATCACCATTAGGCATTTTTACTGCACAGTAAGCACACGCATGTATAGATGTGTATGCTTATTGTACAGTAAATTAGGCAACAGTGCAGTAAAGCATCCCATGTAGATGCTCCCATTGTATAGTGACATTCTTATACCAACAAAACTCCTAAGTGAAGTTCTGGTCTAAGTCAGAATAAACTGAATGGTGGGCTGTTTTTTCAGTTGAAATAAATCAGGCTGTTTTTCGCCAGCTGAAATCTGTCCCACAGACCTTGAATTAAGAAACTCACAGTCTAAAACAGAAACAAGAGACATTCCACATTGGTAAATCTTGAAGTGGTATTGTAATGTCAAAATGCCAGTATTCAGCATGGTTATCCTTCTTATCAAGAAATATTTGACACCAACATTAGCAAAGATTGCAAACCAAGGAGTTGATGATTGTAATTTGGATGAGTTGGCACAGATAGAGTTCACAATGAGGAAATATTTAAATTAGTCCAGAAGTGTGTGGTGTATGTTTTTGAATGCCAGTTTGAGGAGAGTTTAAGAAATAAGAGATATTTACAACCTTCTTGGTAGGCTCTTGAAGATGTCAAAATGTAAAACATTGTTATGGGAAGGAGACCCAGCAAGTCTTGGTAAGATTAGTCTTAGCTTTATAGAGATTATACCCAAAATTCACAGGCAGATTTAGCAGAAGTTGAATCTGACTCTTATCTCAAAAGGCTTTTCAAGACAGGGATCATCAACACCACCACGGCTCTCATCTCTGGCAAGCAATTTTAAGCAGCTTTAGGTTTCAGATAGTATAGCCTGAGGACTGAGACAGGAATTTTGGAGCAGCTGATTTTTATTGGTTTTTGTTTTGGAAGCAGTGTTAGTCTCATCTGAGGAAATAAAAAAGGTAGTGAGATACAGCAGATACAGAATAATGGACAGATTATTTTATGAACCCACGGCTGTCCCCACTGAAGTCAATGAAAGCTTGTCTGTTGTTTCTGGGGCAGCAACAATGTGTTTTAAATTATTATCATTTAAAAATAATAGGAAGACTGTATAATCCTTGTGACCGGTAATAATGTTGTACACATACTTCTCTCCCTTTGTTCATTGGCTTGTATATTCCTTTCTCTGCCTCCTACCAAAAACATTACTACTTGAGAATTATTTGGTGGCTTCATGAAACAGGTTCATGAGGGAAAAAAATACCACCAGAACTGCATCTCTGATGATAGTCTTACTAAAAATACCAAGGATCATATAAACATAAAAGCTCTCATTCTTAACAGTTCTTTTGTGTACTTGCTGTGTGTATATGAAAGGCTGAACTTTGTTGGCTTGCCTGTAGAGAAGATAAGGGATATCCCAGTACTATTCACAAACAAACTCTCCTTCAGGTCAGGTGGTGGAAAGCTGTGGTCTATGGGGAAAAAAACAAGATTCTGCTCCAACTATTAGACATACAGGTAGGCATGGGCACCTAAGTGGAATTCTATTTTGCCCCACTTGAGTTTCTGAAAACTGTTAATACAAAAGGTGGGTGGGTCCTCCATCTTGTTGCTTTTGAGTGAGTCTTAAAATAAAATTGACTTGTTACATTTGTTGCAGAATTAACTGGTTGACTGCACAATGCACTGAGACATGGCAAATAAAAAAGTGGATAACCAGCCATAAAAATGTTGCTTGAAAAATGTAGAACATTTTGTAATTGGTTTCTATCAGTCTTTAACATGTGGCACGCCAGACATAGGGTGATAGAGTTTAGCCAGGTCCTTCAACAGCTCAGGATAGACTGCACTTTCTCCACCCATCCCCTTCCTCCAAAGGGACTCTATGTGACTCATGCTGAACTCTGTTGCTCCAGGGTGCTTCAGCAGAAGATGTCATGGCTCACCTCCCTTCTTCCCTTTCTTCAACCAGCCTTCAAAGCTGGAAAAGCACATATGCAAAAGCACCTCATGGGCTAAGAACAGATCATGAAAAAGCCTGCAGCTGAATCGATAACATTTTTGCAGGTTAATTTGAGCTGCATAGATTGAACTGGTGAACTAATGAACATTCACTTTTGATTCCAGAAACACAACCACTTACCTGCAGTGGCTGAGGCCAGAGCTTGGGGTTCTAGAGCATGCCTCTCTGCTCTGCTGGAGTGGACAGCTTGGGCTTTGGCTAGCCCACCCGCCATGCAAAACATCCTGGGATTCTGGGGAACTTGAATCTGGAGGAGATCTGGGACAGAAGTTCAGTAAACCGATTTAATCTAAATTGGTTAAGTCTAACACTACATCTATCCAGGTTTATTTTAAACTAATTTTGGCCATTTTGAAAGTGGTTTATGTGCACTGAACATCCGTTGTGTTACAGATTTGAACTAGTTTCTAATCACTTATATCAGAGGGATTCTAGTAGAGTTCAAACCCCATAGGTCCTATTCTCTCCCTGCTCTGCCTTGGGGGGATGAAGGGGAACTCAGAGCTGACTTTTTGTTAGCAGAAAAGCTGAAGGTATAGGAGGGGGATGACAGCCCCTGTGAGTAGCTCTCCAGATCCTCTTGCTGACAAGTGCTGGAAAGTTCTCAGAGCACTTTTTCCCTACTCTGGAAAGCTTGTCCTATGAACATGAAACAAGTCACATGGCATGACAGTTTCCATCAAGCTATATTATCTGTGTTACAAAAAGAGATGCATTAGAGGATTCTCAGGACATGAACGGAGTGGAATAGAATTACATTTAGGTGATTTAAGTCTATATAAATGCCATGCAGGTGAACTAGAATCCATCTCCTAGTTTCCAGTACTGCTTCCTGTCAAAGACTGATCAGGTAGGCCTTCCTGGGTCAAGTATTTCAGTAAGCCTCAGCTAATGATCTCTGCCCCAGTTTAGGAATAGTGAGCATCCTGACTGGCTGCTGGGAGGACTGCCTATTAATGTAGTGGCAGATGGGGACTTGGGTTCGCAGGCCAGTCAGTAGCTCTGGTGTCGCAAGCCTCCTGGTTCCTGATCCTGGTTTGGCTGTGCTCTTGGACTTTGTCTGTGGATTATCCCTCAGATTGGTACTCGGTATCTAATCTCCATAATTTGACCATGGACTGTGCTGTGGACTCTGTCCCTAGATTTCTCTCTGGTTTTGGTAATATGGTACCCATCCTTTGACTCAGTCCCAGGCACCTGCTTTCACTCAGTGGTCTGACCATTAGGCCAGATCATATATGCCCCAGTCCCTTACACCTCCCTAATGGAAGGAACACTTTACGTAATAACTGTACCTATCTGCAGCACTTGTATTTTCAAATACAGTCCCTCTGGGTAAGAAATATATTATATTGATAATGTGGGAGACAGCTTCTGTTGCTGCAGTCCATGATGTGACTCTGCTGTGGATAAGGGACAGAAGGTCAACTCTGACACTGTCTCTAAGCACTTGATTAACTTAATCAAGAAGACAACAACTTAGATGTAGCTGGGGCAAGCAGGACTTAAGATCATATCCTGTAGTAGGTCAGTAAGGAAGATAACTTTGAAATATTCATCTTTGTCCTCATTTATGCACAGGACATAAAGAACACACAAGGTGAAATCCTGGTTACACTGAAGTCATCGGGAAGACTTCCATCAACTTCAGTAGGGTGGAACTCTAAGTAAGACTGAGTTCTACCAAGGACTTCAGTAGAGTAAACCTCTAAGTAGGACTGAGATTCATTGAAAAAACTGGCTGAGAAAGCCTCTGTTTTTTTGTCTTTAGTTGGAATAAAATATTCTTGAATGTTTTAAAAAAGGGATTAACTATATATAGCCAACTTTCAAGCCATTCTATACTCTTTGGAAAACAATTTTCCCTTACCCTGTACACTGTTGCCATATTGTCTAGGTGGAACCAGATTAAGCACTGGATAAACATGAGTCTGACTGCCAGGCAGGGTACCAGGAAGATGTTTGGGGACATGTATGTTTTAATAGAATGATTTGAGAGGGTTCCACAATACAACTTTGCATACTATAATTCCCTAATGCTTTCCTTCATCTCTACTGGGTACTGCTTTGGCAGAGGTTTGCAGCAAGGTCAATAATCAAAATAAAAGCTGGGGGCAGAGTCCTATTTTATCTTACCTCCCGAATGTCCCTTAACAAACTTCATAGCTGACATTTTTGACACACAGCATTTGTGATCTGTTCCAAGTACATATGGATATACAAATTTTGGCTTTGCAGGTATGTAGTACTGTATACACTTGCCTTGGTCAATGTAAATCTTGAAATAATAGCCAGGCTTTAGTCACCACATCATAGGTTAGATATTATTCAGCTCTCCTCTTGAAGATGGCTCCCTGGGCAACTAAGGGTGCTGTTACACATTATAGTTTGCCTATGCTTACTCCTAGAAATGTTATGCAGTATTAAAGTTAGCACGTGAACAGTCACATCTTAAGAATTAATCCCCTCTCTAAAGTGCATAGCTCTGACTTATGCTTGCTCAGGTACATGCATACCTGCTCAGTCAGAGCACAGCTTGCTGAAAATGTTAAATAGCTGTGTGGATACCTGTGTGTCCACACTGCATGTGGAATAGGATCACAAACTGTATTTAATTCCAAAAAAACAGCAGTTATATGACTGGATGAGTGCCATTTGGGAATGTAAAGGGAAATATGAGTGCTGCTCAGATTGTTTGTGGTACAAATCTATCCAGATCAGATGAAAATTTAAACTACTAGTGGTTAACTTTTTTTGAATTCAGTAGTGACCTGCTTCATTTAGAATCTAAAGACCAGAAGTGAAATTAAGAACAAGGCTAGATTTTATAGTGAGTTCCCAAATTGTACCATTGAAATCCACATTCATGTATGCATGTCTGTCTATCTATTTACTTATCTATAGATATATGATTGGATGAGCAAACAAGCTTTTCATACATTGGTGGTCCACAAACAAATTGTTGAGGGGCAAGCCAGTTACTTATGATTGAAAATTTGGATGAGAAAAAATTTAAACTATTTGGGAAGAATGAGCAGTAAGAAATCCTTCAAAGTAACTTTTCCAGTTCCTTTTTGCAAATGATTTGGGGAAGGAAACTATTAAGAAGTACTGATACACACACACACACACACACATGCTAAGAAAAGAAAAGAATAAAATGGTATGAGTAACTATGTACATAACTGAAGACATATCTAACCACAAAGTGCCAACATGATGGAAAAGTTAATTATCTAGTAGTTATTTCAAGTAACTGTGAGGCAGGAGTCAGCTGCAGAAAACCAGCAGAGAGAGGTATGCTCGCCCCACCCTTCCCCCACCACCACCTCCTGGCAGGAGTTCCTGGGCTTTGTGCAAAGTGAGGACATGGGCATCCACCCGAGGCAGGACAGAGAGGGGGGTGGAGCAGGGCTCACAAGCTGCTTGGGGGGTGGGAGTAGTGCTAGCCATGCTAGCAGTGCACCCTGCATTCCTGGATCAGGTTGAGGAGGCACAGAGTGTTCCTCCCTTATCCCAATTCCATCTGATCCCCAGGACCATGCACTGGAGCAGCTCCAGGAAGGGCTTAGAGGATTCCACTCCCCACTTCCACATGCTAGTGCCATGTTCAGGGCTGAAGGCACTTCCTGGTGCAGCTCCAAGGATATGGCTCCCCCCCTCCCCTCCCCACACACACCTGCCTCAGGATCAGAGCCCACACCTGCAGGGGAAACAGTTTCAGCCAGAAACTCAGTTTTGACTGTTTGGGGGAAATCCTTTGAGTCCTTTCTGGAGCTGCTTCAGTGTATGATTCTGGGGTTCAGAAGGACCTGGGATGGGGTGGGACACTCTGTGCCCTGCCCCCTTGCCAAGCTGGGAATGCAGTGTGTGCCATTGACACCACTTCGCTCAGCAGCTCATGAGCCCCACTCCCCTGCTTGCTTCTATCCTTTTTGGGGTCGACCTCCAGACTCCCACCCGGGCAAAGCCCAGGGACTCCCATGCTGCCATGAGCAGTGGTGGTGGTGGTGGGGGACAAGTATGTCTCCCTTCATTGACTGCCTGTGGCTGGCACCTGCCTGACAAATGGCAGGATGGTGGGGGGAGGCACGTGCTTGCCAGCCAATAACGGATGGCACAACCATTCATCTGTAGTCAGCTGCCCTCGGGAACCTCCAGCATGCTGAGAGGTATGCAGGAGTGCCCCCTGCCTTCTGGCCTTAGCCAGTGCAGGCATCTACCTGCCGTCCCCCACTGAAGGGTGAACATGAGTTCTGTTCACTCTCACTCCAATCTATTCATCTTAGAGAAATCCACATAGATTGGATAGATTCTGACTTGGGATTTTTGAATGTCTGTACTTCATAGATTTCATAGATTTCATAGACATCAGGGCTGGAAGGGACCTCGGAAGATCATCAAGTCCAGCACCCAGCCCAAAGGGCAGGAAGTCAGCTGGGGTCATAGGATCCCAGCAAGATAAGCATCCAATTTGCATTTGAAGGTGTTCAGTGTAGGTGCTTGAACCATCTCTGATGGCAGGATGTTCCAGACCTTGGGGGCTCGAACAGTAAAGAAATTCTTCCTTATGTCCAGCCTGAAATGGTCTTGTAGTAGTTTATGACCATTTGACCTCATCATCCCTTGGGGCGCTCTGGTGAACAAACGTTCCCCCAGATACTGGTGGCCACCCCTGATAAACTTATAGGTGGCTATCAGATCA
>NW_017728918.1:72381535-72396930 GCF_001723895.1 Crocodylus porosus
ACCAGTGCAGAATAATCCTCCTTGGAGGTGAATCCTATCCTCCATCCTTTGTAGGCCTTTCTTTTTAGCCTCAGGAGGTCTGCTAGGTCCCTGGAGAGCCAAGGAGGCTGCTGTGCCCTCTTGGTGCCTTTCCTCCAAGATGGAATAGACTTAGTTTGTGCATTGAGGATCACTCCCTTGAGGAGCAAGCGCTCTTCTTGAACTCCCCTCTCTCTGGGGTCATGGTCCCTTAGGGCCTCACTGACAAGCCTTCAGAGCTTGTCAAAGTTGGCTTTTCTGAAGTCAAGGACTTCTGTGTTGCTGACTGACTTGCCAGCTTTATGGCAAATGGTGAAGGTGTTCAGCTCATGGTCGCTGTCACCCAGCTTCCCATCAATCACTAGGTCGCCAATTAGGTCATCCCCAGTAGCCAGTACCAGGTCGAGCAGCGCTTTGCCTCTCGTTAGCCCATAGACTTCTTGAGTCAGGTAGACGTCATCCAGACATGAGAGAAAGCTTTGCGACCACTCGGATTTTGCTGAGTGATCCTCCCATGAGATTTCTGGGTAATTGAAGTCACCCATGACAATCATGGTCCTGGAGAATGCGGCCTCAGCCAGTTCCCGGGTGAACTCCTGGTCAAGCTCTTGACTTTGGGTGGGAGGTCTGTAGTAGACTCCCATCGTTGTGTCCCCTGTGCCATGTTCCCCATGGATTTTAACCCAGAGGGTCTTGAGTCGTCCACCCTAGTCGCCAATATCAGCTTGCAGGGATATGTAGCTTTCCTTAATATAGAGAGCTACACCCCTGCCCCTTTTATCTACATGATCCCTCCTGTACGGGGTATAGCCATCTATACCCAAGGTCCAGTCATGGGTGGAGTCCCACCAGGTCTCTGTTATTCCTATGATGTCATAATTATTTGCATTGAGCAGGAGGCTGAGCTCCTCTTGCTTTTTCCCCAAGCTTCTGGCATTTGTGTACAGGCAGGGAAGTGTCCCCTTGGGGGCTCTTGCCTTGCCCACAGATTGTACCAGGACTGGGGCAGGGGTAGGCTCCCTTAAGTGCCTTGACACGCTGGCTTTGCAAGGGTTGCTCAGGGGGCCAGCAGTGGTGGTAGTCCCTCCATCCCCCAATGGGCTTAGTTTAAAGCCCAGTGGAACAGGTCAGCCAGTCTGGCTGAGAAGAGCCTCCTCCCCAGGGGAGAGAGGTGGAGGCCATCTCTTCCCAGAAGCTCGCTGCCTCTCTCACCAAAGAGTGGGCTGTGGTCATGGAAGCCAAATTCTTCCCAATGCCACCAGTGCCACAGTCTTTAGTTGACTATGTAGATCCTCCTCTCCCGCCTCAGCCCATAGCTCAAGACTGGGAGGACCAATGAGAACACTACCTGTGTGCCCCCAGGCCCTTTAGCCCCACTACCAAATCCCTGTAGCACCTCATGACCTGGCTGGGAGCACTCTGAGCCATGTCACTGGTGCCAACATGAATAAGGCATATAGGGTAGTGGTCTGTGGGCTGGAGGAGCTTTGGGATCTTCTCTGCAATGTACTGAATGCAGGCCCCTGGGAAGCAGCAGTCTTCCTGGGATAAGGGGTCGGAGAGGCATATTGCCCCCTCAGATCCCCTCAGGATGGAGTCTCCCACAACAAACACCTTATGTTTTGTCTTGTGCAGGTGTGGTAGCTGCAGTTGAGCCTGTGTTGCCTGTGGGAGCTAGCAACTCATCAGGCTCTGCTGGAGCTGCAAGAGGTGTGTACCTGTTGCTAAGCTCCGGCGGGGCAGGGGCCTTGGTGCAGCGGGCCTTAGGGCCCTTGACCACCTTCGTCCATGCCCCTGACTGGACAGAGTGGGAGGTCCCGGAGTCCTCCTTTGTCCTGAAGGGAGATGGTGGTCTGCCCTCTGGCTCCCGGGGAAGAAGGGCCTGGCAGTAGGAGTCAATCTCCTGCTCACCGTCCCTGATTGCATGCAGTCTCTGGACTGTGGCCTGGAGCTCCTCCAGCTGGCGCACCAGAGACCCAAAAGGGAGCAGACCCCACACGGGGAGGTGGCCATGCTTCTGGTTGCCAGACCATGAAAAAGGGACAGGCAGCCTGCACACCGAAGAGCTAGGGGCTTCATCCGTGTAGAGCCCAGAACCATGGGCTCCGTCTGGGTGGGGGCCTCTGAGATGCCAGGGGAGTGCTGCATTGTCTGAGGGGACCCTCAGGGTATGGCACGTGCCCATCTGTGCCATGCCTCTGGTAGGTTGGTGACAGGTGGGACTGTCTACCCTGGGGGGTTTGCAGGCAGGGTTTCAGGCCCTCTCGCACACCCTGCTGTGCGAACTCCGTGTTAACTCATGCACCGGCAGGCAAGCACACCTGTTTGCACAGCCTGTTCATGCGGCTCCAGTCACGTGGCTCCCTGGGGGGCTGGGCAAAGTAGGGGCCTGGGCGGGGCTTGACCCACCCTAGCTCCACTCAGCTGCCTCTTCCCACTCAGTAAGGGGTAACTCCCTCCCACCACAGGCCCTGCTTATCTCCGGCTGTACTGGGGGTTGGCAGGGGGCTCCACAGCTGCTGGGCGGTCTCTGGGGGGCTTCAGGGTAGTGGGGGCATGGTGGCCTTTCACCCGCACGTCTCTCGCCGCTCCAGAGCCTAACTGGGAATTTTTTTGCTGTTAGCAGGCCCTTTTAAACTGCACGCATGTGCAGTGGGCCCACCGTCAGGGAAAGCTGTTCTCAGGCAAGGGGGAACCCTGCCCAGGATTTGGGGGGCCCTGCCCTACTGGAGGGGGACTGGTGAGTACCCCCTCCTACCACTGTCTTTTCCTGGGGGGCCTGGGCGGGGCTTGACCTGGCCCGGCTCCACTCAGCCACCTCTTCCCACTCCTCCTCATTGGCCAAAATTTCCAAAGTGATTTAGATGCACAAACTGTGACATTTCTAGCAGAAGTGAAGGGAACTTAGCACCTCTCATAGGTATTGTAGAGGAGATGGTCATAGAGACATCATAGCTCTTCATAATAACATTAATGAAAATGATTACATCAAATGGCAACAAATGAAAAAAATGCAATGATGTTAGACTATAATAAAGATTCACATCCCCTGCTAAAAGATTCACACTGCTTAAAGATTTCCCTTTTCCTGTACTCATTTTTAGTAGGCAGACTGTGATACTCACTAGACATATTTAATAGATTCACTACAGACTTTTTTATAACATTTCTAAGACACTGTTGCAGTCAGCAGTAAGTCTGCCTTCTAGCATGTAAATATGTTTTGTTCAACTGGTTTTACCCCTAATTCATTCTCAACATAACACATTATTTATATTTACTTATGTATGTAGAAAAAAATGAAAAGCAATTTTAAAAGAAAAAGAAATACATTTACATTGAAGAGAACCATGGTTATCACCTGGGCTTCATATCTTCATGTTTTGATAAACAGATCAAGCTATTTATGTTCTCCATTGGGATTCATAGAGCCTCATCACCCTAGAAATAGCACTGAGATGTTCTGAAAGTAGGAGTAATCAATTCCAGAACTTTTTGGTGAATACGGCACATTTTTTTATTGAGCATATGGAGCAGCAAGGATTTCTCATTGAAAGGAATTCTATTTCCCTTTGATCACCTAAGTGGATTTTTTTAGCTGTGTGGGTAGCATTTTTGGCACTTATGTGCAGATAGCCACTTTATTTCCAGGCACAGAGTCCCATGACCATAGAAGACTGTATATGTGTCTACTGAGTGCAAGTCTTGCAAACAAGACGGTAGTGGTAATGGGCCTATCCAAATTTTAGCTTCAGGAGCTTTTACTTGCCTGGAAAGGGAAAGGAAACGAAAGTAAAGTATAAAGATGTGGTTTTCTACTTGCTAAAGTCAAGGGATATCATACCCACTGCTCTTCCCCCATTCACAGAGCCTGTCACCTTACTGAAAGAAATCAGGTTGGTCAGCCATGACATGCTCCTAGTGAATCCATGTTGATTTTTTCTGATCTACCTGTTCTTTTCAGGTGCTTCACAACAGATTTCATGAAGACCTGCTCCATAATTTTGTCCAAGTATGAAGGTCAGATTGACTGGTCTATAATTCCTTCTAAATTCCTGCTCCTTGTGGGTCCCTCATTAGTGCTCCTTCACCTTGCAAGATAGGGGCCAGAGTGATTTGCTCCTGTTGTGGAGCTGCATTTATGTGTCTTCCATCTGCCTCTTTCTGCCCCATGAAAAACGGTGGGTGCGTCTACACATGCATTTACTGCAACCTAAATTTGCTGTGCAGTAAGATACTGCACAGTAGGTGTGTCTACACATGCAGTTAGTCACAAGTAGATTTACTGTGCATAAGCTTAATGCACAGTAAGCAATTTTGGACAGGGTTCTACACATGCAGGGACTTGGCACTAGATTTAGTGCCAGGTCCTCCAGCCCTGCCACATGCCCCTGTGGCCATCTGGGGGAGATCCCACCTCTGTCCCTAGTTGCCAGAACTTGGCAGCCATGTCTGAAGCCAAAACTTGGCTGCCAGCATGTGGCAGCCATCTTTAAAATACAGTCCTGCTTGGTGCTGTATGGGCAGCCAGTTCCAGTGCTCAGACGAGCTGTGTGGTGCACAGAGGCAGTATGTGGCAGTTCTGTTTGTGCCCCCTCTGCATCCCTTCTCTATCGCTGCCCCAGCCCCTGGGCCTGGCAGTGAAGAACAGGGTCCCCAATCCTGCTGCCCACCTTGGTCATCCTGCTGGCCTGCCACAGTCACCATTCCTGGCCCACAGCCATCTCTCTCTGCCTGGCTCCCCCACATGCAGTGACCACCTCCCTGCCTGCAGCATGCCTTCCCAGGACTCCTGCTGCTGTGTAGCTGCTGCTGCCAGCCATGCTGACAAGGGGCTTCAGAAGGCCACCCCTGGGCCCATCATTGCCCTTCTGGCCATCCAGTCCCACCACCTGTGGGCCCACTGCACCAGCCAGCACTGGTGGCAGCATCTGGTGGAGGAGGACTGTTATGATGAGCAATGGGTCAACACCTTTGGCATGAAATGGGCCACCTTCCCCAACCTGAGGCTGGGAGGGCCTTCCCCCCAGTGCAGGTCACATGACTAGTGAGGATGGGGGCTCCCCACCAATGACAGTGTCCAGCTGTGCCTGGTGTCCGCAACCTGCGGTGCACGGCAGTTCACAGCCAGGCTCCCCTGCCTCCCCGGGGTAGAGTCGATACTGCTGGTGGCTGGCAGTATTATAGCTGGCTGCTACTCATGGGGCTATGCAGGGTCTGAGGAATACACTGGCCAGGGCTCCCTGAGCTGCTAGTATAGGGGCAGGCAAAGTCCATCCCACAGGCTGGATAAGGATCTCCAAGCTCCTGCTCCTCCATCACAATCTAGGAGCCAGGAGCTTGGCGTTCCCTGCTGCCAGAGCACCCAGGCTTCTGTGGAAAAGCCTGTCTTAGCTGCAGGTGGCTCCTGGGGGCAGGGATCTCTTTCCCTCCCCCTGGTGGACAGCTGACCCAGATCAGATTTTGCTCCCTGTCAGGCATCTACATGAGTGTTACAGCACTGTTACTAATGCTAACTAAATTTCCTAGTTGCACTAGCAAATTTACTTAGTGTTCGGGAAGTTTACTGTGAAGTAAGCATGTGCATGTGTAGACACACGTTTACTTTTCAGTAAAGTATGCTAACGTGAAGTTAAGCGTGTCATGTAGACGCACGCTTGTGTGTCTCAAAGGAGCCATGACCCTTTTCTTAGTAATGGGGTAGGGGTCCTATTATACCATATCTTTGCAGCCAGTTGCATTCATCCTCTGATAACTGCCTCTATTTCTGAAGACTGAATTTAAAAAAGCGTCAAATACATCAGCCTTCTCCATATCATCTATAACTAGATTTCCTTCTGAATTCTATAAGGGACTTATAGTTTCTCTGGTCTTTTCTTACTTTTGATATACTTATAGAATCCCTTTTTATTGCTTTCCATGACCCTTGCTAGTTGCAACACAAGTTGTCTTGGCCTTCCTAATTTTCTCTCTTCATGCCTGTGCAATACTTTTACACGTTTTTACACTTGTCTATGTCCATGTCCCTAGTTCTGTGACCAATTTTCCACTTCTTTTTAGAATTCCTTTCTGATTTTCAATTCATTGAAGAGACTGTTGTCTAGCTAGGCTGGCTTGTGGTTGCATATTCTATTTTTCTGTCTCATAAGGATAGTTTTCTCCTGCTCCCTTAAAAGGGCCTTCTTAAAGAACTGCCAGCTCTCCTAGTCCTTTTTCCCTCAAACTTGTTTCCCATAGGATCCTGCCCACCAGTTCCCTGAATTTGTTACCATCTCTTTTTCTGATGCCCAATCTCTTTATTCTGCTGCTCTTGGGATATTGAACTCTATAATTTCATGGTCATTGGGTGCCCCTACACATTCCCCCCCCAGCGCACAGTTGTTACTTCACCATCATTTAGTACTTGCTTTAGGAAGTCTAAATGATGGTGCAGTAACAGCCACTACTGCAATATGCCAGCAGCACATGGCTATTTTTAGCAGCTATATCACTGTAGCAACATGCTATAGTGAGGTAGCACATTGTTACCGCAATGTAGTGTCAGCATCATGGTTTGTACCTGCCAAGGCTACGTTGCCATAGCTATGACATACATAGCCATAGTGTGTCATTATGGTGCCATAGCATCACATGTAGATGTGCTCAATGTCACCAAAATTACCTTCCACCTATATATCCTCAACCAATTCCTCCCTACTGTCTACTGTCTACTATCTGTAAAAAGTTGTCCAGAATATACTCCAAGAATTTGCTGGACTACTTGTGCACTTGTACTTGTTTCCCTTCTGGTAGTTGTCCCAATATTTAAAGTTCTCTATGAGAATCAGGTCCTGAGTTTTGGAAGCTTTCATTGATTGTTTAAAGAGACCCCATTTATTTCCCACTCCTGATTTGGTGGCCTGTAGCAGATGCCCACCCTGACATCTTCTCTGCTGCTCTCCCTTCTGACCTGTACCCATAAGTCCTTAACAGTAGGCCTGCTTTCAACTTTGTATTGCTCCTGTACTCCAGTCATATGAACTATTCCATTTGAGTCCTCCTTTTCATTCCTGTTCCATCCAAACTTTAAAACCAGTTGCCTGGGATGGGCAGCAGCATTTCTATTCAGGCAGTGCTGAGGGACTCAGCTGACTTCATGACTCTTCATAATCTACCTGATTCCTGCTAATCTCTCTTCACTTCACAGGTGTTAATGACCCCTCTTCTTTTTAATTGTCTTGATATTACACTATTCAAACTTTCCTTTTTCCTGCAATTTTGCTGTCTGTTATTCATTCCTGGTAACACAGTCTTGCATACTGTTTTGAGCTTTAGCTGGCTAAAAACCTTAGCTTAGGTGTGGTACTATTAATTCAGGTGTAGAAATGACTGACACTGAAGTATTGGAGGCACTGTCAAAACAATCACAAAGACTAGATTTTGTTTTATGAATCAGAATAAGAGATGTACATTTAACTATAATGACTATAAAATTAATGAAAAAATATCTTTTGACTATTTTTTGCCTAGTGCTTATCTCTGCTTCAAGTCCATGTCTTCTCAGGCACCTTCTTGATCTTCTCTTTGGGAACCAGTGATCAGTGATATTTTGCAAGAGGCTTCCTAAAACAAGCATTTTATTTAGCAGCTGGAACAAGGCATTTGGGAAGCCGGGGGAAGGGGATGATTTTAAAACAACAAAGAGCCACATTTAATCTCATCCAATTTTCCTTCATTACAAATCTTTCCTCAAGAGCAGAACAGAGGGATTTACAGTTTAACAAAGCCTAATCCTTCTTTGTGTCTGTGGATCTCTCTATTTGGGCTTGGCTTCTGTTTCAAACTGACTTGGGTATTAGTGTCATTAAAGCTACTCCAGTCTCTGAATGACCCTTAAATGTAAGCTGGTATATGACAATTAGATAAAGCTTTCTCTTTACCCTCCTCTATGACTATGGCAAAATATGCATTCCCTCACCCCCATGTATACAAAAAACACACATGTGATCCAAGGGCACCGATTATTATTAGTACCCCATGTTTGTTATGGATGGCTGTGGACAGTGAATAAATGGACAATGCTGGCTAAGTCGTGTGGATTAAACTATGGTCTCCATCTAATTTGTGCTGGTAGGTAATGGATTTATGGGGTATGGGGAAGTCCCTTTCTGTAAGACCAGTCCTACCTGGTCAAACAGAGTAGGAGATGGTATAACAGGTACTATCCCTGCTTTCCACTATTATACTGCTTCTGAGGTTGGCACTTAGAGGAATTTGGGAATTTTCCAATGAAATTATGTGTCATCAGAAAATCTCAGTTTTGATGCCTTTCCCTAAGCACAAGAAAGTTTGGTTTTTTTTAATATAAAGGCTTTTCAGGTTTCCTGCCAGATGGCTTTGAAAGTGTGACAAAAATTAGCCCTGCACTTTTTGACAACAACAAAAACAATACTAATCTGTAACACGTAGGACAATTGCTGATATGTTTTTGCTCTATGATCCAAGGAATGGTAGAAAATGGGGAAAATCTACAACTCTTAAAAGTTCTGGAATATGCAGAACTCACAGTCAGAACTCTAACAGAGCTCAGAACTTAGACAACTTCTTTTATCCCTGCTGGCAACCCAAATGTCATTTGAGCATATCACTAGGTTAGATTGCTTGTCTAAAAATAGGATTGATGTTTATAGTCAGACTCCTTTCCTTTAGGTAGTTTATTTTATCTTGCAAAGCTTTAGCTCTAATGCAAAGTCCAAACAGTTAAAGGGAGGAAAACTTTTACTTTTTATGCCAGTTGTGGGCTCCTCTGATTTTTTGCTGTAAGGGCCTGGGAAGAATAAATGAAAAGAAAGTATTTCTGTAGCGTGCATCAATCTTCTAGCCGTCTTTGATCTCTTTAAGGGTATTCATGGTCTAAATAAGTAACACACTTTTATAGAAATAACTGAAACCTGGATTTGAAATAATTGACACCAAAGGGAAAACGTATTAAATGTAGTAATCTTTATCTACAACTTTTTTTTTTGTATTCCAGACATTAAAGGTAAACTAATCCTTATTTTTTTCATCAAAAGTAGTGATTTAGCCAGAATAAAGACATTATACTATGAAAGAAGACATGTACACACCTTTCACAAGGAAGACAATGAACAAAGCTTTAAGAAGAAAGAAAGCTTTTTTTAAAAAAAAAAAAGAAAAAAGAAAAAAAAAAAAGAAAAGTAGCCTTAAGCATTTTTTCTTACTTTTTACTTGGAAAATTTTTCTTTCCTTCAAAGTCAAAAGCAGGTTACACATAAAAAAATAAATACTGTAGCAAACATTACCTTCAATAAGTAAAGCTTCAAAAAGTGTACAGAGAACATATGTTATAAGATTGTCCTTTTTTAAGGACTAGCTGGATACACGAGTGGATTAGTGTATTTCACCTCTGCCAAACTGATTTGAACTTCTGGTTTAGATTACTGGATACAATGAAGATAAGTGGCTTCATTTCAGCTTCTGTTAGTATATATTATGAAATGTTATATTAGAGCACAGTAATTTTGGATTTTCCTGCATGTTCCATTACAGTTAATGGGCTGGAACACACCCTCCAATCAAACCTCTCCCTCCTCACCCCCCCCAAAAACCAAAAGACCCCCAAAAAATACAGAACAAAAACCAAACCAAAAAAATGGTGGCCTCAAAAATAACCACAAAACTCTAACCCTTTTTCTACATAGTACCATATCCTTCCTATGGTGCTGAGGTTAGGCATGAACCTGTGGCTTTTTTGTGAGGCACTATTGGAATAAGGGTCTGTGTTATCCAGAGGCTCATGGGGCTCAATGCTGATCAGTTAGAGCTCAGACAAAGCATGAAGCAGCTTTCTATCAAACTCTTGGTTCTGGGTTTGGATCTGAATCACACCTGAGTTTTGAAGTGAGTGTCCCAAGGTCATTTGGGAACTTTCATAGATTTCTGGACTTCTGAGGCTGCCAAGGGTATCTGCGTGGAAACTCAGACTTTAGATGATGTTGCACCCTTGATAGCGTGGCTACATCCAAAGTCTATTCCTTGCCACACCACATCTAGAAAACCTCTAGCCACAAGGAGATTTTGTGAAATTTAATGCTAGCAAGCTCAGAATTCAGATACTATGCATATTTTCTTATGGATTTGTAAGAGAGCAGTGCTACAATTTATTTTAGACATTGTTCTCTCCCTGATCATCCATAACCTTCCCACCCTGCCTCCCCTACAAAGTCCTTCCCCTGAAAAGCTGTGGGGAGGGAGATAGTAGAAGTCTGAAGTTCAGAATGTAGTTTAAACCCTTACAGCTAAAATTACTGATTGGAAACCGATCTGGGATACAACACAATTAAATTGCATCTAATTTAGGAAAGGATGTGAAGCACCAGGCATGCTTTTAAATCACTGCATTCATAATTATGGTTTGTATCTTACTCCCCTCAAATGGTGACTCCTTAAATTAGTGGTAGAGAACATTAGTCATTGTAATAATATCTGTAATTTCACTGGCATTCCATTATAGTTTGTCATATAATATTCTCCATGTCCATTATATACTGGCTAGTTTGGGCAACAGCGAAGAGCATCAAGCTGTTGGCTTTACAAAGCGGAATTTCATTTTCTGTGCTCAATTCTGCTGAAGTGGTTTTCTGAACAAAACCAGGTGTCACATTGAATGAATGATCCAGAAACTGCACTGTCTTAAAATTTTTCCTTAGTTAACATCCCACTCATCAATTAAAAATAAATCATCAACACTGCACATGGAGGAGGTAACTGGTATGGTGATAAATTAAACACCAGTAGTAGTTTCTTACCTATTTTCCATCCACACATTACCTAATCCCAGTGGTACAGAGTAGCCAAAAATATAGAGTTTTATTCTGAGTGCACTGAAGTCAATTGCAATACGCTTAGCATTTATGGCAGTGGTAGGATATCAGGCCTATTTTCACTGTAGCATGAACTTAATATCAAAGAAGGGAACAAAGTTCATTGTGAGCTTTGAGAAATTTTCAAAGGAACAAGAGTTAATGTAACTTCCCTTTTCCAAGGGGTCAGTAGATGGCAGAGGCAGTTTCTAAGGGTGACATTACATTATTAGACCAATTTGTCACCTAAATTAAAGCCATTTAGTCTGTAATTTAGTGCACACTTGCAGAACTGATGTGCTTCATTTTATGTTTGTTTTTTTTTACAGATATTTTTTCCACTCTGTGAAAGTGGAACTTGGAAAAGACACATCAGAAACCCCTAAAGACAATGTTTATTGTAGAAATAATCTCTGGACAGAACCCACAATCTAAACAGATCAAGCTATACTATGTGTTAGATTTATTCTCCCCCCTACTTTTTGTTTTGGTTAAAAACTGAGCTGTACAGGGATCTCATTTCTTCCAAAAACTTATTTCTTTACTTATGATCTATTTTGTAGGGTGCTGTTTTGTTAATCTAGTTCCCATAGAATGGTTGCACATCCATTCATTCACCTGCAACAGAACTTTTGTCTGTCATGATCTGAGTGCCAAGTGACTTACATGAACAACCACACACAATGAATAAAAAATATCCAAAGCAAATATATTATTCAAAGAAACTTAATAGGGTGAAATTTGATCAAACTCCATTTTCCATTTACATCAAACTACAAATGTGTTCAGAAGTTCATGAAGATCAGATTTAATTTATACTCTGTTTTTGCTGCTTCTTCCAAACAGATTATTATGTTGTTCTAGCCAGAGGTGGCATTGCTTTTGGATGATAAAATGATCTCCCACCTGGTCCACTTTCCAAACCCTATTGCTTGATTTATTACATACTGTGTGTAATATATGTTTTCCTTTGACTTAATGAACTTCCACCCCTGACTTGCCTCTTTGTCTTGCTTCTATTTCAAGATTGTTAGCTTTCCAGTTCAATATTTTCTTCCCTCTTCCCTTTCCATTCCTTTTTCCTTTTTGTTTTCTACTTCTCATATAGTCCTGTATTTCCCTTCCTCATTTCTTTCCAGTAGGTATTTTACATTCTGCAACTTCTTTAAAAATTTGTTTTGTTTTGTTCTATCCTGCAGTTGATTACTGCATGATGACTCAAGGTCAAAACACTACTACTTTTGCATTTCCAGTGCGAGCACTTAAAAAAAAATCTGAGTGAGAATAACATACTTTTATATTTGAGTGTTGCGCACTTCTTTTAGTCAATGTAAGACAAAAGAACTGCCACATTGTCATGAATTCAGAACAGGCCTTTCCTGTCTTAAACCAGGATGGAATAGCTCTGGCTGGCAGAGGGCCGTGGGGGTCAGCCTGCCAGCACAGGGCTGTTCCTTCCAGCTTAACGTGCAGTGCTGGTTTGGGCATGAGGGAGATTCAGGGAAGGGCTACCTGGTAGGTAGCCCCTTTTTGAAACACCCTCATGCCTCAGTCAACCCCTTCAGCAGCTACATGTGTGCTGCTACAGAGTTTTTTACCCACTGCAAAATAAATTAGTTTATTTCAGTCTAATAGGGGTGCATGTATGCATGCCAAGATGTTTACTGTGCAGCTAAATATGTCAACTGCACAGTAAATGTCTCATGCAGATGCACCCACTGGGCATATCTACACATGCATTTACTGCACAGTAACTTATTGCACAGTAAATTACTGTGCAGTAAATGGTTATTATGCTGGCATCTACACATGCAGCCATTAATGCTTTAGGTGCCATAATGTGGCTCGCAAGGCAGCCACATCAACCTGTTTTGGTCAGCACCCTGGACAGCCCTGGCCCAACTAACTTCCTCCCCATGTTCCTGCCTCACGTCCGAGGAGAGTGGGCCAGAGCCCAGCACACAGGGTGGCGCATTGTCGCCAGGTGCCATGGCGCATGCTGCTGCAGGTGCTGGAGCCACGGTTCTAGCAGCAGGGAAAGGCTCCTCCTGTGACTCCTTGCAGGGTAAGGGGCAGCTCAGTGTGGGCTGGGCTTGGGCTGCTTCATTTGTCTGTTGCTTTCCCTGCCCCACAGAGTGAGCTGCTGTTGTCTTTCTTGCTGCCAGGACACTGCCTGTGAGAGAAGCAGCATGTATCCCCAGTCCTGCGCTGCCCCCTTCCCCTACAGGGAGGCGCAGGAGGAACCCTGCTGCTGGAATTGTGCATCCAGCATCTGCAGCAGCATGTGCTGTGGCAGCTGGTGACAGTGCACCATCCCATGGGCTCAGTTCTGGCCCACTCAGCCCACATAGTGTTAAGGTGACAGATGTGACATGAATTGCCTTACTCGCCCAGCACTATTGTGGAGTAAGGAGTCTACATATGCCTTACTGTGCAGTAACTAATTAGGTGTAAATTTCATACCTGCATCAAGCATGTATCAAATTTATGCCCAAGTCAGTGTACATTGCCATAGTTCATGCTGCCTGTACTGTGCAGTAATTTTTAGGTTACTGAGCAGTAGGAACTGTGCACATGTAGATGTGCCCATTGAGTAGCACTTTAATCCATAGGCAATCAAACCCATTAAGCTTCTTTTGGATACATCATGAAGCACGTTAATACTCCACATGAGTAAATGTATCATAATCAAACCTTACTATTCAGGTTTATCACCTTACACAGCTATATTCTGTCACCAGGTGCAATCTCTCCTCCTAGGCTGCAAACGGAGAATATGACTACATTTTGGGGCATCAGGCTATGAATTCCAGAGTGTGCTTATAAGGTGGTTACTACACTGAGGTTTGATTGCTGAGGCCCTATTAAAGCATAATAGTAGGACCTTAGGAGAGGCAATTGAGAGTGGACTGAAATCACATAGTTCTTTCCACCTGACAAAAGTCTTTGGAGCAAGAACAAAGTGAGAAAATTTCTCCTATCTTGAATTCTATAAATATTTGTTCTTAGTCACTCATTCCATCCCAACAGTTGAACATCTGTTGAATAGTTTGAGGAGTCCTTCAAAATTCAAGTATATTCTAATTGTACCTTTCTTGTGTGTGGGCAAGGGCCACTTTAGTCATTTCCTGGAAATGAACTATGAGAGAGGGCACTGCATCTCAGTGTAGTTCCTATATTGTCCTCTCCCTCCTGAGCGGGACTTTTAGGTGCAGTACAGAGGACAGGAAAACATCAAGGAAGGTTAAGGCATGATGTCTAACACTGAGTAACTGATTTTGTACAGTTTAAAAAACTGGCAGTAAAAACACTATTTGTGGCAACAGTATTTTTTCTTGGAGGTCTACATTCAAATAATTGCAGGCCTTAAAATATCTTTAGCTGTTATAATCACTGCTTGAAATGAATGCATTTTAAAAAGGATCCTGGTTCTTTCTTGCACTCCCAAAAGCTTGTTTCAGAAGCAAACATCAGAAAGTTTGTTCTTTTTACATATGCCCACTCACTTGGCATGGCTGTCAGAAATAAAGTTTTCCTTAGAAATTTCTAAATGAATAGAACTAACCTAGCAAATCAGAGTATAAATTGCAAAATTAAATTAATTTAACTTGTTCATCTAGGTGTTTAATGCAATTATATTTTGACAGATCTGCACAAATTGAAGCTTTAAGATTTTGCATAAGGGATTGAAACTGATGGATTCATATGCATTTTTGTTGGTCAAAAATGTGAAGATCTGTAATCTGACAATCCTCCTCTATGAAACATCATTTCAACAGCACATGTTGCCTTTCATTAATGTCAAGTGCACAAAACTATGTTTAAATAATATTAAGGTTGTAACTTGAATTAACAAAAGCTAAGCAAGTGCAAGTAAAAGCTAGAAATGGGTCTTCAAAATTCCATTCAAAACAAAAGCAAAACAATAGAAGAGATGAATTGGTGGGGTTGGAGCATAACCTTCATTTTTTGCATCTTTAAAAATAATGAATTAAAGTATTAAAGGCAGACACATTGACACAAGTATAGAATTAGGAGTTTATTTAACCTCTTAGGGCATGTCCAGATGAGCACACATGTACCTCTCACAGCATCCCAAACCAGTTTGAGATGCTGCAAGAGGCATGCTGGGAACACAAAAACATTCCCCATGCTGCATATTTGCAGCATGGGATCATAATATGATACTCAGAGATCCAGGTACCAAAAAATACCTTGGGGGAAAAAAGCAGAGGCAACTGGAGGATCAGGTGCTTCATAGAGATGCTTTGGTATCCAGCCAGAGCATATCTATGGCTGGCCCTTGCCCTAGTGATGAAGCACGTTGTCTGCCTGTGCAGGGCAAACAGTGGTGCAGGCTGCTGTGACTTGGACCCAGACTATGTTCCAGGTAAGTTGGGGGTGGGGGTGGGGGTACTGGAGGAGGTGGGGAACTCATGAGGGTGCAGGGGACCATGGGGGATGCAGCTTGGGAGGGGTGGGTCTCCTGCGGGGATGCAGCTTGGGAGGGGTGGG